>NW_026901669.1:0-523496 GCF_033783945.1 Neopsephotus bourkii
CAGGCTGAGCCCACAGAATGCCTCCGTCCCTGTCTGTCAATGACTAACTGGCTTCTGAAGTCCAAGCAGGTTTTCTAAGCATGGTTGCTGTAATTAGTACCAGGACTTAAAGCTCTTTAAGGGAGATTGAGATGTGATCTTAGGCAGAAGTTCTTCCCTGTGAGGGTGGTGAGGTGCTGGCACAGGTTGCCCAGAGATACTGTGGCTGCCCCATGCCTGGCAGCTCTCAAGGCCAGGTTGGAATGGGGTTGGAGCAGCCTGGTCTAGTGGAAGGTGTTCCTGCCCATGGCAGGGGGTTAGAACTGGACAAGTTTTAAGGTCCCTCCCAACCCAGACAAGTCTGTGATTCTAAAATCTGATTATTCTGCCCACCAGAGATACTCAGTGAAATCTCATTGCCCCCCCCAGACACTAGACTACTTCTGATTCTTGTGGAACAACAGCACTAACCTATTCCATCCAGACATCAGGGCCTTAGGGTCTGGTGACAAGTGTTTTCTGCAACCACAAAGTTAATTCCCAGCAGCTTTAATAACATTATTCATGCTATAAATAGTCATTGGTGTTTCTGACATTGCACTGAAAGTAATGCAATATGAAAAGATTCAGATAATATATTTGACCATTTCTCCCTGCTGCAGAGAAAAATAAAATGGAGGCTTTAAACTAAACGTGTTGGGGGAGGGGGCATCATTCCATCCCAACACTCCCAGTCAGTTGCCAGCACCTATAATAAATGCTCGGAACAATGTAGAGATATTCCGGCTGCTCGAGCCAATGAGCCGGCTTCATTTGGAGGTCGGCTCAGATGCCTCTATACAAATGCCCGTAGCATGGGGAACGAACAAGAGGAATTAGAGATGTGTGCTCGTCTACGGGACTATGATATTATAGGCATCACAGAAACATGGTGGGATGGCTCCTATGACTGGAGTGTTGGAATGGAAGGTTACAGACGCTTTAGAAAAGACAGGCTTGGCAGACGCGGATGGGGAGTTACCCTTTACGTTAGGGATAGGCTGGAGAGTGTGGAACTCTGTCTGGGGACAGGTGAGCAGTTAACAGAGAGCTTGTGGGTCAGGGTTAAAGGGAAAACAGTGATGGGAGACATTACTGTGGGGATCTGTTATAGACCCCCTGATCAAGAGGAATCTGCGGATGAAGCACTCTATAGAACAGATAGGAACAGCCTCATGCTCACAGGCCCTCGTTCTCATGGGTGACTTCAACCACCCTGACATCTGTTGGAATGACGGTATGGCCCAGCACAAGCAATCCAGGAGGTTCCTCGATTGTGTGGAAGACAACTTCCTTCTGCAAGTAATAGAGGAACCGACAAGGAGAGGTGCCATGCTTGACCTTGTGCTCACCAACAGGGAAGGGCTCGTTGGAAATGTGGCACTGCAGGGCAGCCTTGGATGCAGCGACCACGAGATGGTTGAATTTGAGATCCTCAGGACAGTGAGAAGAGCGTGCAGCAAGCTCACTGCCCTAGACTTCAAAAGAGCAGACTTTGGCCTCTTCAGGAACCTGCTTAGTAAGGTTCCATGGGATATAGCCCTAGAGGGCAGGGGGGCTCAAGACTCTTGGTTGGTCTTCAAGGATCACCTGCTACAAGCTCAGGAGTGTTGCATCCCAACCAGAAGGAAGTGCAGCAGGAGGGCCAGGAGACCTCCTTGGATGGATAAGGAGCTCCTGAGGAAAATTCAAATGAAAAAAGAGTTTTATAGAAAGTGGAAGCAAGGACAGGTGGCCTGGGAAGAGTACAAGGATGCTGTGGAAGCTAGGGACCAGGTTAGGAAAGCTAAGGCCCAGTTAGAATTAAACTTGGCTAGGGATATTAAGGATAACAGGAAGGGATTCTACAGGTACATAGCAAATAAAAACAGATTAGGGAGAACGTAGGCCCCCTCAGGAAGCTCTCGGTGAACTAGCTACACAGGATTTGGAGAAGGCTGAGGTTCTGAATGACTTCTTTGCCTTGGTCTTCTCTAGCAAAGGCTCTGACCACACCACCCAAGTCTTGGAAGGCAGATGCAGGGACTGTGAGAATGAAGACCTTGGGCCCACTGTAGGAGAGGAATTGGTTCGAGACCATCTTAAAAATCTGAACGTGCACAAGTCCATGGGTCCTGATGAAATCCATCCGTGGGTCCTGAAGGAGCTGGCAAATGAAGTTGCTAAGCCGCTGGCCATCATTTGAAAAATCATGGCAGTCAGGTGAAGTTCCCAACGACTGGAAAAAGGGAATATAACCCCCATTTTCAAGAAGGGGAAAATGGATGACCCGGGGAATTACAGACCAGTCAGTCTCACCTCTGTGCCTGGCAAAATCTTGGAGCAGATTCTCCTGGAAGGCATGCTAAGGCACATGAAAAACAACAAGGTGCTTGGTGACAGCCAGCATGGCTTCACTAAGGGGAAATCCTGCCTGACCAATTTGGTGGCCTTCTATGATGGGGCTACAGAACTGATGGACAGCGGTAAAGCAGTTGATGTCATCTGCCTGGATTTGTGTAAAGCGTTCGACACTGTCCCACACAACATTCTTGTCTCTAAATTGGAGAGACATCAATTTGATCAATGGACCACTCAGTGGATAAAGAACTGGCTGGATGGCCGCACACAAAGAGTTGTGGTCAATGGCTCAGTGTCCAGCTGGAGACCTGTAACAAGTGGTGTCCCTCAGGAATCGGTGTTGGAACCTATGTTTAACATCTTCATCGCTGACATGGACAGTGGGATTGAGTGTGCCCTCAGCGAGTTTGCCGATGACACCAAGTTGTGTGGTTCTGTTGATGGATGCTGGAGGGAAGGAATGCCATCCAGAGGGACCTCAACACGCTTGTGAGGTGGGCTGATGCCAACCTGATGAAGTTTAACCATGCCAAGTGCAAGTTCCTACACCTGGGTCGGAGCAATCCCAGACACAGCTACAGGTTGGGCAGAGAAGAGGTTCAGAGCAGCCCTGTGGAGAAGGACCTGGGGGTGCTAGTTGATGTGAAAATGAACATGAGCCGGCAGTGTGCACTCGCAGCCCAGAAAGCCAACCGTATTGTGGGCTGCATCAAAAGGAGTGTGACCAGCAGGTCAAAGGAGGTGATCCTGCCCCTTTATTCTGCTCTCGTGAGACCTGACTTGGAGTATTGTGTACAGTTCTGGTGTCCTCAACATAAAAAAGACATGGATCTGTTGGAACAAGTCCAGAGGAGGGCCACAAGAATGATCAAGGGACTGGAGTACCTCCTGTATGAAGATAGGCTGAGAAAGTTGGCACTGTTCAGCCTGGAGAAGAGAAGGCTGCGTGGAGACCTCCTAAGAGCCTTCCAGTATCTGAAGGGGGCTTATAGGGATGTTAGGGATGGACTCTTCATTAGGGACTGTAATGATATGACAAGGGGTAATGGGTTAAAACTTAAACAGGGGAACATCAGATTGGATATAATGAGGAAATTCTTTCCTGTTAGGGTGGTGAGGCACTGGAATAGGTTGCCCAAGGAGGTTGTGAATGCTCCATCCCTGGCAGTGTTCAAGGCCAGGTTGGACACAGCCTTGGGTGATATGGTTTAGAGCGAGGTGACCCTGCCCATGGCAGGGGGGTTGGAACTTGATGGTCTTAAGGTGCTTTCCAACCCTAAGTATTCTATGATTCTATGACTATTCTATGATAATACAGTCCTCAAAAAGCAATATTCATTGAAAATATCTCTTGTTCTCTTTGTGTATAGAACTTATGTTTGCATACGAATACGTACATATTAGTAATCTGGGAACAAGATTCTTTGGCACAACATCACAAATATAGGAAGAAACATTAATAATGGCTTGAAGGTGACAATAGACCCAGCATTCTACTAAAGATGAGGACATGTGAAGATGAGAGTAACTGTAAACAAATTCAAATTTGATCAGTTTTATGTCATCAAAAGTATACCTGAGTCATGAATCTAGAAAGTAATTTGACACAAAAATAACACATTTAATAAAACCAGAAAGCCTACTTCTTTCAGCACTTAGCAAAAATTGTTGTACTGACAAATACATACATACTGGTACATAATTCCTTGACAAAACCAAGCCTTTAGTTAACATCTGTGCTAAACAACAGAGCAAAAGGCTTTTCTCAAACCTTGCAATTTGTGACAGGATTGGAGACAGAAAGAGCCATCAACTTTAATCAACCTCTTTTGGCACAATCTTGCCCAACAGAAAGCAGTGTCTCCTATGACTCCTTCTCTGCCGTCTCTGATCTGCCAGCCTTCTCTTTGCACAATGATGATAGTTGTCCTGTGCTCTAGTCAGTCTCTGATTAGCACTACTCACGTATTTGTGTGTGCTGCTTGAACCCTATGCTTTCCACAGCCATTCAAATTCATCAGAGGTCAGCTGCTGGACAAGCCGCACAAGCCACCACCAGTGGAGTTACAAGAGCCCATTTTACAGTTTCTTCATCTTAAGTAGAAAGTGTCTAAGGAAGGGTGGAGTTGCTGCTACAAGAAACAGACTAGATAGTCCAGGCCTTTGCAGGTGGACAAGAGGCTTTCCACACACTCACACAACCATAAAATCTCTTTCTGCTTCTGTGTAGGGCCTGCTGTTCACATAATCCATCAGGTGTGCTGCAGTTGACATGACCATGCACTGTGAAGCATCAGAATGAGCTGCTGACACACAGAGGTTGAATGCAAGCTCTGCCAAAAGAAAGATGGATATCCACAGCTACTAGGTCTGGTGCTGCAGATGGTGTGATCACTGCAGAGACACACTAAGCTATTTTCCAATACATGCTGCACATGAAAGCACATGTAGAGCTAAAGTATGGGGAAGGAGGTGACAGCTTACTGCTATCCATTTGTCATGCCGATATCACCGGCACCTCCAGAGCATTTTCAGGCTGAAAGGATGTGACATCAGCACAATCCACAGTTGTGATAACATCAGTTTGAGTAGACATCAGCACAATCCACAGTTATGCCGTTGCCCAGGGATGTGTCTGTAAAAATCAGTTACTGTAAAAGTGTAGTCTTAGATGTCAGGAATACCAAGAGGGCCAGTGACAGTGGAGATGATACTGACTTTTAATAGAAGGACAGTAAAAAGACCTTTCACTCTCATTCTGCTGAAGGAGGCTTGCTGGTATTCCTTACAAGGATGTGTGGTGTCACAGCTGACCCAGCCAAAACATCCATTCAGCATGTCTCTAGCTTTTGGGATATTGACAGAAGGGACAGATGAGACATTGGATCTACAAGTGCATTGCTAGCCTCCTCCTCCTGAGCTGGGAGAAAGCTATCTTCATTCTAAGAACTAGTGAAATGGCTTCTCTTCCCTCTCTGACCACATTTTCCTCTGCTGGCATTTCGAATCCCATGTATGTCTGCTGCTTGCATATCCTGATCCCGTCTCATCAACATGCAGTCCTTTTGGCCATGTTCTTTTCACATCTGTTCTTCACTGTGGTCCATCTGGGGAGTGGCGGACCAACACATAGTTGGACAGCTATTTATGAACAATGAGATGAAATGAAGTGAAAGCTCCCTCTTCAAAACATTTCTCCTGTCTTGTGATGTAGCAAAAACATCATCAGCAGAAGTCTACTGAATTTTTCACATTCTTCCTGATAACCTGTTCTCCACAGCAGCTAGGCATTAGGGAGAACATTGTCAATACATTTCTTAATACAACATAATCCTTTCAGGACATGTACAGAGAAAGAAGGGAGTTTCCACAGTAGATGGTGTATCTTTTGACTATGAAAGCATACAGAAATTTTTAAGATTGTACAAAATGTCCTGGTGTGAAGTGAAATGATTCATGATGGTCATTTCTGAGTGAATGACTGGAAAAACCAGCTGTCACTGCTTAAGTGGTTTTGACATTAATCAGACTTAAAAGCATAATACAAAGCCATCTGGCTTGCTTGAGTACAGCCTAGCAATAATGAGGAAAAATGCCAAGGCAAGAAGAAGGACACTATGGAGATATTTTCTACTAAGTAAGACTTTTCATTTATTGTTTATTTTGGTAGGTCAGCAGAAAGTGTTCATCAGCAGAAGAACACAACAAGGAAATGGAGGCAGTAGACACTTCATTATCAGAGGATTATTTGGGCCAGTTAGCCTGTTGATGTCCATGGAGCTCTACTATTGATAACGGCTGAGATCATTATAAAATACCCTGCTAAAAATCCTCAGGTCCCTAACCAAGACCAGCTGTCTCAAGTGGCAAAGCTGTGCTGTCTACTTTAAGGAGATACTTAATGCAGCTTATATTAGCCACCTTGTTTTTTCTTATGTTTTGTTTGCAATGAGATAATTGAAAATCCTCAAGTCTTGAGAAGGAAGTTTGCTTGATCTAAACAAACACTTCTCTGAGAGTGCTCAAAACATGTATGCGCTTCATGTAGATTTTTAATAGAAGCCATTTTAGAAAATGTTTTTGCTCTTTTGCACATTGTTATTACCAGCCTAGCTCCTCCAGGACACTTCCCCAGTCCCACAGAGAGCAATAGAATTCAGCTGTACCAGTTCAGGTGGAGAGACTTGAGTCTGTCCAGGTCCTCATATCATAGAATCACAGACTTGTTTGGCTTGAAAGTGACCTTAAAGGTCATCCAGTTCCAACCCCGTGCGATGGCCAGGGACACTTTCCACTAGACTTCAGTACACCAATTGTCATTTTGACAAATCCACCCACTAATACTCCTTCAGATAGAAATTTTATTTCTACAGCTCTGGGTGTAATTTTGTGTAGAACAGCATTGCTTTTGTACTGTGATGAGAGATAAATAAATCCAATGCTGATACCCACCCAGCCTGGACTCATCTTTTCTGTATAATTACAGAGAAGAAATATGAGTGAGCCTGTGTAGACTGTGCTTTTCTTCAGGACAGATGAATACCAGTCGTGGTGGAGTCCCTGCTGCTGTCTAGGATCTTACGTGCAACAAGTCAAGCTGATAGCTGTTGGTGGAATGGGTGGGAGCTTTTCAAGGCAAATGCTGTAGTCTCCCTGCATGATCTGCAGACCAGCAGTCTCCAACTGAGGCTGTGACAAAGATGCTGGTGGTGGAAGACTTTCGGATAGGTATCTGTGGTGTCAAGGTGCCAGTCTATGGAAAGACCAGGCTGTCACATAACAAGGAAAGTTATTCACATGAGTCCTGGGGAAATCTGAATGACAGATCTCTACTTTCCTCCTGGTTTCTGTTCACTACTCCTTACAAAATCATGGAAGAGAACCAGTGCAAAACAGAGGTGCCCAAATGATCCCAACTGATCATCCCACCTGATTCAAAGAGATTCTGTAGGCTGTGAGTGTTTAGAGAAGAGCCTTTTCAGCATAGAAGAGACAAATCAGTGATGGAGGTTGAATCAGTGTCTCCTGTAACTACAGAGGAGCAGATATGTTCTGCAGCACTGTGAAGCTGTGCAGTGGGCCACAGAAAACTCACACTTCTAGTACTGGTGTTGAAAGGGAAACTCCAGGGAGTATGCTCAAGAAATGTATGTAAGTATGTAGGAAGACTGAGTGTGTGCACCTTGAAGTACCTTGATTTGGGGAGCAATTAAGTTCACTGCTTAATCAAAGGCCTTTGAGTCAAATAATGAAGCCAACCAATATCATTTAAAGATCATCAGACACTTGCAGGGTAGTTGGATCCAGGTAACTTCCTCCAGGTTTCAGGTGGGAAGGGAAGGGCTGATGGAGCAGCTGAACACAGCTGCTCTTGTGCTTGATGTTGACAGCCACAAATTACCACCTGCTGCGTTAGCTGTATAACGAAGAGACATCTACAAATGGCACCAGCACCCCCTCAATAAGAAGTCCTATTGATATTAAGATATGTTTCTTGTCTTCTATTGTTGCAGCACACCATCAGTGGGGTGGGAGGGCTAGACAGTTTTTCTTTCTCCCTTTCCTAGTAGTGACGCTGAAAGCATGCTGTCAAGGCTCATCTTCAGCCCTCTGACCAGAACAGCTTGTCTGCAACCTCCCAAGTCACTTCCCCCCTAGAGCCTCTTGCTTCCCTCCCAGGGAAGCATTGCAAACATATATTTGTGCTTCCAACTTTCAGTACTACTAGGTTTCCATCCCAGCCCTCTCATCCTACAGGATGGGAAGGCCAGTTTGAGAGCTGCTCAAGACTGTTATGCACACCATGTCACTTGTGTGACAGAAGAAGGGTGATGGAAGATACAGTATGAAATGATCTGGCTGTTTTATCTCTTATTCTGTGGCTGGCAGGTAATTAAATTTCCTTAGAGAAAAGGAATACAAGAAAACTGGGATCTCCTCCTTTTTATTTGAGCATCCCAGATTCATCTCTCCGCAAATCTGCAACTACAAGCATGTGCCTTCACAGCCTGAATCCTGCTTGCAGGCATAGATGAGTCTGCATTTTTTTCCTCAAGTCTGGCTCTTGTTCAAGTCTATCTTTGGCTTTGGCATTAGCCCAGGTTGATGTGTTTAGTGGATATAGATGCCTTCAAGGCTGTAGCAAAGCTGTTACGTAAAGCCAGTAAAATTCCTGTGCAAGGAAGTTGAGTGTGCCAGTGCCACTGAGGGTGCTACATTTAACATGCTGTCAGCACCATGTTCTGTGCATGGGAACTTCCCAGAATGTTCCCACTGCTCTGGCTCCTAAGCTCTGTATCCAGATGAACTGTGCAGAATCTAGAACAAAGGTGTCACTTCTGCTCTTATGCAGAATGTATGCCTTCCCCTTGAACACAAATAGTGGATAGTGTGTGGGGAAGGGCTTGCCTTCTCAGTTTTCCCTCCCACTGCACAACTGACTCAACACAGTCTCCTTGATCATTCCTTTCATCCTGATCTTACTGTGTTACCAGTTTCTGATATGTAATAAGTGGGTCCATTAGAAAACATGATGGTTCCATACAGCAGGAGATATCTGATGAGATTTTAACTAGATATGGCTCTTATGGCTTTTCCTTAACCACAGAACAAAATCAGATCTTGATCCTGAACAGCTACTGCCACTTTCACAATGCAGATCTAAATGTATTTAATAAAAAAAAAAAAAAAAGAAAAAGGAAAAGAAGAAACCAGCAAAGTCTGCTGTAATTTTGGGTAGCATACTTGGGAAGTGTAATTGTGTTGCTATAGTAATCTTAAATTATCACTGACCACATCTTGGCAAGGAGCTGGACAGGTCTCTTAAGTCCTGCTGTTGGGAAACTGCCTTTTGAAGTGAGAGTGCAGGCAATCAGAAGGAAATATTAAGCCACAGGGCTGTGCCTCAGATGGAGGGCTCACAGTGCCGTGCGCAGTATTTCTGCTGCTGTGCACTGAGACCATCTTTTCTTATCAACAGAGTTCTTATTTCTCTTCTCCAGCTGTATTCTGTTTCCAAGGCCAAACCTTCTGGCAACAGCTTTATCCCGTTTAACTGTACTGCAGAACAGTACATCACAGTGTCATTGGTTCTGCTTAATTCTGTTATACCAGCGTGCTCATTATGGTGTTGGAAAGGTCAGTTCGACAATAAGGCCGATGCAGGGCTTCTGGAGTAGGTGGATCAGGATCTCCACATGCTCGCTATCAAAGACACATTGAGGTGAAAAGAGGAAAGAAAAACGAGATGAACTCCATCTCTGCTGGAATGAGTGCAATCCCACCTCAGCAATCTCTCTTCAGATAGTGGCTTTGTCAGGTAAGTAACTTGCTGCTTGTAAAAGTGCCTGGATCAGGATGACTGGACATCAACACAAGGTGGTCTACAAATGTCTGCAAGACTTGTTGGAGCACATGGACATGCACCACTTTCACATACAAATGCACTGAGGCAAGCAAATGAAAAAGGACTAAAAATAAGAGTATGAAGTTGGGATTCATTGCTTAGCCTTCTCTGCTGCTGTGGACATTGGCCTGAAATAGTTATAGTGGGTGTGCAAAATTTTGTAGAGCAGTGATATGTATTTCAATATCATGGAACAGCATTGCTGTGCTTGTGAAAAATTCAACAACCAGAAAAAAAAAACAGTTTAAATAATTCCTGGTTTGTGTAGGAAAAAAACCAAGAGTTGTCATATTCTCTTTGTAGAGAATGCATTTTGTATCCATACATTATTTCTGTTTTTTGAAAGATGTGGCTGTAGCTTTGAAATCATGGACAGAACTTCTGGACTCTGATAAGCATATATCCTTAAATTATTCTTTGTTCTTTTGGGGTTTCCAATTTCCACATTCCAATATTCTCCAACAATGCAAAAAAGAAAAAATTACGTTTTCTTAAACATGGCAAAATTCGATTCTTTCTTAATTCCGTAAAGCTAGGAGCTGGGACTTCAAAGAAAATCAACAGAAAAAATGAGACCCATAATAAACTGGTGAGGAAGTAAAACCTCATCTACAGCTCTCCAAAAGCATGGGGATATTGTCCAGCTTACCAATCTACAGATAAATCTCATTGCCTACATCAAAGTTCTTATGACAGGATTTTCAAAAAAATCACAGAGTGTTGTTAAAATTAATCCGATTTCCCTCTTCTGCACTTGATTTTCTCACTTTGATCACTTCTTTTCAGGAAATAAGAGTATGTATCTCATGTTATACAGCTTGAGATGGTGTATTATGCGAGATAACAAAAACCAAGTGTTTACACATAGCATAAGAGGTATGAGCTCATCCCTCAAAGAGTTAATATCTTTGGAAACACCAGTGTGTAATTTGCATAGAGCTGGGGTCTCAACTAGGTGAATACATCTATAATTAGTTGGCTATTAAATATTCAAATTTGGAGATAAATTCATCAGTAGACCTGGGAGTAAAGTAGTGCTTTGTACAGGAACAAAGTCATTCTCAACCTCAATGGCAAAATGGTAGGCTGCAGGAGCCACTGTGGGGTGTACCAGGCATTCAATTGGTGCCTTTCCCCAGGCTGAACTATTCTGCCAAATTTATACCTTTGTCCAGTTCTTACCTCTTCTCAAAGGTTTCTATGCAATGGCAGATGGAGCATGAATATTGTATATTATCTTTTAAAGACGAAATCTGAAATGAGGAGTGATTTGCATGCATCCTTATGTAAAAAAAGGCTTGAATAAAAATGGTTTATTTGTTTTGATATATTGTACTTTTAGCTTGTATATAGAAGCAAAAAAGGAAAAAAGAAAGCAAGAGAACAAAAATTGCTTTTGAGTGACTGTAGTTGTATTAGTCAAACAAATTCACAGGAGATTTGTGTATATACTTGGTGGAATAATCTCCTCTTCAAACTGATTTAAAAGAAAAGCATTGAGTAGTGCAAATTGAGAAATGTGGAAACGGCTTAAGTTACTATATTTTTGCCTTTTTTTTTAAGAAAAAACATATGTCAAACAGTGTGAAAGTGTCGTGGTTTAACCTCAACCAGACAGCTTGTTACCCACTCCCCCCCTTTCTTGCCCTCCCCCTACTCCTGGAGGGACGGAGAGGAGAATCAGAAAGAATGCAACTCCCACGGGTTGAGATAAGAACAGTTTAGTAACTAAGGTATAACACAAATCACTACTGCTACCACCAATAATAGTAATGATAAAGGAAATAACAAGGGAAGAGAATACAACACCCCATCACCAGGCGACCGATAACTCGCCCCCCCAGCCCGACCAAGCACCGACCGATACCTCCTCCAACCCTGCAGTCCCTCCTAGCCCTTCCAGGTAACTCCCAGTTACATCCTGGGCATGACGTGCTGTGGTATGGAATACCTCTTTGGTCAGTTTGGGTCAGGTGTCCTGTCTCTGCTTCCTCCCGGCTTCCCCTCCTCCCTGGCAGAGCATGAGGCTCACAAAGTCCTTGGCCAAACCAAAACATCATTTTTATCAGCTTTGTTCCCAGCCCGACAGTCAAAACACAGCACTGCACCAGCTACCAAGAAGGAGAAAAAATGACTGCTGCTGCTAAACCCAGGACAGAAAGCTAACTTAATATATTTCCTTGGAAATACAAGGGATATGATTTGTCTGCCATAAAACCCACAGATTGTGAAATATATTTCCTAAGGTTATTTGAACAAATTTACTGTTTTATGTAATTTTAGAAAGCTCTCAGAAGCAATGGTAAACAGCATGTCATTTACTAAAGAATCACTTAATGTTCTGAGCCCAGGGTATAACTGAAGTTCACAATCCCTGGTGGCACTGGCAAGTTTATGTGTGCTTAACCACAATGCATCAGCCAATCAGGGTGTGGTGCATATGACAAAGAGTATCACACTGGAATAAATGGCCCCGAAGGCCACTTCAGCTTGGGTTACTGCTGTCTGTCCCTCTGCTTTTAAGCTGCTTCCACCAAATCTCCTTCCTGTATAAGGCTGCACCTGCCTTGCCCTGTGGAATATTCCTTCCAGGCACCTTTGAGGCAAAATGGTCTCCTTGTCACTCCCTGGCCAACTACAGTAGCAGTATTATGTTTGCTGGTATTATTCAGGAAAACCTTAAAGCACTTGGAGCTTAAAAGTTCTGCTTCCACAAAGCCCATTCACGGCAGTAAGTCCTAGCTTACGTCAGCCTCCAGCTTTCCTATTTGTCTGTCAGCTGCTGATACGTGAAGTGACAAACATTCTCCCTTGACAGTAGTGCTATGTTTTTTCTAGGAGGTCTTGTATGTTGTCCATTGCTGTAGAGCAGGTAAGATTTATGGTCCTCACAAGTATGAACTTACAATGCTCTTGAAGAGAAAAAACTATGTGTGCCAGGATCCCAGCAGTCTTGGATTCAGGTTTTTTCTGGGACCCTGTGAAAAGGAACTGTCTGGATACTTGTCTGATTTTCCTCCATGTACAAGGTGGTCCATCAGGAACCTAGGAGCATTATGATTACAGTGAAGGGTCTGCAATGATTACCCCAAAGGACTGGACAGACACTGACAACTACATTTTTCCAGTGTTGAACTACCTTCTTGCAAGAAAAGGACAGGTTCTCAGCTTGCCCAGGAGATTTCATCCCTGTAGAAATCTGGGCCAGAAAGATAATGAGCAAAGCATGTGGGTGAACGAAGCTATGAACCCATATTCTTGAGTATGACTCTGCCAAACAAACTTCACACCAACTTCTCCTTCCTTTAACAAGTTAATATAAATTAAAACTATATATTTTAAAATTATATATGTATATATATACAATACATACATATATGCATAATCAGCTCCTCACTGCTTCAGATCTATGTTCCCTTAGAAATAGAGAAAAAGAGGAATTCCTAAAACAATGAATGCAGTATGCTTTGTAGTACAGAAAAGTGCTGCAGAGAGACACCACCGTAGCAGCAAGATGCAGTTTTCCTGATACTTCTGTGTTATCTGTGTATGATACTGTTTGTGACCTGTAGTAACAATTGCTGAATCCCAGTGATCAGATTACCCCTGCCTAGTGCAAATCCAACCAAGATTGTGCAGTATGGCATCTTGCCCATTTAGGTGACTGAGGATGGACTTGAGGAGAGTCACTGTGGCTCATTGAATCATTACAAATTCCTTACAAATCTAAGTTGTAACCTAATCGGGCCCCCAGTTTTCTCAGACATTTATGCCCACTGATAGATTCTCTTTGGTATAACATGGCCATGGTTGTTCACACTGCCACAGATTCTTGCAAATTGTTTTGACTTCTATTCTTCCCTGTAAGAGTCTCCAGGGTGAGGGGTTTGCTTTTTTGCTTGTTTTCAGTTTTTGTAATGTCCTGCTTAGGATTAGGTAGCAAGGCTTAATGTGAAATACTAACTAGGATGACTTTTTATAGCTTCTGAATTTCTAGGACAACCTGTATCACACCAGTGTCAGGCTCAGGAAACACAAGGACATTTTTAGCTTCAGCTCATAGCCTACAAATAACTGGATGCCCTTCAATTAAATAGCAGCTGTCCCGTGTAGAAAATCATAAGGAATTGGGAATCAGGATGATTGTTTTACATGCTGACTTAGGCAGTGAACATGGGGGTTCTGATTCACATGGGGGTTTATTTCTTTAAAATTTCTTCAAAAAGTCAACACCTTGCACTGTCCACACAATGTATATTTTTGATCCTTGCCTCTGATCCAGAGTGAACCAAGCTGTTCTGTGGCTGAGAATCTTGGCACAATTTGAGCCAGCATGGTCCAGACGTACAAGACAGATATTGTATGTGTTCACTACCAGCATCTCTGGGCAGCTCAAAAGACTTTGTACCTTCCTGGGAACTCTGTGCATTCATCTGTACATTCATCTGTGCCTCATCCTCAGTTACATCGTGCGACAGTACATTATAATAAAAGGCTTTTGTTTGTGCACCATCACTGAACAACCACAGTCACTTAACTGACAGAACTTAAAGGAGACCATGCTTCTAGTCACTCCTGAGACTTGTGTGGTTCTGTTATCAGTAGGAATTGATGGTAGCAATAGATAAGACAACTGAAAACTGGCACCATGTGGCACCACCGAGTGTTGCTGGTTCAGCCTTCCAGAAATGAAGTCAGCACCTCTCTAGGCCAAATAAAAAGCAAAGATCTGTGTTTGGGTCAGTAACATGGAGCCACAGTACTACTGAGAGACGTGTGGAACAGAGTAGATCACCAGGCCTGTGGTCTTTACCAGAGTTTAAATCAGAGATGGAGTTTGCCTTTTTAAAGGATACATGGAGCTCTGCCTAGGGGTGGATGATGAGCCAGATGAGAGCTTATGGGTAAGGATTAAAGAGTAGTCTAGTATGGGTGACACTATAGTTACAGTCTCTTACAGGATGCCTGGCCAGGATGGACAAGTGAATGAGGTCTTCTACAGACATGCAAAAGCAGCTTCATATCTGTAGGTCTTCGTCCTCATGGGGGACTTTAACCACCACAGTTTCTGCACTGCACAGCAGAGCATAAGCAGTCCAGGACATTTCATGAGATCAGTGACAACTTCCTGACACAAGTGATAAAGGAGCTACAGAGAATGGTTGCTGTGTTGTAACTGATACTTACAATCAAGGAAAGACTCACTGGGGATGTGAAGGCTGAAAGCAGCCTAGCCTGCAATGACCGTGAGATAGTGGACTCCAGAATCTTGAGAGTAAGGAAGAGAGCAAAAAAGCAAGATCAGAACCCAGGACTTCAGGTGAGCCCCTCCAGGGATCTTCATCAAAGAGTCCTAGAGGGCCCTAGAGGAAATGAGATCCAAGAAAGCTGATTGATATTCAGGGATAATCTCCTTCAATCACAAGGTCATCCCAGTGATCATGAAGTCAAGCCAGGATAACAGGAGGCTTACATAGGTAAATGAAATGCAAACACAAAAAGATACAGATGATGGAAGCAGGATAGGCAACCTAGAAAAACTGCAGAGACACTGTCAGAGCATGCGGAGGCACAGAACAGCCCAAGTACAGCTGGAGCTGAATTTCTCAAGGAAAGACAAAGGAAACAAGAAAGCTCCCTATAAGTATATGTGCAGAGAAAACGTGGGCTCACTGCTGAACCAGGTTAGGGACCCTGGTGACATACAGCTTGGAAAAGGCTGAAATACTGAATGCAATACTCAACTCAGTCTTTCCCAGTAAGATGGACCTTCAGAAATCATTGGCCCCAGAGGCCAGGGAGCAAGTCTGGAACAAGAAGGACTTGGTTCTCTTGCTTTTGGAAGAGATCCAGGTTAGGGAATACTCAAGCAAATTGGAAGCATGTATGTCTATGGGCCCTGACAGAATGAACCCATGAGTACTGAGGGATCTGCCTGATGTCATTCATGTCCATTCTTAATTATCTTTGACAGATCATCGTGACTGCAAGCAGTGATTGAGGACTAGAGGAAAGCAAATGTCACTGTTCAAGAATGTCAGGGATGAGGACTGTGAGAACTATGCGCCATCCAGTCTTACCTTGATCCCTTGAAAGATGATGGAGCAACTAATCCAGGAAAATATTTTAAGATGCATGAAGGACAAGAAGGTGACTGGGAATATTCTGCATGTGCTTAACCAATCTTCTACAATGAAATGACTTAGTAGATGGAGAGCACGGGGTATTGTCTACCTGGCTCTGACACTTGGCTCCCATTAGTTCCTCAAAGCAAAACTGGTGAGTAGACAGTGAGATGGACTGAAAACTGGCTGAACAGTCAGTGATCAGTGGCACAAAGCCTGGTTGGAACCTAGTCACTAATGTACCTCAGGGATCAATGCTAGGTTCAGTCCTGTTCAATGTCTTAATTTACGGGTAATGGACAGCTACCCCAGGAATGGGCCATTAAGTTGATTACAGAATAGGGACATCTCTCCTATTAGGTACAACTGAGAAAGCTGAGACTGTTTATCTTGGAGAAGGCTCAGGGGGGGTCTTATCATCATGTACAAATACCTGAAGGGAAGGTGTAAAGAAGGTGAAGCCAGGCTCTTTCTGATAGTGTCCAGTGACAGGACAAGAGGCAATGAACACAAACTGAAACATGGGCGGTTCCTCTTGAACATAAGAAAACACTTTTCCATCCTTGGAGATATTAAAACATCTCCTGGACACGGCCCTGAGCAACCAGCTCTAGGTGGCCCTGCTTGAACAGTAGGGGTGGACAAGGTGACCACCAAGGTCCCTTCTAGCCTCAACCATTTCTTGATTCTGTGATTTCTTGAAACAGCTTGATGCTGGTACTGAAAAGTAGTACATTTTCTCTCCTGTCTCAGTGAGGAGAGGTGGATATGCCTGGCAGAACCCCATCCTCTGATGCCAATCATCAGCTGCATGCAGCAGTAGGGCTCCTTTGGGCTTTTACCTCAAGCTTGAAAGGACTGGGCTCTGTGAGAAAATCCATCAGCGTAAATTCTCTTGGAAGAGGAATGTACTGTAATCCATGTTTTCCCTGGCTGTGTCCTGGATAGTTTCTTATGACCTATTTCATACTTGCATAACCCCTTGTAGTTAATTATGATTGTTCATTTGCATGGTCACAATTCTGCAGCAGTCCATCTGTTACACAGGCATGTGCTGATATTAAACCACCTGATCTCTTGCATTACCTGGGAGGAATTCAGGACATACAGTATCACAGTATCACAGTATGTTAGAGATTGGAAGGGACCTCAAAAGATCATCTAGTTCAATCCCCCTGCCAGAGCAGGAACACCTAGATAAGGTTACACAGGAACGTGTCCAGGTGGGCTTTGAATGTCTCCAAAGAAGGAGATTCCACAACCCTTCTCAGGTTTAAGTGGAACCTCTTGTGTTCCAATTTATACCCATTGCCCCTTGTCCTTTCATTGTTTGCCACTGAGAAGAGCCTGGCTCCATCCTCGTGACACTCCCCCTTTATATATTTATATACACTAATAAGGTCACCCCTCAATCTCCTCTTCTCCAAACTATAGAGACCCAGCTCCCTCAGCCTCTCCTCATAAGGGAGATGCTCCACTCCCTTAATCATCTTAGTTGCCCTGCGCTGGACTCTCTCCAGCAGGTCCCTGTCCTTCTTAAACTGAGGGGCCCAGAACTGGACACAATATTCCAGATGAGGTCTCACCAGGGCTGAGTAGAGGGGAAGGAGAACCTCTCTCGACCTACTAACCACCCCCCTTCTAATACACCCCAGGATGCCATTGGCCTTCTTGGCCACAAGGGCACAGTGTCGGCTCATGGTCATCCTGTCGTCCACTAGGACCCCCAGGTCCCTCTCCCCTACACTGCTCTCTAACAGGTCGTTCCCCAACCTATACTGGAACCTGGGGTTGTTCCTGCCCAGATGCAGGACTCTACACTTTCCCTTGTTATATTTCATCAAGTTATTCCCCACCCAACTCTCCAGCCTGTCCAGGTCTCACTGGATGGCAGCACAGCCTTCTGGCATGTCAGCCACCCCTCCCAGCTTAGTGTCATCAGCAAACTTGCTGATAGTACACTCAATCCCCTCATCTAAATCGTTGATTAATATATTAAATAATACTGGTCCCAGTACCGACCCTTGAGGCACTCCACTAGATACAGGCCTCCAACTAGACTCCATCCCATAGACTACAACTCTCTGGCTTCTCTCCTTCAGCCAGTTCACAGTCCACCTCACTACCCCATCATCCAGACCACACTTCCTCAATTTAGCCGCAAGGATGCTGTGGGAGACCGTGTCAAACGCTTTGCTGAAGTCAAGGTAGACCACGTCCACCGCTCCTCAGAGATTATGCTTTCCTTTCAGAAGTTTTTGTGTACTTCAAGTCTTTAATCTTCACAGAAATTCAGGTTGCCATTGTCTGTGAGCATCTGTGCTACACACGTTAGTGCTATTCAGAATGTCAAAATCGAGTAGGTGTTACGGAGATACTTTAGGGAGTTATACTCTTGAAAAGAACAATGATTGTATTGTCCTGAATGCCCACTGGCTATAAAATTCATCATGAAATAGGATCATATCACAGTGTCCAGGGGAAGGAGATACCAAGAATAACATGGCAGCTCAGATGAATCTGTTGGACTGTACACAGCACAAAAGTGACCAACTGTTGTCGGAGGCTAACTATGCCGAAATGCCAAAGCAGAACTCCAGGGTGAGTTGAAGTATTTCCCCTTCATATGTCTCCTGTAGTAAACTAACCTTCTGCCGTCAAAGTTTTGAATTATTTGAGAGGGAAATAATGTGTAGATTGTGGATAAACACAACTTCACAGGTATTTGAGTGGGTATTAGACACTATACTGAAAAGAGAAAGGATAGCGTTTTCCACTGCCTTCTGCTGACCAAAACACATCCCCAGAAGCAGTGTGAAAAAGTTTTGATTCAGGTGTAGAATGTAGGATTGTCTCAGACAAAACAGCCGTGCTTGTACTGTCTGCTTAATAACAGAGCCCATGATATCACTACATTGAAGTGCCTGGTTGATACAGCTCATAATTAGTAGAATGAATAACCCAGATGAAGGAGAGTAAATCCGTCTACTTAAATTAATCTCAAAGGAAAACCCCTTGAGATAAAGCCCCAGATTCTTACCATCGAAGTTTTTAGCCACTGACTGCAAGAGGACCACTGTGGCTAGGCATTCACCCTGGTCCCAAGTACTGGAACAACATAGTGTATACCTGGCTATATGGAAATGTAGCCAACAAGCCACAGTTAGACTGGAATCACCACCTCACACTTCCTACTACCAGTCTGTAAAGATGTGGATTATGATTGAGGCTGTTGGATTCCAGCCATGGTTTTTTTATCTTGGCAATGATTTTAAGGCCAAATTAGCATCTGAAACTAGAAATATGTGGTTAGTTTTCATAAGACTAAAAGAGAACCAGCCAATAAACATTTTCTGTGAATATTTCAGTGGAGATTATCTCCATGAACCCCTTTTTGCCACCTATTTAGAGATCTCTAGCCATAAGCTAAGACAGCCATGTTTGCATTGAAGCATGGACCAAATACTAGAATGCCTCTATTTTCTGAACACAGTTAATTTTCTTCAGTGTCTAAATTTGTCTTTCCTTTTTGTCAACTAACAATCAGGTAGATTTTTTCTGGCCTTGTTTTGGGGGATGATGACTAAGAAGAAGAAATTGCTTGCATTTTTTGCAAAGTATATTCTGATCTTATTTTGGTACTCTAGGAAGTAATCGTCAACTGCACTTAAGTTCATAAAATAAAGGAAGGGGGTTTTGTTGTCACTGTAATTATGCCAAGAGCAAAAGCAGCCCAGTTCCCAACTGCTGAAAATGGTGAGCAAAGGCAGTGTGTATCTGACTTGGCAGCTTCCAGAGGAAACACGTGGTCTACCAATTCACAATGGGAAGTGTTAGTACCTGAATAAAACACTAAGGATGAGAAAACACTGTCTTTTGCTTCCTGCTATGCATGAAACTTGAAAACAGCTTCAGAGATACGTTGTTCAGGGCTATGCCATCTCCTTTAGGTGCTACACAGCATCCATTTCCACAACTGCATCATGCAGCAGAAATCCACCCATCACAGTGCAGGATTTGAGTAAATCCATGGATGACCAAGACTGTAGTGACTTCAGGAGACCAGTCTTTATTGCTGACATATTACCTGGTCTAGTGGAAGGTGTCCCTGTGTTGATGCAGGAGCTACGGACAAACGCAGAGACGATCAATGTGATCAAGCGATTGCCAAATTTATTCACACACATTGACAGCTTTTATAATACACAAGAATAGCTGATGTAACCATTATAGACTCCGATTGCTTAAAAGTGCTAACCACACATTCTTGTGACAGATTGGAGGCGAACGGGAAAATTCTGCCAACTGTTACTTTTACTACTTTTAGCGTGACACTTTCAGTTTCACCATCCCGCTCCCGCATCCTGTTATCCTTGAGCAACTACCAAGCCTCTTTGTTCTACTGCATGTAGCTGACCCTTAATAACCTAAGGTTAGGCCTTGCAGCCTGGGTAACTTGAGTACAAGCCTCAGAGTTTGGCTGAGACCAGACAGCTGGGATTGCTTCTCATGTCCATCGTTCAGCTATATTCTTCACAACCGCCGTCTCCTAGAGCTAAGAGGTCTGGGTTGGTCACGAAGTGTCCTCCGTCCCTCAGCCAATCCACATCCCTGCTCATGGCAGGGGGTTGGAACTGGATGAGCTTTAAGGTCCCTTTCAGCCCAAAACATTCTAGGATTCCATGAAATGTCCCAACAATAAAAAGCTGCCCCATTTTAGGCAAGTTGCCAAAACCAGAGCTGTTTTTCCCTGACTTGCCATATAATTCTTGGCCATTGTTTTTATCTTAAGATCACAGGTTACATAGTTCCTCCCAAATTCAATCATTCATAAAGGCCTGTTCCTTCACACATGCCTATTTAATAAATGAACTATGATTACAAGTGTTCTAAGGCTTTGGAACACTTAAGATGGAACTTTATGTATTTCTTAAGTTGTATACAACTTACCTGAAGATGCTATGAACATGTTTCAAGAAGTGTTGATTCTGGGACTCCAACCTCTATGGTGTCTCAGAGCTCAGTCCAATTTAGGCATTATTTGTTGAACAAGTGCACAGTTTCCCTAGTATGAGATCCTGCTTTCCTGTAGAGGCAGACAAGTTACGTACAGAGAGAAGTCATATTAGACCAAATGATAATCAGGAAAACACAAACAAAATTTGGGTCACTGATGCCATGAATCTGGTGGTGTTATTTGTTCTCTGCAAGCCTAGTTTTGCTTTTTTTCCATAGAATATACAGCTACAGTAACATTGTTCCCCAGGGTTTGTTTTGTTTAATATCTTTATCACTTTTGAAGGTGATAGGTTTGAAGGTAGGTGACAGGTGACTTTGATAGGTGACAGGTTTGAAGATTTTGATTGGATGTTAAGGAAAACATCTTCACTAAAAGGTTTGTCAAGCATTCAAAGAAGCTGCCCAGGGAAGTCAGCATTCAGGTTGGTATTGATGTGATACTTAGGAACATGGTCTAGTGGTGGACTTGGCAGTGTTTAGGTTAACAGCTGTACTCAACAGTCTTAAGGGCCTTTTCCAACCCAAATGTTTCTATGATTACTAATAGATCAGAGGCACCTCAAGCAAGTTCTGTGTGGAGCACTTTCCAACTGAATCTGTTTCACTTGTATGGAAAAGTTTACTGTGGAATTTTCCCAAGGAAAACTTTCCAGTTTGAATGAATCAGCTAGTCTGCTACGGAAAAATATGATCTCTGTCTGCAAGATCATTGCTTTCCTCACCCCAGCTTAACACTGAAGAAATGTTCTCCTGACAACCTACTGAACAGAGCTAGTATTTAGAGTGTTTTGTGCTTGTGACATAGTCAAAGGATCACACACATGTTGAAGCAGTGCTCTGGGTAGAGAAAAGACCTTACTTTCCCCACTCCTTGGCCTCAGAGGTAGCTGGCATGTGTGGAAACAGAACGAGGGCTGGACTGGGAAGGAGATAAGACTGGGGTTTCTTGCTCAGAGCTCTCTTCCTGACCCTTTCATTGTGACCTGCCACCTCCAGGCAGGGACAATCCCGTGTCAGACTCTAGTTGTGGTTTCTTATGCCTGTGACATTTGTGGTGGGCTTGAGACCTGGCTGCCTGCAACTGCTGTCACCATTGTCACTAAGACACCTGGAAGTATCTTCAAGGCTCTTCTCCATGGGATACCAGTGCCAATAGGAAATCACAGGTAGTCTTTTTCAGCCATGGAGGATCTGGTGTCTGGGTTATTTTTCTGCAGAGGTGAAGCGCTACGTTACGTTTTCCTGCACTGAAGCTTTGCTGCCACTTTATTTCTGAGCTCTGTTACATTTGTGGGGTCATTCTCGAGTTCTTTGCTACGGGATCAACATTTGTCTACTAAATGCTGGTGGTGTTCTCAATAAAGCACTTAGTTATTTTCATAAAACTTTTTGGTAGTATATGCCTTTCAGGCTATCACATCATTTGCAGACTCAATTGAAGTGGACTGATTGTCTTCAGAGTGAACAGACAGGAGAAGATTTGATGGGCACAGAAACAACCTCTGTTTACAGACATTATTAGAGAAATAGTAAGACCATGTCTGTGCAAGTTGAAGCTGAAAGGAACTTCTTGTGAGTGCTCGATCCTCCTCTGTGTAGAATGTATTTTCAACGATGTGTGCATATCAAAGAGTGATCTGCTGTTGACAATTCAAGAACAACTGTGAATAAATCCTGTTGGACTTAATGCTGTCTGTAAAGCAGGCAAAATACGATTTTTGCCCCATGATTCATCTAACTAATGAGATAAATGCAACCTCTAGGTCTACAGAAAACCAGTTTTCTCTCTGTCTCATATATCTGATGATATAAGAGCTGAAGGGAGGGAGATAATTTTTTACTGATCAAAATGCTATAAGAAAAGTACATTTTTAAAGTTAAAATACATCAGAATCTAGTCAAGGTTCAGTCCTTTCAGACAGACATTTTTCCTGAGGCAGCTCAAGGAATTACTGTTATTAGTTTTCACTGTGTAGGGCTGGCACTGGAGCCAAACTCCCACCCAAATGCTTGCTCACCCCTTCTGCCCCAATGAGGGGAGATGTGACAACAGGAAAAACAGGAGTAAGAATGCTCATTACCTGAGGTAGAGACAGAGAGACTGCATACTAGTTACCATTGTGGGGGAAAAAACAGCTTGACCTGGGGAAATCAGCTTAATTTATTGCCAAATTAAAATTATACATTTATTTACTTAATATATTATACAGATATACCTGTGATATATCTTTATATATAAATAATTTGGGTATACTTTATATAAATATATAATGTCTTATATAAAAATATAAAAATGTGTTTATTATATAGGTTTGTATTTTGGTGTTGGAAGGGACCTTCAAAAGGCCATGTAGTCCAGACCCTCAGCAATGAGCAGGGACATCTTCAACTAGATCAGGTTGCCCAGAACCACATCCAGCCTGACCTTGTATGTCTCCAGGGGTGGCACACCTACCAATATATAATATTATAATTTATGAATATGTAATTATATATAATTCTGAAAGTATTGTTACGTAATTACTTAGACATATAATTATAGAACCATAGACTCACAGAACAGTTAGGGTTGGAAAGGACCTTAAGATCATCTATTTCTAACCCCCCTGCCATGGGCAAGGACACCTCACACTAAACCATGTCACCCAAGGCTCTGTCCAGCCTGGCCTTGAACACCACCAGGGACGGAGCATTCACAACTTCCTCACGAAATTATTGATTTGATCACTGGAAACAACAATGAAAAAGAAACAAACAAGAGTGTACCCGCTTACAGAAAACACTTTTTCTCCCTTCTTTTCTTGTTTTACATTCAGTCTCTTACCTGTGAACTCTGGGTTCCCAGTGAATTCCAAGAAAAGCATTTAGTTACAAAACTCCTCTAAGACTATAGAGACTCCTTGTCACAGACAAATGAACCTTGCTGTAAAAATTTTTGAGAAAAAAAAAACTTAACTTGTAATGCAGCTGTAAATGAAGGAGGAAAATGTTGTTTAGATAGCAACTTTAATACCTAGCAAGTTTAATTAAACTCATGTCCTTAAGGAAAAAAGTCAAAATTTCCCTTTTCTTCTGTGAAAAGGTTTTAAAAATATAAACTTCCACATGTAATCAGAAATACCGGAAAGAAGTATATAGAGAGACTAATTAGCACTGAAACACTGAACTAGTAATAACTAATAATACTGAAGTAATAAGTCTACTGCACTTCTGTCAACCCAAAATAGCTTACAGCTTAATTAGACCTTTGGCAAGATGGAGGTTCAGCTAAGGGAAAGAATCATAGAAGAAGGTTGGAGTTGTCTTACCTTTTGAAGAAATGGGCAGGGGGAATACTTAGTGCTTCAGGAAAATAATTGACTCAGATTTTTCTTGCTATAATTCCAGATAGAAAAAAACAATGCGGGACAGCTTTGAGGAGCTGTGATGTGGGTCCAATATCAAGCAAAAATTTAAGCATCTTCATCCTCTTTGTTGACTGGTGCTGGAAGATTGAGGCTAAAAATTACATGGTTGGGGAATGTTGTGGAGGTTGGGCAAGAGTTGTAGCAAAGCATAGAAATAATACACAAAGACAACGAGGGAATGATACATTTAGAATCTGGACTGGGGCTTCCAAAAAGGTCTTCTAGAAGCAAGATGTGGCAAGAGAAATGCTGGTGAAAGTGTTGGCCTGCTGCTGACATGGGACATTGCAAAACCTGAGATACTCAATGCCTTCTTTGCCTTAGTCTTTACTAGAAAGACAGGACTTCAGGAGTCCCAGGTCCCAGAGACCAGGGGAAAGCGGAGAAAGGAAGACGTGCTTTGGTGAAAGATAACCAGGTCAAGCAACACTTAGGCAAACTGGACATGCAGAAGGGCCCTGATGGGATGCCTCCACAAGTAAGAAAGCTGTTTAACACCACTGCAAGGCCACTTTAAATAATCTTTGATCATGATGACTGGGAGAAGTCTCCAACAAGTAGAAGAAAGAAAATGCCACTGCATTCATTATCTTGAAGATACTTCAAGAAAAGCAAAAAGGAGGACTCAGAGAACAAAGGGCCATTCAGTGTCACCTTGATCCTTGAGGTGTAGGAGTAACTAGCCCTGGAAATCTTTTCCAGACACACGAATAAGGAGTAGTAAGCACAGATTCACTAGTGGGATGTCATGCTTGATAAACTTGGTAAACTTCTATGAAATGACTGGCTTGGTGAATGGGGAAAGAGCGGTGGGCATTGACTACCCAGAGTTCAGTAAGGCTTTTGACAGTAAGATCCTCATAGAGCAGATGATGTATGGGCTTGATGAGCAGAGAGGGGGATTGAGAACTGTCTGAACGGCCAGGCCCAAGGGTGGTGATTGGTGCCATGAAGTCTAGTTCAAGGCCAGTAACAAGTGGTGTACCCCAAGGGGTCAGTACTGGGTCTGAACCTGTTCAACGTTTTCATAAAGGATCTGAGTGTACTTTCAACATGTTTGCAAGTAACATAGAACCAAGAGGAGTGGCTGATATACCTGGAGGTTGTGCTACCATCCAGAGAGACATCAACAGGCTAGAGAAATTGGCCACCAGAATTCTCATGCAGTTCAGTAAAGGAAAGTGTACGTCCTTCATGTAGAAGGGAACAATTCCAAGCACCAGTTCATGTTGGGAGGCACCCAGTTAGTAAGCAGCTTTTGCAGAAATCAACCCAGGGGTACTGGTGGAGCCAAAACTTTCACCAGTTTTGCCAAGGTGGCATGTGGTGGGTATCATGGTTTAAGTCCAGCCAGTAACTCAGAACCACGCAGCTGCTCACTCACTCTCCTTCTTACACCAACACTTCCAGCAGGATGGGAAGGAGAATCAAAAGAATGTAACTCCCACAGGTTAAGATAAGAAAAGTGCAATAACGAAAGTATAATACAAAACTACTACTGCTACCACCAATAATAATAATAATGATAAGGGAAATAACAAGGGGAGAGAATATAAAACTAAAAAGGGAAAAGAAAAAATCCAACAATAAACCCAAATGGTGCGCAATACAATTACTTACCACCCACAGACCAATACCCAGCCTGACCCTAGCAACAATCTGGGCCTTTCGGCTGACTCCTCCAGTTTATATACTGGGTATGATGTCCTGTGGTATGGAGCCCTTTTGGCTAACTCAGGTCAGGTGTCCGCAACAATGGAACAGGGTGTGCAGTGACTGTCACACAGGACACTAGATGGGCACAGACTTTTTCTGGAAGCGCACAGTGAGAGAACAAGAATAAATTGAATAAAGGAATTTCTCATCTAACATGTGGAAAAACTCCTTTCCCTTGATAGCTGTGCAGCCCTGGAACAGAGACAAAAGAAATGGGGAGATCCTTGGAGATATCCAACCCTTCACTGGAGAAGACCCTTGGCAAGCTGATCTGCTTGATCCTGCTTTGAGCAGAGGGGCAGAACTGGAAAATTCTATAAGATTCTGCCAACCCACATTTTTCTGCAGCAATGAAAATGATAGGTCAAAATATTTTGATTCTGTTTAAAAAGGAGATTCTCAGCATTTCAGTTTAGAATTGCTAAAATATTTGGATCTGATCTGAACAGAGAATAAATATAATAGTCATATTGACAGACTCCTCTCTGAGGAGTGTTTCCTAAGCAACAATTTCTGCAATTTGCAAATAAAGATTCCCAAGATAAATTACAATGATTTCTCAGATTAAAGGATCCATAATCCAGGCGGGGAAACCAAATCAGGGAGTGTATGAGAAAGAGGGCAGAGTCACAAGCTGCAAGCAAACAGAAAGTCTAAAGAGTTGCCATACTCAAATATAAACAAACAGCAAACAAAACTGGGTCAGACAAGAAAATTTTGTCTTACTGAATCAAGCCAGAACATATGCGTGCTGCTTGGAACCATACATAATGAGGAAATACATTGTTTTTTGGTTTGGGTTTCGGGGTTTTGGTTCAGTTTGGGGTTTTTCTTGTTTGAGAGACAGTTTAGAAGAAAATGCAGTGTTTTCTGAATACTGTGATGGAAAATACACAGTGTCTGCAGTGTATACATCACCCTTTTATAATTTGTCCTAAAATGTCATCATTTTAACAGCTTAAATGTATTCAAACTCTCTAAGAAGAAGTATGAAAAGATAATCATCAAAGTAATCATCACATAAAATGTGCTGGTCTCCCAGTTGCTAATTGTATCTCCAGAAGGGTTGACCTGGTGTCATGATAGACTTGTCAACAGGGAACACATCACTGTTTCTAAAGCTGAAAAAGGAAAGTAAATAACCTAATATACTTTCTAAAAGCAATCATTAGCACTGAATTTCTCTGAGTACTGAAAGATCTTGTAAATTGTTACTTGACACAAACAGGGAGAACAAAGTGTGAAGAAAACACCTATCAGAATTGGCCTATGTGTTCAATGCAGCCTTAAAACACATTTGTTTTTCCTAAATCCCTTGTAAAGTGTTTTTCAATATTTGAAAATCAAAATCTGACTGGTCTTTGACCAAAATCAAACAAAAAAGCATCACATTTATTTGTTGTATCTGTACTGAAGATTTTGCTTGCAGTTAAAAAAAATAGCTTTGAGATTCTTTGTTCCATCTTTTCAGCCATAATGTTGATCTCTGATGTGCTGAGTACTAAGCATATCATGGAGAGTTGGTACAAAAGTGTTTTTCTGGAATGTCTGCTGAACTGTCTTCATCCACATTCTGGCAGATGTGATCTTTAAGAGCTATGCGGCACTCTGTCTCCCTTTTTAATTTCCTTGAGAAATCTGTGTACACCTGGAATCCAAGAGAATCATAAAGGAAGGCTTAAGGCAATCTTCTCAAATTATGAGATCCTATAGAATTTCAGATGTTATCTTCTACAAAGAGGAAGTAATTCGTGTATGGTGTCCTGTGCTTGTGTAACTTCATGTGTGTCTATTTTATATCTATCTATCATCTATCTATCTATCTATCTATCTATCTATCTATCTTTTAATCTTTATCTTTCTTGTATGTGTTTCTGAAGGTGTATCTATATGTGTATGTGCCCTCATATGCATGTACACTGTGCCTTTGAATAGTAAGTCAAGAGCAGACCTGATTTGGGAGACCAATTCCTATTGCCAGGATACAGTCTGTTTCCTGTTTCCTTATGTGTTGACTGTATGTTTTCTTGTTCTGAAGATTTGCACATTATCTAGCACAGACACTGAATGTCTGTGGTTTTGAAGATAATTGTATACTACGTATTAGGGAGAGCTGTCTCTAAATTGCAAGCTGTCTTTTGTAGCAACATGCATGTGGATTAGTCTGGGCCATACAATCTTTTGTATTTGAGACTAGGCTTGCTGATAGGCCAGTATTTTACCAAAGGTGGTAATGAAGTGTGATACGAAGGTTACACATTGGCTACACTGTGGGAGAAGAGGGCTTTGCTCTACAGTGCTCATTAGCAAGGGCCTTAGGATGACCTGCATGCAGTGTGGACATCTGTAACAGGTCTGGCTTTTCTACAGCTTATAAGGCCCTTGGTTTTGGGTCATTTTGAGGTTGATCCAACCATTACCCTAGGACTGCCAAGTCCACCACTAAACCAGAGCTGAAAAGTTCATGGCATTCATTGCAATGCATCCTGCTTTGATGGTGCTGTGACAGGGAGTCTTGCGAAGCAGCAAACCTGGCAAACTTTGAACAGCTGGGTAACAGTTCCATTTGTGCATGGGGAGGCACATGTTTCATACCCAGGGTTGGTAATGTAGATATGAAAAGCAGCCTCCCATATATTGCACTTCACCAAACTTCAGAACAGGAGGTGCTTCAGATGTACCAACAGCAAAGTCTCCCTTTAGTGCAGTGAAATTTCCTATCACCTTCACCCACTGTGTCTGTTACCACCTTAAACAGGAGCCTCTCAACAATATCTTCATACTTAGCATCTAACTCTTTGCATTTAAGTTCCATAGCAGATCTTTTATAACATTTTTCAGATCAGATTCAACTGATTAAATCATCAGGTCAGGCAAAACTCAGTTTTCTTCTGACAGTGCACTTCTGAACATAAACAGAACACTAAACTATAGCCTGAGCACTGATTTTAAAGGTGCTGATAAAGATCTAAATAACTCAAAAGACATTATATGATTCTACATATGAAGCTGGATCCTTTGCAGAACATTCAGTAAGTCATATGCACCCAAATCTTGTACTTTTCTGGAGCTAGCTTCTTTTCTGAATTGCTGAGAATAGGCAACATATAGAGGGGTCCTGTAGCTGAAGGTGATTGTTTTTTCTCTGATATCTATGTTGAGTGGTTTCGTAGTGCAGGTATTTAGTAAAAGAAGTGCATTTAGTTTTGGCCTTCTCTGTCAAGAAACCCTAAGGCTGTCCGGATGCTTTTTTTACTTTCTCTCTTGCATGACTAGTTAATGTTTCTTACAAGGTCACTTGCAACCTGAAAGCAGCCATGCTTCTCTTGTCTAAACATCGAGACATCCTGAAAATTACATGTAGATGGTGTCAGTGGAGTCAGAATAGACTCCACTGGAAAATGACCACAGGAAAACTCATGAACCAATATTAGAATTCCACAGCAGCTTGGTGGATTCTAATCCATGGCATCATGACTTCATAATGCAACAACTACAGAGAAAAACAAAGGTACCAGAAAAATGATCTATCTCCATACAGTCTTTTTTGAGTACCTCATCTACTTACAAATAGCTGTGACTTCTAAAGATTTGCTGCTCTGTCTACAATGTAGAGAAAGAGATATTCCTGCCTGAAGAGATGTCTCTGGTTTTTTCCTCAGGCTACTATATGGATTTGTAGCTCCAAGAGAATGCAAATTTTCTTAGAAGTTTAACTGAGAGTGCAGAATATAAATATAGAAAACTCACTGTTTGAAATACAATAAACTCTGGAGTTCACTACCTTTGCTAGCATTTTCCATAATGATTTACATCTATTGTGTGTTTTCAGGAACAAAACACTGACTAAAGTTGGACTGTGAGAGATCTTCTATTGGTATAGGAAAGCAGACTCAGATTCACACCCTGAGTGATGATGTCTTTGTGGTTTTCCTTTGCTTACCAAATTAATTTCAATAACTCATTTTCTGGGAGTTACTGAAACTTGTTGAAGTTGGAAGAAAGAGCAGCAGAACATATTTTTTCCTGTGTAATTTAAGTGGGAACTGAATCTGAGATCTTGAAAGCCATGGTGATTGCAAATAGGCAATTAAACCCATCTGCTTATTAGTTGAGTTTATTTTGTTTAAAAAATAAGTTTCATGATGTAAAACCTGTTCTGATTAACCTTTTTCTGTTTGTACATTCAAGAGGCTCGAGACAAAGAACATAAATAAAAGCAGATTTTTAAAAGCTGTTATGCAGACTTCAAATTAATTTGAATTTATGCTCAAACATAACTTGACATAATGGCATAACTAAAAACCTGATTTGCGTTAAGAAAATTATGTATGATGCATTTGTACTAAATAAAATTAAGGGTCTCTAAACATATGTAACTCTAATGGTCTTCTGATTACTGACAAATTAAAATTGACCAAAAAAAAAAAAAAAACAAACCCAAACCCTGTATTTTGGAAGCTAACAGCTGTTATAAATACAAAACAAGGCTAGCACTTCTTTGCATCATTATGTCCTGCTTCCTGATCCTAAAGCTTCTGCTCCATTATGCCCAACCCAGTCAAGTGGAATAACTAAACGGTCTTACAGCCAAAGTCTTCTATATTTCCTCAGTGGATTTAGCCAGGACATCTTGCCCAAAATCACAGGCAGGAATTCCATTTCAGATACTATGACTACTAAAAATTATGAAGAGTGGATTAAGTTGTAAGAAGAGAAACCTACACCTGAAAAAAACAGTCTACAGCAAAGATACAGTGGATTACTGGGATGGAGAGTGGAAGGATGATGAGAGTTTTGCTGGAAGGCATGCTAGATACATATACCTGAGTGGCATGTTTTAGGCAAAGCCAACTCTGTCATGATTTCAGAATGGGAGACAGCTGGTCACAACCCTCCTGTCCTGCTTTTCAGTATTTCTGTAGCACAGTAATTTGTGAATAGCAGAAATCTTAGAATTTCATGACTGTTGAACCATAATAACAAATTCATACTTAAATTGACTTCAATGTGAAGGTAAAAGTACTCCCTTGTGAAAGTAATGGGAAGATCTGTCTCTCAGAACAGTCATGTCATGTATATACCCTGCAAAACCTCTAATGCCAACCATACCTACCAATCCGCTATTTCCTGAGGAAATATTGTCCCTGTCCCTACAAGGAATTATGCAGGAAATGGGTTTTATGTGTGCTGTGTATGCTGTTTAGAGGAGGAACATGTGGAATGATTGTCGCATATGAGCGTATGATGATGATGTGATGATATAACCTGTGATGATCAGGATACAAGAAGGGAGGTCATCACTCTTGTGGAATAACTTGGCTGGTGAAGGAAGGTGATCAGCTCCACAAAAGCGGGTCACTTGAGCAAAGACAGAAGCCAGCAGTTCCTGGAACATGTTTGGATGCACTCAGGCTGTGAGGACAGCCTTCAGCTATCTAGAAAAGGCAAGTGGCCTCCAGAGTTGTTTGTGAGCCTCCACAAAGTGACTTAGTTCAGCTCTCTTAGGATGAAGCCATGAATATCATTTTCTGATGAATTTTGGTGTGGTGGCTGGTTAGAAACAGTGTAGACAAGGCCTTTAGTGACATGGATTAGTGGTGGCCTTTGCAGTCCTGAAGTAATGCTTGGACTTTGTGATCTTAAAGGTATTTTCCAACCTAAATAATTCTATGGTTCTATGATTTGAAAATTAAACACTCCTTATTTGGGTGAGAAAGTTTCAAATAAATCCCATCCATAGTACTATTTCTCATAAATAAAAATAAATAAACAAATAAATAAATATTTAAATAAATAAATAAAAGGAAGTAACAGCTGCTCTTATCAAGCTGAGCTGATTCCTGTAGCTATGCTTGTCTCTGCAGTCCTGAAGTAATGCTTGGACTTTGTGATCTTAAAGGTATTTTCCAACCTAAATAATTCTATGGTTCTATGATTTGAAAATTAAACACTCCTTATTTGGGTGAGAAAGTTTCAAATAAATCCCATCCATAGTACTATTTCTCATAAATAAAAATAAATAAACAAATAAATAAATATTTAAATAAATAAATAAAGGAAGTTACAGCTGCTCTTATCAAGCTGAGCTGATTCCTGTAGCTATGCTTGTCTCTGCCTGCCCAAGCTTTTGACAGAAGTTGATGATGCCACACCAACCGCTGATAAATTAAGAGTCTGAAGTTGTGGGCAAAAAAACAGGGACATCAAAGAATTTAAAGTGATGATGAAACTGTAGTAGTCATGGAAATAGAAAATGTCTTTTATTTTCCCTGACTGCATGACAACAAGTTCTCAAACCTTTTCTTCTAAATGTGTCCTTAATGATAGCTGTGTCTGTAATACTTATGTGATGACTGCATCAAAAATCTACCTAGGAGCAGAAGCTAGTTGGATAGAGACAAAAAGAAACCATGATAAATACATTTTTTTACAGTATTTGAAAGAATATTACAGGGATGCCTGACACGTTATTACAGTTCTGTCACCATTTTGACTACGAAGGCTTATTTTTCAGAATCACAGCTCAACATAAAGTCAATCAGACAAACCTGGAGGCTGAGGAGAGACAGCAAAGGGTCCGTAATACAGTAGTAATGCCACTAATAATATTGCTATAGTTCAATCTAGTTTGGACCACACTGAACAGGAATCGGTGTGACTGGTGGGCACACAGTGACAAAGAGTGTCTCCTGTCTCAGAGATGAGGCGAGTTGTGTCCAGCTCCATAACTGTAGGCTTAGCTCCTTCCAGGACTCCAGCACCGCAACACATGGGCATCCTGGCTTCAGTCAGAGCTATGGCCATTGCTTTCAACTGCATAGAGCTGGCATACCACAGCTAACCACTCACCTAGTAGTGTGAGCTTGCAGCACAGAAACCCTTCCATGTGCTGGGCTGCATCTCCAGAGCATAAGCAGCACGCTGAGGGAGGGGATTCTTTTCCTCTGCTTCACTCTGGGGAGACTGCCCTGCAGTCCTGCATCCAGTTCTGGGGCAGCAACACAGGAGAGACGTGGAGCTGTTGGAGTGAGTCCAAAGGCCACAGAGATGCTGTGAGGGCTGGAGCAGCTCTGCTCTGGAGACAGGCTGAGAGAGCTGGGCTGGTTCAGCCTGGGGAAGAGAAGGAGGAGACCTTACAGCAGCTGCCAGCACCTAAAGGGATGACATGAAACATGGAGAGGGGCTTTTGACAAGGGCCTGTAGGGACAGGACAAGGGGGAATGGCTTTAACCTGACAGGGGAGATTGAGATGAGATCTTAGGCAGAAGTTCTTCCCTGTGAGGGTGGTAAGGCTTTGGCACAGGTTGCTCAGAGAAGCTGTGGTTGCCCCATGCCTGGTGGTGTTCAAGGCCAGGTTGGACTGGGCTTGGAGAAACCTGGTCTAATGGAAGGTGTCCCTGCCTATGGCAGGGGGTTGGAACTGGATGAGCTTTAAGGTCCCTTCCATCCTAAACCAGTCTGTGATCCTGTGATAACTCAGGCAGTTCCTCTGACACTGTGACACATATATTTTTTGCCACAGCTAAAGACTTGGCCCAGTGGAGAGTTACAGGGATGATCAGGAGTATGGAGCACCTGTCTAATGATGAGAGATTTAGGACCTGGTCCTGTGTAGTCTAGAGATTAGGAATCTGAGGAGAGCAATACTTCAGTAGCGACTTTTGGTTTTGCCTTTCAAGCAAAGCATCTCAGCAGCAGCTCAAGGCACTAACAAGACTAGAACAGTATAACACCTACTGAAAAAGTCAGAGAAACAGTTTGGGAATTAACTAGGGGAATCAATGCCTTGTCAAGAACATCAGTTCCACCCGGTGCACATTAGCATGTGAGAAAAGGGAGGTCCTGGTGAGATTGATGTCACATACTGTGAATGTGGAACTAGAAAGAAGCAGTCTCCCAAGAAGAAAGTCCTGCAACATGCATCCAGCTTTTTGGGAACAGGAAATACTTTCTGGAAAAGAAATGGCAGCAGAGGAAGCAAATGTCTGGATTGACTTCAAGAAATGAAATATATGAGCAATCAGATTAATGTCAGAAGGAAGAACTAATATCTTTATATTAAATACACATTTTCAGCTTTTGGGACTGTAGCTCACGAGCTCCAGTTGGCAAACAGTAAGAGGTATGTTTCCAATGTAATTTTTACTACCTGTTTTAATAATTGATTGTACCTTATCTAAACAAAGTCTTACAAGACTTTTCTGTGGAGACTGCAGGCAACCATCTCCTCCTTTCAAAGGAAAGCAGAAGGTATAGAAATAATGGGAACTGCTTCTTTAGGCCAACACAGTTTGCTACCTGAGAGCTGTTGGTGCACACCAGTGGAGATGCACAGGAGCTTCAGAGGTGTTTCATTTCCAGAGGAAGCCTGGAGATGTTTTGCTCTGTGCCTGTATAACAGAACAAACTGACACAACACATGAAACCAAGATCCACAGCGTCAATGGAAGCTGATTAGTCATCTTAGAGAGGATACTCATTTTCTAAACTTTCTGCACTTGTCTGGGTAGGGTGTTTTTAGTCTTCTCTTGTGTTCTTTCTTTCGAACAGCTAGTATTTTCCCATCTCAGACCTCCTGGGAGCTGTGCCTCCACTGAGAACTGTGTCATATGTGTAAGGGCTGCAAGTCCTGCCATGCCCTGTACTGGCTTAGTTATACACACATTTATTTTGTCCTTGGGATTACCAGGGGAACTTCTACAGACTACGTTGTTCTTGTTGTCCACTGATGGATCAAGGTAACCTAGCCTTGCTTAAACCTATCCTTGATCGTTTGCCTGGTGGAGGGACGTAATGTCCAGGTTTTCTTGGGCTCTTCTCTGTGCTAGAGTAAAGTCTCTTCCCACAGGAGGAGAGCTTTCTGGTAAGCAATTGGTTCTTGTCATTAGTATGATTCTTGCAGGCCTCCCTGCTTATGGTTTCCTGTCTAGTGCTTGCCTGGGCTTCTTAATTTGTCCCATAGCTGAATAGAAAGTCACAGCAGCTTTGGATGCCAAGGGTAGCACTTTTTCCTGAGGTACTGTATTATGTGTGTTATTTTGCTTTGTTTGGTTTAGGAAGGGAAAGCAAAGTGCCTTATAGCTGGTGAAGTCACATGTAGGTAGTATAAGGCCACTCACACGCCATGGCATGGTAGGCCTCAGCAGGTGTTTGGGTCCCATGAGAGAGAATAGACCAGACAGGGAGGACCTGAAAGAGTTGTTCTTTGTCTCAGATGAGAGGAACACCACCCCTTGGAATTCAAAAAACCTTGAGGAACAAAGGGAGAGATGTGCCTTGGGGAGATCACTTTTTTCTACAGGCAGGTTCCATCTGAGTCTCCTGGTTGGTAGAAGCAGCTGCCTTGTGTAAGGCAGGTCAAGCACTGTCCCTTCTTTGAGGGCATCCAGCAGCTCTGGCTCAGCGTTTCAGAGCAGAGGTTTGACCACTACCTATTCTCATGTCAGTCTGAGGTGACAAGGGGAGACAGAGGATAATTAGAAACAATCCCAAGAAAGACAAATTCTCAGGAGCTTTGTTTGCTTTCCTGAAAATGTCCTTTTGACTTTTCTTGGAAGTTCAGCCCCAGAATTCAAGGTCTGTGAGGGAGGGCTCTTAAACCAGGGAATGCCCTCTTTGGAAAAAAGTGCTTAAAGCCAGATAAGTTTGGAACAATGGCTAAGCTAGATTTTAGCAATCAGTCTGGTTGACAATGTTTGGAGGAGAAGTCCAAGTCTCTGTATCAAGTCTGTTTCATTCTCAGTACCACTGTTGAATGCACAGCTCTAAGAAGTCAAAAAGAGCTTTGGAAAAAGAGATAGGGCAGTAGTGATTAGGAACAAACAGATGTCTGGCAAGTCAAGGATATGTGAAAACAATTTCTGATGAACTAAATTCAGACAGGAATTAAAAGAGCACCTTCAGGGTTAATTGCAGGTGTTGGCTATGGGCGGAGAGCACTCTTCCATGCCAGCATCCTCCTGCATTTTTTGTGTCTTTAGAATTGCTGTTATATTGAGTCTGAGATGAGAATCTTGAATTCAACTTCCAAGGGTCACCTTGCGTGGAATAATGGAGAAAATTGTTACTCTTCTGGTTACCCACAAAAATTACACACAAATTCACCCACAAACAAAAAACAACAAACCAAAAACCATGGGATGGTTTAAGTAAGGAGAATGGAAAAAAATATCTACTTCATGGTAGGTCTTAGTAAGAGTGTTATTATGTTTACATACTATTGTACATGAGTTGGTAGTAAGCAATGTTTGCATCAGCCTCCACTTTTCATAAATACCATGAAGTTTCGCTCTCTCTTACACTTAGCTATCAAGCTGCTAAGTTGCTTGCACAGCTTCAAGGTGAGATCCAGTCCCTCAAGGAAACCCACATCCTGCAGATTCTAGGAACAGCACAATGCTGTAAGACTCTTTTGAAACCAGTGACACCATTCCAGAGGTGGAGTTGATATGCAAGGACCACAGTGTTTGCTCCCAAGGCTTTTTCAGTATTTCACACCATTAGCTTTACAAGCCTTGCCTTTTCTTTACCTCTGGACCCCATTCTCTCCTTCTTCTCCCTGATTCTTCTATGGTCAACTGAGTGGCTGCAACCCCAAGTCATCATGACCCTTCAGCTTCACCATCTCTAAGACTACCAACAGAAAGATGAGGCTGCATGGCTTAGTCTTTGACCACTAGACGTATAGGCCCAGGGAGTTCAGGACTACACTACAGACACTGTGAAAGCCAGGCTTGATTTTCCAATTCAGTGTTTCCAACAGGCTGTGATGGACTATGAATTCTCAGAAACTTCAGACCAACCATCTAAATTCTGTTGCTTTAGATGCCCTCAGTCAGCTAAGAGGGAAAGGGACACATTACCCAGGTAAAATTAAAAAAATTTAGAAGGCTCTCAAGTCATTACTTGTTCAGTTATAGTTCAAGTGTTATTAATTATTAATGAATATTCATTTGTTTTTCTTACATTCACAACGCATATAGCATGAGAAATTTAAGAAATGTTTACAGAAGTTTTCAACTCCTTTACTCTAGCCCTGCAAAAAACAAGTTGTAAACAAAAAAAAAATTTTAAATCTCACCAGATGGAAATGCGGGCAGGTGTATTACAGTGTTTATGAGCTTGAGGTTCTCCTCGTAAAAGGCATATGTCACCTACAAAAAGTCACAAACATTTGCTACAATGTCTCAACCAAATCCTGTAATCAAGACAACCCCTTGTAGGACTGCATTGGTTGCCCATAATAGATATGGTTTAATCTGATCAACTACAGAAAGGATTCCTATGATTTCCAGCAGAATGTTAAAGACTTATTAGTGTATATAAATATATAAAGGGGGAGTGTCACAAGGATGGAGCCAGGCTCTTCTCAGTGGCAAACAATGATAGGACAAGGGGAAATGGGTACAAACTGGAACACAAGAGGTTCCACTTAAACTTGAGAAGAAACTTCTTCTCAGTGAGGGTGACAAAACACTGGAACAGGCTGCCCAGGGAGGTTGTGGAATCTCCTTCTTTGGAGACATTCAAAACCCGCCTGGACATGTCCCTGTGTAACCTTATCTAGGTGTTCCTGCTCTGGCAGGGGGATTGGACTAGATGATCTTTTGAGGTCCCTTCCAATCTCTAACATACTGTGATACTGTGAATTCCCTCTTAAAAGCAATTGCAAGATGAGCAGGAGGTAGGTGGGCAGGAGGACCTTAGAATGAACTGGTGAGTACACAGGTACCAGGAAGAGTGACTTCAACCTTAATTGCAAACAAAAATAACAGACCAGTCAAGAGGATAATTTCAAGAACACAACCAATAGTGAATCTGGATTTTTAGACTGTGTTGATTTTTTGATACGCTCGAAGTTTGCCCTTGCAAAGCCAGCTGGGTAGCCGAAGGGAAAAGGAAGCAGCATATGGGACTTCACCTTCCCTTTTTCCTGCTTTTCTTGTTCTGGTGACCCAGCAATAAGTTCCAAAGCTGTCTACTCATGCAAATGTATCACAAGGAGCTGTAACTGCAGTAGCTGCTGACCCAGGAATCAACACTCCCAAATGTACAGCTCCATTCATCTGCAGGTGCTTACTGACCCAGATTTAGAAAGGCAGAACCAGAAGACTGTGGAGGGATGGAAATACAAACCTGAATCTGTTTTCCTGACCTCTCTACTACAGTTACCTCTATATCTGCTTGCACAGATACACCAAACAAAGAGAGGGCTTGACCTTGGTGTTCTTCCCAAGGCCAGCCAACGCGAATGAGTTTTGTACCATGTCATTATTGACACTGAGCCTTCTCTGAAGTTACTCAGTTCTTCCAGTTTTGATGGGTTTTCTGGTGTTGAAAATGTTTTCTTGAAATCTAATACGTTATTTCTTAAAACTTCCTTATAGATTTGGCTGCTCATCACACAAACATTGCATAGTTACTTTCTTTTTTTGTCTGATAAATATTGTAGTTTTCTGACCTAGCAGTTAGTTTGCCAAGCCCACTGTAGAAAATAATAGTGCAGTTTTACAGAGCTGTGAAACATCTGGATAGCTGTAATGTGTTATCACTGATACACTGTTATCACAGTATCACAGTAGGTTAGAGATTGGAAGGGATCTCAAAAGATCATCTACTCCAATCCCCCTGACAGAGCAGGAACACCTAGATAAGGCTACACAGGAACGTGTCCAGGCGGGTTTTGAATGTCTCCAGAGAAGGAGACTTCACAACCTCGCTGGGCAGCCTGTTCCAGTGTTCTGCCACCCTCACTGAGAAGACGTTTCTTCTCAAGTTTAAGTGGAACTTCTTGTGTTCCAGTTTGTACCCATTGCCCCTTGTCCTATCATTGTTTGCCACTGAGAAGAGCCTGGCTCCATCCTCGTGACACTCCCCCTTTATATATTTATATACACTAATAAGGTCACCCCTCAATCTCCTCTTCTCCAAACTATAGAGACCCAGCTCCCTCAGTCTTTCCTCATAAGGGAGATGCTCCACTCCCTTAATCATCTTAGTTGCCCTGCACTGGACTCTCTCCAGCAGGTCCCTGTCCTTCTTAAACTGAGGGGCCCAGAACTGGACACAATATTCCAGATGAGGTCTCACCAGGGCAGAGTAGAGGGGAAGGAGGACCTCTCTCGACCTACTAATCACCCTCCTTCTAATACACCCCAGGATGCCATTGGCCTTCTTGGCCACAAGGGCACAGAGTCGGCTCATGGTCACCCTGTAGTCCACTAGGACTCCCAGGTCCCTCTCACCTACACTGCTCTCTAACAGGTCGTTCCCCAACCTATACTGGAACCTGGGGTTGTTCCTGCCCAGATGCAGGACTCTACACTTTCCCTTGTTATATTTCATCAAGTTATTCCCCACCCAACTCTCCAGCCTGTCCAGGTCTCACTGGATGGCAGCACAGCCTTCTGGCATGTCAGCCACCCCTCCCAGCTTAGTGTCATCAGCAAACTTGCTGATAGTACACTCAATCCCCTCATCTAAATCGTTGATTAATATATTAAATAATACTGGTCCCAGTACCGACCCTTGAGGCACTCCACTAGATACAGGCCTCCAACTAGACTCCATCCCATAGACTACAACTCTCTGGCTTCTCTCCTTCAGCCAGTTCACAGTCCACCTCACTACCCCATCATCCAGACCACACTTCCTCAATTTAGCCGCAAGGATGCTGTGGGAGACCGTGTCAAACGCTTTGCTGAAGTCAAGGTAGACCACATCCACCGCTCTGCCATCATCCATCCACCGTGTTATTTCCTCATAAAAGGCTACGAGATTGGTCAAGCATGACTTCCCCTTGGTGAAGCCATGCTGACTGCCCCTCATAACCCTCTTATCCTTGATATGCCTTAAGATGGCACCAAGGATAAGGTGTTCCATCACTTTCCCAGGAATGGAGGTGAGGCTGACTGGTCTATAGTTACCCGGGTCCTCCTTCTTGCCCTTTTTGAAGACGGGAGTGACATTTGCTTTCCTCCAGTCCTCAGGCACCTCTCCCATTTCCCAAGACTTGGTAAAGATGATGGAGAGTGGTCTAGCAATGACCTCCGCCAGTTCTCTCAGCACTCGTGGGTGCATCCCATCTGGACCCATGGATTTATGGATGTCCAGATTGCTCAACTGGTCTTTAACCCATTCCTCATCGACTAAGGCAAACCGCTCCGTTGACCTGTCTTCATCTGAGGTCTCAGCAGTACAGGGCTCTTCAGGACTGCCTCTGGCAGAGTAGAAAGAGACAAAGAAGACATTCAGTAACTCTGCCATCTCTGTATCTTCTGTCACCAGGGCACCCGCCCCGTTCATCAGCAGGCCTACATTGCCTCTGGTGTTATCTGCCATGTATTTGAAAAAGCTCTTTCTTCTGTCCTTGACCCCTCTCACCAGCTTTAATTCCAAGGAGGCCTTAGTCATCCTAGCAGCTTTCCTACATCCTCTAGCAGCAGCCTTATATTCCTCCCAAGTGGCCAGCCCCTCCTTCCATGACCTGTAAACTCTCCTCTTCCACTTGAGCATACCCAGCAATTCCCTATTTAGCCACGCAGGTCTCCTGGCCCTCTTCCTTGACTTCCTACGTGTCGGGATGCTCTGATCTTGAGCTCGGAAAAAGCAGTCCTTGAACGTCAACCAACTATCTTGGGCCCCTTTACCTTCAAGCAGCCTAGCCCATGGGATTTCCCCTAGCAATCGCTTGAAAAGGCCAAAGTTTGCCCTGCTAAAGTCCAGGGTTGCAATTCTACTTGCTATTCTACTGGTCCTACCACACAAGATCCTGAATTCCACCATCTCGTGGTCGCTGCAACCAAGGCAGCCCTCAACCTTCACTCCTTCAACCAGACCCTCCTTGTTAGTGAGGATGAGATCCAGCAGCGCACCTCTCCTGGTTGGCTCATCCACCATTTGCATGAGGAAGTTATCATCCATACACTGGAGGAACCTCCTGGACTGCGGCTGGGTTGCCGAGTAGTCCTTCCAGCAAACATCAGGGAAGTTAAAATCCCCCACGATGACCACGGCCTGTGACTGTGAGGCCGCTCTCAGCTGCCTGTAGAAGGCCTCATCAACTTCCTCACCCTGATCCGGTGGCCTGTAACAGACCCCCACAACAGTATCGCCCCTGCCAGCCTGCCCCTTAATTCTCACCCACAGACTCTCAACTCGCTCATCATCTGTCCCCGGACAGAACTCAACGCATTGTAGCTGCTCTCGCACATAAAGAGCAACCCCACCACCCCGCCTGGCTGGCCTATCTTTCCTGAAAAGGACATAGCCCTCCATGACTATATTCCAGTCATGTGAGCTGTCCCACCACGTCTCTGTAATTGCCACCAGGTCATAATCTCCCGACTTAACACAGGTTTCTAGCTCCTCCTGCTTATTTCCCATGCTGCGCGCATTGGTGTACAGACATTTCAGGGAGCGAGCCGAGCACACCGATTTCACCCTAGGATTACAGGAGGCCTCCCAGTCTTCATCAATTCTGGAGCGCTGTCCCACTGAGGCAAGCCCAGCTACAACCCCATCCCCCTTCGAATCTAGTTTAAAGCTCTCCAAATGAGCCCTGCTAATTCTTGCCCCAGCATCCTTTTGCCTCTGTGTGATAAACCTTTCCCACATGCCATTGTCCAGACTGGTGCCCTATAAAACCAGCCGTTATCAAAGAATCCAAAGCCCTGCCTGCAGCACCAGCCTCGAAGCCAATCGTTTATGGACTGAATTTTCCCATTCAGTCCCACATCATCAACAGAAGATGGAAGGAGTGAGGAGAAGATCACTTGAGCCCCAGAGTCTTTCACCATCTGCCCCAAGGCCCTGTAGTCTTTCTTCATCCCCCTCAGACTGCGGGAAGCAGCTTCCCCCTCACCCGTCTGGAAGACCAGCAGCGGGTAGTAGTCTGTCGGGTGCACCAGGTTGGGGAGCGCCCTGGTGATATCCCTGATCCGGGCTCCAGGCAGACTACACACTTCCCTATGATGAGGGTCAACTCTGCATATCGGGCCCTCTGTTCCTTTCAGAATGGAATCACCTACTACAATGACCCTTCTTTCTTTCTTACCAGAGGCAGTCTTGAGGTGTGAAGTCGACCACCTTTTCCTATGTGGCCTTATAGGCGGGCCTTGCACCACATCCTCACCTACCTCTCCTTCAAGATCCAGGGCCTCAAACCGATTACAGAGGGACAACTGGGGAAGCAGGGCAGGAAGGGAGGAGGGCTCCCCATGATGCCGAACTGGAACTGGCTTCCAACCCTTGTCACCTTTTTGGTCCCCTACCTCCGCGCGACAGCTACAGGGCAGGGGCTGTCTCAGGCCATCCCCCTCTGTCTCAGAGGACAGGGGGTCCATCCCCTTTTGGGGGGTATCTCCCTGGAACCGTTCCAACTGGCCGGCCAGGGAGTTACTCCAGCAGTTGATCTCCCTTTCACACTCTCTGATGATCCTCAGCGTCTCAACCTCCTCCTTAAGTTCAGCCACCAAGCTAAGCAGATCTTCTACCTGCTCACACCTCACACAGGTGAAATGCTGTCCTCCCTCCCCCGGCAGTAGCAGGCTCTGGCACTCCCTGCATCCAGAGACCTGAACAGCCACGGTTAGGGTTGGGGTCTCTGTCTGAGTTGCTACAGCCCTCTTACTGCTAGCTCTCTTTCTGGAGACGACCATATTGGTCAGCACAACGACCTACCTGTTCTTCCCTGCACCTGGTGGGCAGCGACGTCACTGCCCTCTCAAAGGCTCTTTCAAGTCAAGGGGCAGGGGAGTGGTCACCGTCACCGTGGGAATGCCCCCCGCCACGTCAGCCGCTCTCTCGCAAGGGCTGCTGGGACTTCGGGAATCAGGAGATGTCGGGAAATGTCGGGAATCGTGGTGGCTGTGCGCTATCCCCTCTGATTTTCCTAATCTCAGTTGAACCTCGCAGTCGCTGAAGCGTGCTGGCTGCGGCTCTAGCTGGGCTAGCTCCAATCAGCTGTTCAGCCTCTAGTGAGAATTTTTTCCTGGTGTTCCAAAATAAAGTTACAGTGAGCTGTGGGAACATGGGAGCTTTCCCTAACAGGTCATGAAGTGAGTCTCAGGAAGCCAGTCCTGAATGAATCTGTGTATTACTTGTATTACAAGGTAAGGGGGTAAGTAGTTTCACTGAATATGTTTTCACACCCTGAGAAAAGTAAGAATAGTATTTTGGTGGTTCTGTTAGCCACAGGCATGATTTCCCTTGGATTCAGCCTCACCTGTACTCCCCCTTTCTTCCTGAACAGATCCTGTTTCTCCCTAGCAGAATGAAAAAATATATTTCATTGTCTATGATACGTCTAAAGACACACCTCTTTTGTCACACCTGAGGCACTTAGCGTGAGTCTTGTGATCCCTGTGCTTCAACAGCCAGACCCCACACACAAGCAGCACTGTGGTTTGTCTCTTGCCTTGTGAGCCTCTGCATCAAGTACCAGCCAGGATGCAGAAACAGTCACAAAGCAGGAGAAAACCTGAGACTCTACAACACATTTAGGGGCCGTGTCTGCTTGGCTTCCTGTGACAGTGTCCCTGTTAGACAGAGTCAGACAAGGAGGTTTTTCTTCAGACCCCTTGAGAATCTGCCTCATTTTTCTAACAGCCCAAAGCCCCCAAACATACAGAATGTACATGACATCCCAGGCTGTACATGGGGTTTCAGAAGACAGCAGCCTTTTCACCTTCAAGAGAACTTCCCATCTGAGAAGGATTCTGTTTCCTTCAGCCATGCATCTGGTTCATATCATCCAGTCACCTATGTCTATAATCACACAGATGATGTCACAGACTGCTTTGCCAAAGGAACAGTCCCCTGCTCTTGGTATGTCATATTCTACTTTATTTGCAAAAAATCAAGCAATGGTTTTGTGAATGTCTAGCCCTACCAGCCTTCCATGTAAGAGAAAGAAAGAGTGGCAGATGATACTCAAAATCACATTTGTCTTAATACCACTGATAAGAGCAACATTGTTCTTGGAGCAATGTTTGAGGTCAACAAACAGAATACAGCAGGCCTCTGCAAGGGCTGCAGACTGCACATAAATTTGAAAGAGGGTTGTGGGTACTGTCTACATGGACATTAATGAAGCATCCAGTTCCATAGCTCAGTGCCATGGCTAACCACCAAAACACTTCTATGTGCAACTAAAACCAATGAACCACAGGCTGAGTATGAGTGAGTGCATGTTTGTGCCTGCAGCAGCTTCCCCTAATGAGAATTTATATATTTTTCCCTTGCAATGACTTTACTTACTTCATAGAATCATAGAATCAGGAATGTTAGAAAAGACCTTCAAGATCATAAAGTCCTACTGTTCCCCAGCCATTAACAAGCCCTCCACTAAACCATATCACTAAGAAACTTGTCTACACAGTTTGCAAACACTTACAGGGACTGTGATTCCACCACTGCCCTCGGCAGCCTGTTCAAATGCCTGACAATCCTTGCAGAGAAGGAATTGTTCCTAATATCCAATCTAAACATCCGCTGGGGCAGCTTGAGGCTGTTTCCTCTCTTCCTGTCACTTGTTCTTTTGGAGAAGAGACCAGCCCCCTCCTGGCTCCATCGTCCTTTCAGGCAGTTGTAGAGAACAATAAGGTCCCCCCTGAGCCTTCTCTTCTCCAGACTAAACACCCTAAGTTCCCTCAGCTGTTCTTTATCACACTTGTGTTCCAGGCCCTTCGTCAGCTCCGTTGCCCTTCTCTAGACCTGTTCCAGTACCTACATGTCTCTCTTGTAGTGAGAGGCCTAGAACTGAACAGAGGATTCAAGGAGCAGCCTCATCAGTGCCCAGTACAGGGGGATGATCACTGCTCTGGTCCTGCTGGCCACACTATTCCTAATACAGGCCAGGATGCTGTTGGCCTTCTTGGCTGCCTGGGCACAAGCTGGCTCATGCTCAGCTCTACCACTCAGCATCCCCACATCCTTTTTGGCCAAGCAGCTTTCCTGCCTCTCTTCTGTAAAATACAGTTTTTTTCAGTGCTGCTGGAGTAGCCAAGCCTGGAGCTTTGTGTGAAGTAGCTGTGGCCCACATGCAGGACCTGGATGTAGTTAAGGATGCTATTAAGAACTATTGTTATCAGTTATTGTATTTAAAAGGTAATGGTGAAAGAGCACAAACTCTGCAATGTACCTAGTATCTTATCAGAGCTGGTCATCTTGGAAGAGCTCCAGAGGACAAATCAACACATAGGTGTCTGGAGTGTGGTAAGAAGTGCAGGGAGGCCTTTGTTCCTATTTATGTATCATGGACAGCTTGGTTTCTTGCTAACCATGTCAAATTCATTCACTGACACAGCAGCCATGTGAAGTAAGAGCAGTACCATCCTTTCTAGCATCTCTATCTGGGTGAGCCAAGACACAGGGTAATACATCATACTGAGCACTTAGGGATGAGACAGGAATTAATCCCAGGTCACCATTTAGCCTCCCTTTCCCCATACCTATTGTGTTCCCTGCCTCCCATGGACCTTTCTCCCTGATTAATGATCAAACACTGCATAATACAGGGACTGTAACTGAAAGTCAGTACCCGAGAGATGCCTTGCCAGGCTGCTTTTGAGAAAGCTGCCATCTAATGGAGGCATTGCATGATGGCACATCCCCATCCGCTACACCAATCCATAGGTTCCCTCCAGCTGGGAACTCTGTATCCTGTGCATTGATCGTCCAGAAAGCCACAGATAGATTTCCTCTCATGTTACTTCCTGTTCTTTACCTGATGGATAGGGACACAGTCATGGGATTGTTGACTAGGGTTTGAGAGAAATCTCTTTTAGCTCCCCTGGGGTTTGATTATTGTCCTGTACCTTTGTTCTGTGCATGATGGTTTCTAAGTGAGAACAGGGTGTTTCATAACATCTTCAGAGCTGCTCAGAGCCACCTTCCTCATGCGTTCAAGGCCAGCAGTGTCTGCAGCTACGCAAATTAATGCTGAATCACATGACTTAAAGAGGAGGGAAAAGACAAGGAACCAATATCATCACTGTCTCCTCTAGTGCAGTCTGGGAATCAAAAGGTTTGCCTGGTGAAACACAGACTCACACAGTCACAGACTGTTTGGGTTGGAAGGGACCTTAAAGCTCACCCAGTTCCAACCCCCTGCCATGGGCAGGGCCACCTTCCATTAGGCCAGGTTGCTCCAAGCCCGGTCCAACCTGGCCTTGAACACCACCAGGCATGGGGCAACCACAGCTTCTCTGAGCAACCTGTGCCAGGGCTCCCTCTCAGCCTTCATACCTGCATGTTAGTATGCTCCTGTGGAATCGAACAAAATGGAAAAATAGGTGTAAAACAGCAATGCCCAGAGCTCAGCTTAACTGAATTCAGATGTAAACAATGAGACTTTGGGCTGAAAAAGTTGAACCATGGGCTTTTTCTAAATACATAATACAATTTTCTATCTTGAAAAAGTCAGAGGAAATTGCATTAACTATTCTGCAATAAGTTGAAAGAGGTACAGGATTGCTAACAAAAGAGTTTTGTGAATTCGGTTACCAAGACTAAGAAGCAGATACAAAATAGAGGTTTGCAAATACGAAGTTTTAATACAGTCTGTGTGGAATTTTTGGACAGATCTTCTGCAACACAAAAGCCTTTACAAATTCAATTCACCCAGGTCTCTGTATTTTAATACTGATTTTTCCAAAGCGTTTTTTTATAGTTTGTATTGAATCTTGAATGTTAACTCTTTATTCCTAAAAAGATACTTTTAAATAGAGCCCATATGGAATACCTGGTTCAACCTGAATTTTTAAATCCTGCTCTATTTGAATAAAAAGGTTTGGTTTGGTTTTTCTCTTTTTTTTTTTTTTTTTTGGTTAGTTGGTTGATTGGTTTGGTTTGGTTTGGTTTGGTTTGGTTTGGTTTTTTCAAAACAGCTTACCAGGACCTACCCTTACACCCTCCCACCAGGTATTCTATTTCCTCATCATTGTGGTCAACTGGAGTTGAAACCCCATTTAACTTTCTCCTGTGCAGATAAAACATCACCTTGCCTCCTGCAGCTACTTGCATTGACTATTCTTTCCTAGGAGGCAGAAAAAGCGGAAAGGCGGGCAGAAAAAGGGATGGCCCCTCATCAGTCCAATCTCACGTGTTTAGTTCTGCTGGCAAAACTATTGAGTTCCAGCAAGGAATTAAGTGTTTCTAGCAACTGTGTAAATAACAGAGGAAGTTACAAGAGAAGAGCCACACTCTCTACTCCAGTTTTGCAGGCATAATTTAGTAGAAAGTGGGCATTCCCTCTGTCAATTCCATTAAGTAGAATGGGTGGCTCATCATAGAGCCTATTGCAAGTATGGAGCAACGCCCACATTACCATGGGGCTCTAATGTTGATTCAGGCAGTCTTTGTATTTTCACAAAGCTGAAAGGATAATAGCTGTGTGGAGTTAGTAAGGAGAAAGATCTGCCTCTGACCAGTGGGTAGTGGTTATACAAAATTAATTAAATGTATAGAAAATCTATTTTATAGTAGATTAGCTGTAGTATGTTTACCTTAAGAAGCAGCCAAAGAAGAAGTAAATATTTGTCTTTTTATCCTTCTTTTCCTCCTTTGAGGCTTTTGTCTTACGTAAATTAACATGTAGTACCTTGTGAATAATGTTTATGAACCACAAATGCATAAATGTAAGGCAGGAAAAAATGCCAAGACCAGCTTCATCTCACTCAGCAAAAAGCATGAGAGGTGCAGCGCTCTGCTTCTGATGGTGCACACCATGACCAGTAGCTGCTCATGGAAACTTTGCACCTCTTCACACGGCTGTCTCATAATAATGTGTATCAGCAGCTACTGGCTTCTGAGGGTCAAAGCAGGTTTTGAATTCACTGAGCCCTCTCAATTTTTCCATCAGTAGTCTATGTTTCATAACTTTGTCAACATAAAGGTATGCACTGATGGAATGTGTCCCTGCCCATTCCAGGAAGGGGTTGGAACCAGAGGATCTTTAAGGTCCCTTCCAACCAAAACCAGTCAGCGATTCCATGACATTGTAAATAAATAACAGAGTGCGAAGCAGTAGAAATATCTGATACAGTAGGCTTCATTCAGTGGAAAAATTCCTTACCTTTAAGCCTCAAGGCTGGCCACCTCCAGTTCAACTACAGGAACATGAGGTACCTTTAGAGATTCCACAAGTCTGATTTTCTTTGATTTCACAGCTCTTTGGCCATTATGGGGAAAAAATGAGATTCTTCAAGAAGGCCTCTTAGAACACACAGCATTAAGTGGAGTAAGAGTTTGTTATGGTGTCAATGGAAGACAGGTTGAAAGAACATTGCATGTAGCACAGTATTTTTATATATTGAGTTGGGATTATCCAAAATAAAGCCTCCTTGAAAAGTTACTTTGATCTCTTGAAATGCTACTGGATTCTTTTCCAAGTAGTTATAAAGAGAAATGTGGCATTTATATAAACCTGAAACAGAGAGATTGAAAAATCTCTCCCACCAGAAAATCGATTATTCTGTACTGTTCTGATCTTCCATGAATAGCTAGCTCTTCTTCATTGTTTTTTTGTAGTTTTTTTTGGTCTTGTATTTTCTTCTTATAAATCATAAAGAACATCTATTAGGATGAGACCCTTCACTTAGTCAGGTGGCATTTCTTTTTGTCCGCTCAATGAATGTGGGGCAACAACCTCTGAGTGACAGCTGAAGGAGTCCTCCAACTGTCCATGTAAGGGGCACTGAGCTCCTTATCATCTCCTTTCCTTCTGATCTAGGCACAGTCAGGACCTCTCCCTGGTTAAGAAGCAAATCCATCATGACTTAAGCCATCAACAGAAAAAAGACATAAATGTCTGGCTGCTGAGAAGTGCCTATCCAAATGTCTCTTACAGCTTAACTAGATGCTATAAACAGCAGGGACCTGCTCCCTACAGCGTGTGCCACAAGAGTTTACATGTTTGCTGCACAAAGTTCTTCTTCTTTAGGCAATTCTCCCTGCTAATTACTTCCAGCAATTATGTTAATGCTTAGGGACCCAGATATAAAAAGACGATAATGTGATATCAGCTTCCCACGTATTTAGAGTTTCATCTGTCAGCTAGAGCAAGGAGAGGTAAATAAAATATCCAGCATAGATGACAAAGGGCACTGGTCATCAAGTATAATGGACACAGCACAACACAATGCAATTACACATTGTCATGGTTTAAGCTGAACCCAGGACACACATCTGTATGATGTGAAAATGCAAGCCATCCAAGTAAAAAACATTAGCAATTTAAATTCTGTTTCACTACATTTGCTTCTATTTTTCTCAGTTAAATCAAGTCAAGGTTTGGAGCTTCAACAAAATGGGTTTAATCAGCCTGTTTATCTGAGGTAAGGAGTAGGCTGAAGTTATGATACCAGACTGGAAATATATCTTCAGTTGCCTAGCATTGTTGTGCCAAATATAGAGACCGTGTGTCACATTCCAGTCTAAGTGATTCCAAAGTGTCTTCTTCTGTAAAGTCCTCTGGTTTGGGAAGGCAACAGCTAAACACACAGCCAGCTGAGGGAGAGAGAATTACTTTCCACTGATGCTGGTGAATATCTGCCTATCTAAACTACATTTCTCTAAAACATCATGTCTTTAAAAAAGCCATTTTTGCAAAGCATTTCTGGGTTTCAAAAGAAAAGAACACCTACATTTTTGTAAAAAAGCCAGAAGCAAAATGTCATTTGCTTTTCTTTTCCTCTCAATGAGAAAATAAATAAAATAAAAGCAACATACTTGATAATTATCTCTCAGAAGATGAAAATATTTGCACAGAATCTTTTTATTAGCATAGGGACTGAAATTTCCAGGCTTTTTAATTGATAATCCAGGCACAGTTTGCTTCTGGAAGGTGCAGAAGAACGTAAGAGCCAGGCAAGAGGCAATAGGTTGTGTCTGAATATGTAATGGAGCATTCACCACACATAAGAACTAGCTCAGGAGGATACTGGAGGCCATCTGTCCCTCAGAAACTGCACCTTGATTTCCAGAATCCCAGCTATTTCAGTGCTCCATCCTCACACTTCAATCAGCCTAGCCACAAACTCCAAAGAATAGGATATGTTTGAGATCCAAAGTAGAGTATGATAAAAAGAAACACAGGCCTATTCTTTCTTTTGCAGTTCACAAGACAAAAGTACCAATTATTGACCCATAGCAGTTTTTTATGGGTGTCTTTGGTTCTTTTTGGTGCACAGAATGCTTTTTAATGTACATTTAAAAACTGACATGTCTGTCTTTCCTTGAATTGTGTCAAACTGACAAAACCCAGATACTGAGCACCACTGTAAACAGAAATAATCTAGATTAACAGGAGGAGGCTTGGATAGGCTTGATAATGTATTTCCTTGTGAACACTTAGGAAGTTTATGGAGGTTGTCATTGTTGGTGGAAGGTAGGTCAAATCAGTCCCCTGTTATCTTCTGAAGAGGAAGAGAAGAAAGAGAAAAGGAGAACCTAAAATTGAGATACCCGTATAACTGCAAACATACTAAAACAAACAAAAAGTTTGTTTTAAAAATGCTCACAAAAATCCTAATTTAATGTACAAATCCAAATTCAGAATCCTCACAATCTATTCCAACACAGATCTGATTCTGCCACCACCACTTCAACTACTATGAGTCAATCACAGCACCACAAAACTTTCTCGGTTTTTCAGCTGCCTTTTAACACAGACATCTTTCTGGCTTGTTACAGTTGAAATTTGGGGTGATTTTTTTGCCTTTGCAGCAGCCTTAATTAAATGTTAGACACCATAAACCGGAAAAGTTTTTACGTAGCTCCATTGACTGTCCCCACAGAAGAGCTGATCCTTTTACCTCTGTCATATGCAGCAGAGCAGAGAAGGCAAAATATCTCCAACATGTTCATGTCCTTTCCATGATCAGCTTTTGATGCAATATTGACAGTCACAGAGGAAATGCAACAGCCCTGCTAACTCCAGAGTCTGTCAAATGCAACTACAGGGATCAGTGGATTTTGTATTGCTTTATTAAGAATTAATCACATTCTCTTACCATCGAAGAAGGCAAAGCTGATAGCCTTCATGAGTGAGGAAGCGTCTTCATGAGTCAGGAAAAACAGATCTCTTGGTGCTCTGTTCAAGGCATAGGTATAATTCTCAGTCACAGAACAAGTTTGTCTTCTGAAGTTTTCAACAACTCTCACAGTCAAACCAAAGATGTTTCCTGTTTTATTTTGGTTATCCTTCCAGAGCATTTTGTTTTACGATTGTTAAAAAATTACTAAGCCTACAAGGTACAATTTTTAATGTATACTGGGAAAGCTTTTGGTAATATTGGTCATATTTCATAACTGAGCTCAATGGGCCAAGAAAGACTGTATGAATCTCTCACCAAATGAGTAACGTGCAGTAACTTGAGTTTTCTGCATAGTAACTGGAGTTTTCTGAATAGTTTTAGCGAGTTTAACACTGTTGTTTCTGGCAGTTGCTGTTCTTTTGGTAATATTGCACTTCCACAACTATATCAAAGCAGAAAGCTTTAACACAGTAACTCAGAATCCCGGTGGAGTTTCAAAACCTGCTAGGTCAAGGTACATAACAGAATATCAGAAAGCAGATACATGGTTTTGCTAAAAAGCCATGCTTGTGTGTGTTACCTGCTGGGACACAATTACCTAAATATACTGTACAGTGTACAGTGCATAGTGCAGTAATACACCATATAATGCCAATCTTCAGATGCCCACAAAGGCCAAGGGGACACAGGGCTAAGGGAGATATCTGCCTTTTTAGATCTTGGAGGGCTGGTGGGATACACAAGCCCCTCTAAAGCAGCACCAGATGCCTGTTTTGAGGGGACAAAATCTCATCCACTCAGATTAAAAATCCTGTTTGCTCACTGGCAAGTAGAGATATGGTTCAAGTCCCAACCTTGAATCTCAATTAGACAAGACTTGTGGTTGAAGTCCCAACCCAGAATCTCAATTAGACAAGAAGGTTCTACTGTGGCCTCCTCTCTTTATTGTCCTATTGCCTCTCCACAACTAATTCATTAGAACCACCCCCCCCCCCCCCCATCAGTCCCTCCTGAGCAGATCTCAAAGAAGATTTCTTGTAATACCTTTGCATTTGCTTGGTGTCTATAATAGCAGATGCAGCAGCTCCCAATTACAAAACATTCTCTGTTGCACCTTATGATCTTTTTGTGCCCTTTTGGCACCTTTTTGGTGCCCTCTTGGTGGTTGTTTCTTCAAGTTGTATTCAAATGCTGTCATACTTTCTGTCACACCATGTCCCTCATTTTTTTCTGATGGAATTTTCTTCTTTTTATTTCCCAGAATTTACTGTCAAGATAAGTGTCTCTTTTGGTCACCCTGGTTACAGACATCTTAAATAATTCTTGTCGTTTCTGCCCTTCTGCATCTCCCATCCATCTTTATTCATAGCCTAAGAAAGACTATGCTAGACCACACTGATAATTCCACTATCCCTGTGTCCTGTCCTTCACAGTAGCCAAAACGAGGTGACTATGGACATAATGATCTTAAGGTCTTTTCCAACCTAAGTGATTCTATGTAAGAATAGAAGAATAGATCAAGTCCTATGGCTACAGGATTTGTTGCCAACAACCTAAACTGTGTTAATACATAAATATGGTCTACAGCATGAAAAGGTGCACGTGCAAAAAGGAGCAGAAAATGCTAGGAATTTTCTTTCTGCACAGCTGTCTCACTGTGAGACAGGCTATGGGTGAGCAGTCACATCCTCTGGAATCTCAGTCTGCTGTGATCCATACTACATGTCACCTATTGCTAGCAATGAAACTGGGGCCAGCCCCCATTTACTGTTGGAAATCGGCATGCCTGAAGCATGTTTGTGCCTACAACCCTAAGTGTCTTATGAGGCTATGAAGTACTAGTAAAGATGATGTCCCATCCCTGGAAGTGCTGAAGCCCAGGTTGAATGGGGCTTGGAGCAACCTGGTCTAGTGGAAGGTACCCGTGTCCATGGCAGGGGGTTGGAACTAGATAACCTTTAAGATTCCTTCTAACCCAAGCCATTCTATGAGTTCTTTGGCAAACTGCAAGTTAGAATGCTTCATTCATCTCTGTAGTCAGAAAGACTTCACTTTAACCTATTTGCAAAAAGTTCTATTGAGCAACAACCCCATTTTCTGGACAGTCAGTGACAAGGCCAAGAATGTATGTTGCACATTGTTTTTGATTTGATGCCTTAGGTGGCATGGCTAAGAACTGCATGAGATTAAGAGCTAAGGAAATTTTCTTAGATTGGCCACTTGAGTCCTTTCACAAAGGACAATCCAAAGTGCACATGACCAGTTCACAGTGAAGAATAACTAGCCTTGAGCTATTTCACAGACGACAGGCTGGTTTCATAACATACCTAGATCACAGGGTCACATTTTTTCTTCAGACATATATGATAATCCCCTCTGAAATTGCTAAGAATGCGTTTTTTACATCAAAAGAGAGCAGTTAGCAGCACAGTTAGCAACCCAGTCAGGTGCTGAAGATGTACTGCAGTAGACAAAAGGTTTTGCTATGTTATAGAACCCCAGTTCTGGAAGTGTCCTTGTGTGCAAATGTGCAGAATGTCTGGGCCATAACCAGCATATTCTAGAGTACCTGGTATCATGGAGAGTGCTTTCTGGCTACTGATTTATCTAAATGATGTCTGTGCTCCAGTTCAGCAGGTATGCTCTCCTTCTGAATTACCATATGGCCATAGGAAGTTAAGAGATGCTCCTGCTACTTCCAAATCAGCTGATGCAAAGCCAGAACTGAATTCAGAATTCTGAATGCACTGCATTTCCTCACATTGGGTTTCATGAGGAAAATGAAAGTCTGTGGAGGCCACCCTCTAAACAATTTTTGAAGTCATGTATAGGACTTAAGTTTCAACTCCCACTAATGTCCCAGACTAATTATTTTAATATGCTGCTTAGGAGATGGCTTAAATGACATTTCCAACCTAAAGATACTGTTAACATCCTCATTACAATGATGTTCTACAAGCTATTAATAGTTACCAAAGAGGTAGTGCATGTAGTTATGGAAAACCATTGAAAGCTGAGAAAATGCTGTCATTTTTATTCAGTGTCAAAATTAATAGGAATTATAAAATTAGACTTGTGCATAATTCAGGTTATTCCTAATATAACTTGGTCATTTTTAGTCATCTGTAGAAAGAGAGAGCTGCAGTTTAACTCTGCTTTTTTATTATTTTATATATTTGCAGTGTATGTGAACATGCTGTACTGCATCAATAAAAGCTAGTTTTTTGCTATAAGCAAGTCCCACAAGTCCATCCACCACCTCCCCCCCGGGTTCATGGCAAAACACGAAAGTACAAAATCCCTATTTTCTTTAGGCTTGATTTCACTAGAAGATGCCTACTCATCACGCAAATAAGAAATTGAGAAGGATTTTTCAGTAAGCAAGCAGAGAGCCTCAGCTGGAGACAAAACTGCCCAGAACTTCCCAGAAACAGAGGCTTATTAAAGTAGGAAAGGGAGGGCAAGCAAAAGCAAGTTTACCCAGAGACAGGCTTCTGGAGAGGCTGAAAGAAGCCCATGGAATGGTATTCATAATCCCAAATTGGCACCAATTGTGATGTGATGCTCAGCAGCTCAAGACATGTTTCACAGGCTGCTTCCAGTAACCTATGGGAGTGATAGGAGGTGAAGGCCTACATCAGCTAAATGTTCCCATCATTTGCACTCCAGTGTTTGTGACTCAGCATTCAGGGTCTTCTGCTGACCTGGGGGCCACCAGACTGATTCAGAAATCTAGCTGAATTCTTTTGTCTCTTGGATCTGAAGAAACAAGTTTAGGTATGCACAAAGGAAAACACTCCTGATGCAGGCTTGCAAAGCCAGCGTGGTTATTTGTGCTCGCAGGTTTACCGAGGAAAACACATCGAGACTGGTAGCTGCCAATGAAGCAGTCCCTCCCTAGCACTCAGATTAATTCTGTGCTGGGGGTTGGTGTGAAATTGCCAAAGTACTCACAAAACCTGGTGTCTTATGGATTGCATAACTGATGGTCAGCATCAGCTTATTCACGATTCCTCACAGGACCAATTACTCTTCCGTTAAAGAAGGGAATTCCCTGAAGAGCATAGCTTCCTAGTGGTTCCCACACTGACAGAAGCTTGTGTTGAGAGGTAGAAGTTGAGCCACTATATCTTCCCTATGGCAATTTCTCATTTCCATCTTCTCAGCAAGCTTCAGCCAACTAAAATAGACATCTAAGGCTATTGTGTAAGAAGCAGAGGCCCTGATTCCTCAAGTACATAAGCATTTAGTTACCTATCTCAGCTTATTTCAGCCACTGGCAAATCCAAGATACAAAATTTCTACATGTTTCTTGAAAATAGGTAGCTTGAGAGGGGCTTGCAAATCAGAGCCCCTGCTGCCATAAAACTAGAGGCTTAATTTGAACAATTATGGTTGTTCTGTGAGCCAGCCCATCAGCCTGTGTTTGCCAGCCAGCCAGTGCACACGTCAACAGGAGCTGCCACTATCCCTCCTAGACAGAAAAACTCATTCTTGTTTCTCAGTAGCAACAGTAAATCACACTGGCACAAAAGGTTAAATGTCTCTCATGTTAGAGACCTGGAAAGAAAAGAAAGATGTGCAGCCAGCTGGAAAATGAGAATCAGGACCTGAGTGCACCAATAGGCTCTGCAGCTCTTGCTCTCTAAGGGTCTGGCTGCCTATATACAAGACCAGCTCTAATATTGTACAGACTTGCAAACTGGGACTACTGAGAAAAAGCTGATTGAAATGGTCAATGAAAAGCCTCATCTTGTACTTCCACCCTTCACCCATTGGCCTGGGAGCTTCATTGATCCTTGCCTGAGACATTCTGCAAGTATGCTTCTGCCTGACCATTCACCTTGCTGAGCCCAATCATGTACCTGGCTTGACTTGAGACCTGCCTCATCACTGTGGATTTGTCTGGCCAGTACTGGATTCTGGGCTGGCTCTGGCTACTGCTCTCTCTTATCAGGTGCTGTGTGAGGGTGAGCTGTCAAGGAAATCAGTATTCCTGCCCTTAGCTCATGAATTCCCTTCCCTTGTGAAGTCACACTCCTCTTGCTGCTCTTTGGACAGCAAGAGAGAAAGAAGCATCCTGAAAATTTCACCTTTTCTCCTAATCTAATAGTTCCATTTCACCAATGAACTTTAGTGACTTAGGAAACCTGGAAATGTGTCTTGCATCCTCCTGACATCAGTCTCCTTGGTTTTCACAGTATTTCCACAAAGCACACTAGTCTTTTTGTGATTCCACTGTAGAAAATTTATTCATGTTAGAAAACCTTAACATGCATAGGAATACAGCAAATGCTGCTTTCACAACACTTACAGCTGAAAGAGGGATTTGGGTATTATTGGAATTCATTGGTGAAGGATGCTGTGTGTGAAAAAATGTTGGCACATATTTAGAAGAAAAATAGGTAGGTATTTGCATAAGACTTACTAAATAGAAAACTCACAGCATGTTCATGGAGTATAGCGAGCTAAAAAAAGCAGGATACTGGGGAATACTCAAGGGAAGCGTTATTTATACATGCTCCATTCTCATTCTTCTCTCAGCGTATGCTTTGCACAGGATTAGACAGGCTGCTCAGCAAGAGGGACCTTCATCTGAGGGAGCAGCAATACACACCTGTTCCCATATTGTTACGCTTAGTTTTGCATTTGAGAAATTGGGTCTGCAGAAGGTAGAGACATATCCATAAAAACTCACTCAGTTACAGTCAAAAAAAAAAAGAACAAAACCTCTTTTTGAGCTAAACCAGAATGTCAGTGGAAAAATTCTGACTATTTCTAATAGTTTGCACCCGTGCATCAGCAGATGGCAACCACAGCTTAGCAACTGTGATCAGAGTGCTTGTCTTTCAACTTCCCTATGAGAATTATAAAGTATGCAAATGAAACCAAGGTATTAGTTGTGCTTAAGTTATGTAAATTGTTACGTGAATATTGCATTGTCACTCCTTGGAAAAGAGTAATTCATGTTAAACTGAAAAACCTGTAAAATCAGCAATCACAGAGTAGAAGAGAAGGTATGTGCCTGCCACCAGTTCTCCCTTATCACTGGCAAACTGAACAGGCCATTAGAGGCCTGATACAAGACTAAGGCTCCTAAATCCCTCTCTGTGATACATGGAGTGAATTGTGTGTGTGACACATATTAGTGCATCTAATAAGCACCTGGACTTAAAAGCAATATACAGCTTCAAAGGAATAAGAATCCAGCCTTCAACTGTCAGGTAATATCTCATTTCCACAACTGAGCTTCATTTCTAGTGTATCCCACACACAACAGCTCGTGGAGCAGCACAGCAATGATGAAATTAGTTGAGATGCTCCCATGTGGGTTCATCAGGCCTCTCCTAAGAAGCAGGTGGAACGTTACGACACGTCACCCCACCTGGAATTCTGGAGAGACTGCTGATCCTGGACAAAGTACCATCTCCCAACTGAGTGACTGTGCATAATAGACAGCCTGCAGAGAATTCACTGCACATTCCCAGTGGCACAGCCCTGAGAGGGATGAGCATATGGAATCACAGAATCATTCCCTTCTCCAGGCTGAACAAGCCCAGCTCTCTCAGCCTGTCTCCAGAGCAGAGGTGCTCCAGCCTTCGCAGCATCTCTTTGGCCTCCTCTGTATTCACTCAAGCATATGGAGAGCTAGTATCTTCCTCTGCCTCCTTTTTGTCAGCAGGACAACTGCCTTCTTCACTCACTTTAAATGTCAGCAGAGCAGGGTCTAAATATCCCATCTTGGAAGGCAATGACCATGTGCAGGGAGGAAGAACAGGCCAGAAACAATCATAAATCCAGCTTCCCCATGAAATTACAGTGCAGACATAACATCACTAACAGCTCAGCTCATCCCTCAGACCTTGCCACTTGACCCAGAAGTGTATGGAGTGTGCCTTGGAGCCCCTCTTATTATGATTAAAATACCTGGTGCTGGCATTTCTCAAGATCTGCAGCTGTCCAAGGGGTGTGAGACAGGTTTAATGTACCATTTTCTGTTTGAGCTCACTGTGTTGGAGGAGCACAAATGCTCCTCGTCAGCTCTGAGCCCAGCTCCATCCTGATGTAAAACATTTTCATTTCTGATGCCTCCTTAAGGTTACTTGAAAGTCAAGCTGGGAAACAGATCCCAGGATGGCATCTCCTTTGCCTACCTACAATCCCGTATCCCCATTCCCCAGATTTGCTCTGCTTTTCTGACTCCAGACAGTATTGGAAAAGACACATCAACCAGCCTAGCTTTGACTGGCAGAATCACTTCAATTGCAGTGAAACACCACAAGGATTACCTCCCTGGAGGAAGCAAACACAAAGCAAGATCAAATGATTCACAGTTGAGTAGCAAAAGTACAAAGCAGAATTTAAAGGTCTAGGAGTTTAAAAAGCTGTTACCCTGTCGGATTGCCAGCGCAGGGACTCTGCTATGGCAACAGCACAAACATTCTCAAAAAATCAGTACAGGAGTAAATGAAATCACAGTAGAAATTTCTGTGTCGCTGTGGGAAATATAAGAAAATTGACCACAGCATTTCCAAACTGCAGGACTTTGCAGTTAGCAAACTAACCCTTGCTGCTTACTGCATTAGACACTATAGAGATCCTCTCTCTGGTGCAGACCCAGGCATGACACTCACTGAGACATGAAGAACATCTTTCTAATGGATGGCTCTTGTTTACTTATTTTGCAGATTTACATAGAGGACAGATGAGTAGAGAAGCAATTTCCATACCAAAAACAAGTGATAGGACAAGGCAAAAAAACCTCAGGCTGCACCAGAGGAGGTTTAGATTGGATACTAGGGACAATTTCTTCCTCAAAAGCATGTTCAGGCATTATAACAGGCTGCCCAGGGCACTGGCAGAATCATCATTCCTGGAAATGTTCACAAACAGTGTAGATGAGGCCCTCAGTGACATGGTTTAGTCATGGTTTAGCACGGCCTTGGCAGTGCTGGAGGAATGGATGGACCTGATGATCCTGAAGGTCTTTTCCAACCCAGTTGATTCTATGATTCTATAATTCTGTGACTGATTCTGTATCAGCAAGCTTTCCAAATCTGTTTCCAGGAACCAGCATGTATGCATATATGTGTGTTTGTGTGTGTGTAATATGCCTATACACACTTACATACATGCACACCCAACTGAAAAGAGGCAAGAGCAAAGGATTTTGGAGATGGCTGGTCAGATGCCCTTCTGAGTTATTGGCACATACTGCTGAGCTAGATTTTCAGAGGAAATATGTTTTTGTACCTCCCCGAGTCCAAACTGGCTTTGAAAAAAAAAAAAAAAAGAAAAATAGAAAAAGGTTTTGTCAGGGCCATTCAGCTCAAAACCAGCCTTTCAGAAGACCTTTTTCCTTCACCTCAGTGTACCACAAAGCCCTTCTGAAAAGAAATGTCTGTACCCCAGGAAGCCTGCTGATCACTTATGCATTGAAGGCACAGAATTACGTTGGTTCTTACACTTTGAGGCAATCCTTGTGTAGTCAAGAAGGGGTGAGCTGGGTTCTCATAGTTTAAGCACAGCCAGTAACTCAGAACCATGCAGCTGCTTGCTCACTCCTCCCCTTTTTTCTCCCCTACTCCCAGTGAGATGGGGAGGAGATCGAAAGCATGTAACTCCCATGGGCTGAGATAAGAATACTCCGTAACTAAGGTATAACACAAACCACTACTGTTACCAGCAATAATAATAAGGGAATTGACAAGGGAAGAGAATACAACTGCTCACCACCCGCCAATCGATATCCAGCCTGACCCAAGCAGTGCTGTAGCCCTTCCAGGTAACTGCCCCAATTTATATACTGGGCATGATGTCCTGTGGTATGGAATACCTCTTTGGATAGTTTGGCTCAGGTGTCCTGTTTCTTCTTCCTCCCAGCTTCTTGTGTCCCTCTTCACTGGCAGAGCATGAGAGACTGAAAAGTCGTTAATCAGGGTAAGCACTACTGAGCAAGAACTAAAACATTGGTGTGTTATCAGACTGAAGTTGAAACACAACACTGCACCAGCTACTAGGAAGGAGAAAAATAACTGCCACAGCTGAACCCAGGACATGGGTGTACCATGACCCCTACTTCCTAAAACCCCTTGTACTTTCTCCCCCACATGTTGCTCTTTTAGGGCACCAGTACAGAGCTCACATTTGCCTATGCAATGCCATCCAAATCTGGAGAGAAGCTAGGCATAGATACCCAACAGCTTCACCATCTCCAAATGGCATTTAGAAACTTCATGTAAGGTGGTATCCCAGTGTTGTACATTGCCTTTTCATTCCTGTAGAACTCAGGAAGCCAATTGGAAAGGGACGGGATGAATACTTCAGCAATATAAATCCATGGTTATAACCAAGCTCTTTGCTAGCTGCCTTTATGCTTCACTAGGGATGCAGAGAATTTTCACTCCCTTATGCACTCTCCACTCAGAAAACCCATCACTAATACTGGGTTCAGTATACAGCACCTCCTTAACAGAGTGAAAGAAGACCAGAAAACTTTTGGAGAAGAAGAGGACGAAGATCTTGACGTACTGTGTTGAAAGCAAGGCTGGAGGTAATTATCAGTAAGGATGTATCCATGTCCTTCCAACACCAGGGTCAAGGAAGCTGATCCAAAATGCAGTTTGCCACTGACAACAAAGTGTTGGAGCTGTTGTCACATGGCAATAGACCTTGAGGCATTGTCAGGCAATGGCATTTGGGAACACCTTTCTACCGAGCACTTTCTCCAAGCGTCTTTCTCTAGTAGGTTCTCCACACAGTGTTTTCATTGCCTCTGGGACCTCCAGTATGGACCTCGGGGGCACAGCACACTGTTGTGGTATTTCGGTTGTCAAGCCTGTACCCTTTCTCTTATCATCCCATGCCTGTAATCCTTTACAAAACAGAGAATGAATAATATAATCACAGAATGGTTTGGGTTGGAAGGGACCTTAAAGATCATCTAGTTCCAACCCCCTCTGCCACAGACAGGGACAGGACATCATCCGTCTCCACTTCTCAAGGCCTCTGCTGTCATACCAAACCTGTGTTTCTCTACACTACATCACTATGTTAGAATAATAAAACCATACAAAGCCAAGCAAAAGTAAAACAAATCAGCACCTTGGCAGTCAGAAAAATTGCTGTTGCAGCTAAATCATATAAAATGAGCTGCAGGCACACCTCACGAAGTTCAGGTAAAGCAAGTAACTTACTACCAAGGTTTACAAAGGTTATGGCCTGTTACTAGCAATGGCTATATTTCATCATCATGGCTTGACTTCGCGAACGAAGATTTGGGAAGGGCATTTACCCACGCTTACTACAGGCGCGCTGATGACTAAGAAGGCCAATGTGGGATAGGCAAATCCGGCTACAAAAAGCACAGCAGAAGGTCTCCTTGGGTGGAACAGGTGGGGCACGATTCTTCCTGCGTTGTCTTTTCTCCTCGAGACTAGTTCTTCGTGAACTCTCAAAGGAGTCAGCGGCATTATGTATGGTGTGCCTCCAAGTCTCCCGATTGGAGGCCAAGGTGGACCACTGATGGTAGTCAATATGGCCAAGGCTAAGGCATTGTTTCAGGGAGTCCTTGTATCTCTTCTTTGGGGCACCTCTCTTGCGGCTACCGGTGGCAAGTTCACCGTAAAACACGATCTTGGGGAGGCGGTGATCCTTCATTCTAGAGACGTGCCCTGCCCAGCGCAGCTGCAGTTTCAGCAATGTGGCCTCGATGCTGGTGACCCCTGCCTGTTCGAGGACAGTGACATTAGACACATAGTCAGTCCAATGGATGTTTAGAATTGTACGGAGGCAGCGCTGATGAAAGCGTTCCAGGAGTCGCAGGTGATGACGGTAGATGACCCATGATTCAGACCCATATAAAAGAGTAGACAATACAATGGCTCTGTAGACACTGATCTTTGTACTTTTCTTCAGGTGTTTATTGCACCAGACTCTTTTATGGAGTTTTCCAAAGGCTGTATATGCCTTTGCTATTCTGTTGTCTATCTCTTTGTCGATCGTGGCATCCGAGGAAATGATGCTTCCCAGATAGCTGAACTGCTGAACTGTCTTAAGCTCTGACTCGCCGATGGTAATATGGGGATGGCGATAATCTTCTTGGGGTGCAGGTTGGTAGAGAACTACTGTCTTCTTCAAGCTGACTTCCAGCCCAAAAACCTCAGCCGCCTCCGCAGAGCAAGATGTTAAACGCTGCAGAGCTGCTTCTGTGTGGGCAACAAGGGCGGCATCATCAGCAAAGAGCAGTTCACGGACAAGATGGTTTAGGGTCTTAGTGTGGGCCTTCAGTCGCCTTAGATTGAACAGGCTACCATCGGTACGATATCGAATATAAATGCCGTCTTGTTCGTCGAGGTCTGCTGTAGCCCTTTGGAGCATCATGCTGAAGAAGATTGTGAATAAGGTCGGTGCGAGAACGCAACCTTGTTTCACCATTGGTTATTGGGAAAGGCTCAGAGAGTGCATCACCATACCTGACTTGGCCTTGCTGATCCTCATGTAACAGAATAATCATTTTCAGGAACTTGGGGGGACAACCTAATCGTTCTAAGATCAGCCACAAGCCTTTCCTGCTCACAGTGTCAAAGGCTTTGGTGAGGTCAACGAAAGTTACGTATAACCCCTTATTCTGTTCTCTACACTTTTCTTGCAATTGTCTGAGAACAAATACCATGTCTGTGGTACTTCTATTAGCCCTGAAACCACACTGGCTTTCAGGTAGAAGTTCTTCTGCGATAGCAGGTACTAGTCTGTTCAATAGTATTCTTGCAAGAATTTTACCAGCAATGGAGAGCAGAGTTATACCACGGTAGCTTGAGCAGTCTGACTTGGCACCTTTTTTCTTATACAGAGTGACGATGATTGCGTCACGAAAGTCTGACGGTATTTTGCCTTGTTCCCAACAGCACACAACTAGCTCATGAAATTTAGCGTGGAGTGCTTGGCCTCCATGCTTCCATATTTCAGGTGGGACTCCGTCAACCCCAGCTGCCTTGCCAGTTTTCACCTGCTGTATGGCCTTAAGAGTCTCTCCCATGGTAGGGGCTAAATCCAATTCGTTTTTCACCGGATGTTGCAGAATGTGCTGGATTCCTTCACCTTGGACTACACGATTAGCACTAAAGAGGGTTTGAAAATGTTCAGACCAACGATTCAGGATGGAGATTTTATCTGTAAAAAGCGTTTGGCCATCTGCACCAAGTAAGGGGCTTTGAACCTGGAATGTGGGTCCATACACTGCCTTCAGAGCCTCATAGAATCCTCTGTGGTCACCCAAATCTGCACATAGTTGAGTCTTTTCTGCTAGGTTGAGCCACCACTTGTTCTGGATGTCTCTAAGTTTCTGTTGGAGTTTGCTACATGCAAGACGAAAGGCTGCTTTTCTTACATGGCAGAGTGGCTGAGCGAGGTGTGCTTGATGAGCAGATCTCTTTTTTGTCAGCAATTCCTGGACCTCCTGGTTGCTATCGTCAAACCAGTCTTTGTTTTTCTTTGAGGAGAACCCAGTGGATTCTACGGAGGACTGCAGGATGCTGTTTTTGATATGTTGCCAAAGCGCTTCAGGAGAAGAATCTATAAGTTGGTCTTCAAGCCTAGTTTGAAGGTTAGCCTGAAAGCTGTCCCTCACTGCAGCTATTTGAAGATTATCAACATTGAGCCTCCTCCTCGGAATGCCGCCCCTCTTAGGTTTGGGCTTGAAGTGGAAATTAAGTTTGCAACGCACAAGGCGGTGGTCTGTTTGGCATTCTGCACTAGGCATCACTCTGGTCTGGCAGACATCACGAATATTTCTCTGGCGCACTAAAACATAGTCAATAAGGTGCCAATGTTTAGATCGTGGATGCATCCAGGTTGTCTTCCAGCTGTCTTTCTGCTGGAAGATAGTGTTGGTGATGGTAAGCTGTTGCTCTGCACAGAACTCTAGTAAGAGACGACCGTTATCATTGCAGTTGCCAACACCGTGCTTGCCTAGTACTCCTTTCCAGGCTTCAAAGTTCTTACCTACTCGGGCGTTGAAGTCACCAAGGATTATGATCTTGTCTTCTATAGGAACTTTCTGAGTGAGGTGACGCAGGTCGGAGTAGAATTTTTCTTTTTCTGCAGGGTCAGCTTGCAGAGTTGGAGCATATATGCTGAAAAGAACAACGTGTTGCTTATTGTGCAGTGGAAGACGTAAGGAGATAATACGGTCGGAATGACCTATTGGCAGATTTTCAAGTTTGGAGGCTATGGAGTTTTTAATCATGAAGCCGACTCCAGAAAGATGACTTTCAGTTTTGGGTTTGCCTGACCAGTAGAGTGTATAGCCAGCACCATGTTCTTTGAGGCTAACTTTGCAAGTGTGGGTAAACCCTTCGGGCCTGCGCAGTGGATTTATTTTAGGTGAGGCACAGCGTGCGCAGAACTGGCCTCACCCTTTACACCTGAGGTTTATCTGCCAGGGCCTAGCAAGCTTGGACGGTGACAGCAAAGTCCTCAGGTCGTAGGTTTAATTAGAGTATCCTTCTCTTAGATGGATGGCCTTACAGGGCTACACGAGCTCCATCTGCCCGGGTTTGAAGTTGGAGTTGTCCTTCTCCTAGGATGGTTGCCTGAAGGCTAGTGAGCCCATCCTGCCCATGGACACACTTTGTCTGACCCTTCATTTGAGAGCTGACTGGCATGGGAGACCCTACCGGAAGCATAAGCCACCACCAGCATAACTCCCAACTTCACAAGGGCACGCAAGCTCTTTCCCCACGACAAGGGGGTGTCCGTGAAAGAGATTTCATCATAAGGCTACAAAGTACTACATAATTCCCAAATACACCTCTTGATCAGAAGGCCGTCTGGCCCAAGGTCTTGTCTCATGGTATGGCCAAAAATGGGAATCTGCAGGACAGTTCAAAAACAGGGGAGCCAAGGAGCAATCCTTCCTCAGAATATTTTTCCAGCCTCCAAAACTGTGTGTGTCAGTGATTCCAGCAATGTTCAACAAAATATGTCATGACTTCTCAAACATGGTGGATAACAGCTTAGCAACTTCATCTGCCAACTCCTTCAGGACCCACAGATGCATCTCATCGGGTCCCATGATGTCCCTTCAGGTTCCTTAGATGATCTCAAACTCGATTTTCTCCTGCAGTGACAGTTCTTCATTCTCCCGGTCCCTGCCTTTGCCTTCTGCAAATTGAGCAGTGTGGCCGGAGCTCTTGCTGGTGAAGAGCAAGGGTTAGGGTTAGGGTTAGAGTGAGGGTGAAGAGTGAGGCAAAAAAGCCATTGACTACCTTGGCCTCTGCATCTCCTGGGTAATGGTGTCATTTTCCCATGTCAAGGAAGTGATGGAAAAAGGACCTGTTTGGAGTTCTTCTACTGCTGGTTTTATGTCTAAGCAGTTCCAGGAGCTGCAGCCAGGCTTTTGGGTGGGTTTAACCCATGTGCACTTTAGTGACAGAGTGCTCCCAACAGGCAGCAACAGCTCAGCAGACATAGCTAGGGTCTATGTTTCACTTCTAATCTGCAGATATTTGCAGGTCGGATACACAAAGTCGTTCTTTCTCCATCAAAGACCTGAATTCGAAGCAGGACTACTACGCCAGACTCAGCACAGCACCTGAATGTGACCTGAGGTTAAGGTGCCATCTTTCATACACATATTGCTCTTTGCTTCTTTAAACCATCACTCTCCCCTACCACCAATCCCTATTTGGATTGCTCTACTGAGATACATGAAGCAGGAGTATAGGTACCAAGCTGCTAAGGTCCCAATCTCTTTGCTTTTTTAGACAAAGAACATAACTATAGTAGACAGAGAACTGAGTGTTTCAAAAGCCACTTTCAGAAGGAATATCTGTGTAACTGAAATCACAAATTACATGAGTGTCTCTTGGTTTATGTCTCTGTTCTATGGCAATAAATGCTGTCCTGTGAGGAAGGCAGCTTTTACTTTTCACACAGGCAGCTTCATACAGCCCATGAGTGTGGTAGGTTGTATCCAAAGGAATTCCACATATCAGCCAAAGGCTGTTAATGCCCAGGATATAAAAACACAATAAGGTGTGGTGGTTGTCATGGTGAATTTCCCTTACACTGGGCATTTGCAGATACTTGGGAATAATGATTCAGGAGTTGAAATGCAAGGTGCTGTTTCAGAATGTGGTATTTTAAAAGCTGCTCTTTGTGTTAAATAGAGTGTCTCTTCTGATTTACCATGGCAGCTTAAAAAAAAAAGAAAACAAACAAACAAAACCAAACAAAAAAAACAAACCACCAAACAAAAAAACCCAACAGACTGAATGTACTTGAATCCCTTATTTGTAAAGAAGAAAATCCCTTCTTTATAGTTCTGCTAACAGATTTCAGCTTCTTCAGTCTAGGAGCTTTCAGGAATTTTGTCCTGTAGAAAGACTTCAGATACCTCTAACACTCCTTGACATGACATAAAACCTTTAAGCATAGTTCTCTTGAAGAACAGTAAGGAATAACAAATACCAGTTTCTGCTGAAAGGACCATCAAGAGTTTTTAACTTGGAAAGGTAATAAGGACCCTGAGGACAAACTACCACTTCCCTTCAGAGGAAACATGGTATTCATGTACAATGATATAGGAATAAATTGTAACTAATAACTTTACTGTAAGGATGACCTTGTCAGCCATCCAGACTTTTGTGATGATGCACCTCCTTTCAAAATTCACAAATATTTTAGATGCCCTCTAAACAATTTCACTGAAGACACGTTATGTGTGTTCACCTCCTGTGTTACCTTTCCAGGTTGTGACTTTGCTTCCTGAGAGGCAGCTGAAGGATGAGCAGAGCTAATGTGATAAGCTGCATGCATGAAGCAGCTCCTGCTATATGCAAATGTGCGTAGCCATAACCACAACAAGTGCCCGTTTCTCTGACATTTGCCAATATAGATGAAGATGGGATCCATCCACATTGCCTTGTCCTGCAGCAGGGTGCTGTTATCAGTAACACAACCACAGCACAAAAGTCTCTCATCAGACATGGGAACGAGGGTCATCATTTGCAGGTCAGTGGTAAGCTGGTACTTCACTACACATTCTCTACTGTGGTGCTCTTTTGAGTATGACTTGCTGTCCTCTAACAAACATCCCCAGCACATACAACCCTTGCACACCCCATAATCTTCAACATTCTTATGTCAAAGGTGTGATGAGTGGGTAAAGAAGAGCCTCACCTTGTTGTGCTTTATCACCCCTGATGGGTGACCAGTGCAGAGATGAAAGGAGAGATGAGCTCAGTCCTTCACAGAGTTGTTATTCCTGAAGTCATCTTCAATAGTCATGTCTTTTCCTGGCAAAGAGATGCTCAGGACATGTACAACAGGTTGTAATCAAAGAATCATTGAATAGTTTGGATTGGAAGGCACTTTCAAAGGCCACCTAGTCCAACACTCCTGCAATAAGCAGACATCTTTAACTCAAGCAGGTTTCTCAGAACCACAGCCAGTCTGTGTGTGAGCAGCTGCTTCCCAAAATACCCCCAGACTGAAGCATTCACTCTTCAGTTGCCTTGGCACTTGACTTGTCAAGATGCATTCATCCAGGGAGATTCTTCAAGCTCCTTGCTGGAAGGTGGGATTATCCCAATGCCCATCCCATTGCAAAGGGAAAGTTAACCTAAAGGAATCACCCTCTCATATGTTTATGTGTCTCACACCAGCAACAGAGACTCACCCTGCGGTTTCCACATTGGCATCCTGTTCTGGGAGTGAGCTCAGAGCCCTGCCTGCTGCACCAATAGCTGGGTCACAAATCAGTGTTAGCATTAACTGACCCCGAGGAGTGATTTGTGAGGTCCAGCACTTCCCTCTGGCTGGTATCTACAGAAGTAAGAAGGAGTGAGGACACAGGCTCACCAGAAAAGTCTTGGGCAGAGATCACAGTACCACCACTGCAGAAAACAGGAGGGGAAAGAGTTTTGTAATACTTAAACAGACAGTGAGGGAGACATGAGGAAATACTGCACAAGACACCTGCCCAAAGACCAAACAATACCTTCTGTCTGGCTCCATGACATCTAACACTAGTGTTTCACCTGAACAAACCTGCCACATAGATCCCTTCTCCAGCCTGTAATTACCCACATTGCCAAGGTAGTCTTGTGGCCATTGTAGCCCAAATAAGTGGGCCTGTGGCCATTTTCTACTGAACTAAGCCTGAAGTATCCTTGAGGAAAAGAATTAAGACAAGGTCAGGAAGCAAAGATTTTGGAACAGAAGAAACTAAAGCAAATAACGGCCCAAGAAATTACAAGCTAAAGGGTGACAAAAAAACAGAAGGTGGAAGATGGAATTGTCTGAGAAATACCAGGGAAATATTAGCTGGAAAATGCTGCTTTTCATGTGTAGGCACAGGCAGGTGGAGAGAATGACCTAGAACAGTTTCTCAGACAGGTGGCTGCTTTACCAAAAACAAAAACTGGGGATAAAGTAGAAGACAAAGGAAAAGGAAGCAACACCCCATCAGATGAAATAACAGTTAGGAAGGTCTTGTTTAAAAACTTAGCTTCTAATTCAGTAGGAATTCAACAGTGACCCAGTATTCAACAGATTCTACAGACAGATCCACAAACTAGTAACCTAAGATGAGGCCAGCTCTCTGCAGGTCTACATTTAAAGGCTACAGAAAGAAGAGACAGAAAGGGGCTTCTCTCATCATCAAAACCAATCCCTCTATAATGGGCAAATACACCACTGAATCCCTTCTGTAAATCCACAGAAGGGAGACGAGTCTTTTGGTGTCTTTTACTATTTTCTCAGCCATGATGACAGTATCTGAGAACTGACAAAACAACTGTCACAAGACATTCCAGTGAGAAGAGATCAGCTGGGTTGAAGGTCTTCATCATGGTCAAAATCAGATTAGAGGCTGGAATGAAAACTGATCATGAGGTCGTGTATCAAAAGAAACTACCCACTTTCTTCTTCCTTCCCAATACCACTGTCAAAACTGTCTCCTCTGTTGTATCTGAAAAAGAACATGCTTTCAAGCATATGGAGAAGAATTAAGAGGGTGATCTGAGTTTGTGTCTTGGACAACCAAGAATTCAGCTTACAGTCCCAGTCTATACTACTTCAGTGTGTTTGTAAAATAAAGCCTTATGGTTTTACCTAATACAAGAAAAGTCTGTAAGAACATGTTGAAAGGGAAAAAAATACAGAATTGAAGTCTCTGTAATATGTGAATTAAAAAAAAAAAAAAATTCATTCTGACAAATTCAGGTGTCAATTTAAGACAATTCCTGCTTCAAAGCTGTGTGATGAAGCCAACATCTGAGCCAGCCATTGCAAAGACAACAAATGCCCTCTAAAGAGGGACTGAGATCTAGGCCTAGATTTCTGATATGCATGGGACCTCACAAATTCTAGTAAGTTTTCAGTCATGTAAACTGCATGCAAGAAGTTCTATCCATGCAGCCTAGCATCTACAGGTGGGTTAGCCTTATGCAAGTTAACTATATCACTTTTCAGTAGACTGCTTCTTGGATTTATCAGATATTCTGTACTAGCAGAAAGAGATCTTTTGTTTCTCAAAGTCCATTCTGACCTTGTCAGTTTTCATCAATATCCTATGATCGTCCCCTTTTACTGGGCACTGGTGAGGCCGCACCACAAATCCTGTGTTCAGTTCTGGGCCTCTCACTACAAAAGACACATTGAGGTTCTGGAGCGGGTCCAGAGAAGGGCAGCAGAGCTGGTGGAGGAGCACAACAGTGATGAGGAATGGCTGAGGGAACTGAGGGTGTTTATTCTGGAGAAGAGAAGGTTCAGAGGGGACCTTATTGCTCTCTACAACTGCCTGAAAGTATGCTGGCGCCAGGAGGTGGCTGGTGTCCTCTCCCAAGGAACAAGTGACAGGACAAGAGGAAATGGCCTCAAGCTGCACCAAAGGAGGTTTAGACTGGATATTAGGGACAATCTATTCCCCAAAAGTGTGGTCAGGCACTGGAACAGGCTGCCCAGGGCAGTGGTGGAATCGCTGTCCCTGGAAGTGTTCACAAACTGTGTAGACAAGGGCCTTAGTGGGATAGTGGTAGACTTGCCAGTGCTGAGGGAATGACTGGACTTGATCTTGAAGGTCTTTTCCAACCTGGTTGATTCTATGATTCTACAATTCAGTTCAGCTTCAGCATCTTGTGCCTGAGTATCTATTTCCTGCTGGGGATTATGTGTTTAATTTGTTTGAATTAAGTAGCTGTTTCTTGCTTCACTGTAGATTTAAAATATCAGTAACTATGTGATTGCACTAACACTGCACTTGGCCAAATAGTATGCAATGAGAAAGTACCTTTAATTAGACCACCCAATAGCACAGGGAAAACAGGGAAGTTTGGGAGAGAAAGGGTCCTTCTTCCCATTTGGACAGTCTTTTAGAGACAGTGACAGAGACAGAAAGGGGTAGGGGGAGTTGGAAGAGTGGGGGAGAAGGAGAAACAGAAAGTCTGAGAGGCTGAGGAAAAGAACAGAGAAACACACAGAGTTAGAAAGAGTGGAGGGAGAAAGACAAGACATGCCACAGGATATGGACAGAGAGAAAAGCAGAAGGCAGGGAGAGATCCACAGAAAGTAAGAACATTAGTGTGCCACAGCAAATACTTTGGTGTCCCCTTTTTATCAAATAACATCATATCTAGAGTTTGGCCATGTTTTATCATAAATGCCTGAAAATTTGTTTTCTATTCTTTCTCTGCATTTAAACATTCTTCTACAATAAATCTAGTGTAAATCTATTGGACTTCAATCTCATTCTTCATAAATACTCCTGTTCAGCCCTCAAACTTCATTTAAGGAGCTTAATTTTACATTTTACATGTATCTACTTTTAGTGCCTTTTTCTTTTCAGAAATCAAGCATGTAATTTGAAATTCGCACAAACTCTATTCATTATTTCAGTCACCCAAGGAAGAAACTGAAATAATCCAAAAGGTGTTCTGGACTGATCAGAGAGGACTGTGCATATTTACAATGAATAAAGATTAGCTACAGAAATTTCACAAACACTTAGCAAAATAATAATGATTTTTTTATTACTTCACAGACAATTAATGAACTAGAGGGGGTAAAACAAGTATACTTTGTTATACAAATTTTACACTGTAGAACGTTCTGTACTGATATCTGGGTGATACACGCCTGGCAGAGAGAAACAACAGGCAGATTTTAAAGGCTTTAAAGGAAGATCAGCTCCCTCTGTAGGGCTTAGCAAATAATTGAGAGTAAATATTATAAACTATGAACTATTTTTTCTATTTGCAGATTGCCTTGAACATCATATAGTTAATTATTTGAAGGCAGATTCCGCCCATCTAGCCCAGTAACAGAGAGGACATTTTAGACCTGGAGTTGGTTTTCATTTTCCTTTTCCACAGAAAACAGAGGAGGGGTTTTATTTATTTATTTAAATAAATAAATAGATAGATAAATAAATAAATAAATAAATAAATAAATAACGCGTAAACAAATAAATACATAAATAAAATACATATTTTTGAGAAATACCTTTGACTTCAAAACCTTATTTTTGAGAAATATTCTAGTCTGCCAGAGTAACCTGAAGCATGTCAAGAGTGACCTATGGGGCAAGGATGAAAGTGAAGGGGATGGGTGGGCAGGGCGTGTTTCCTGAATCCCACCAATAAAGGGGAAAAGTTTAAGCAGAATTTGACTTATTGAAGTGAGTAAGCAGCAATGGTAGGGTGCTGCAATGGAGTGATACAGGCTTTTCATGAGCGGTAAGGTGGGAATATGAGGAGCAGAGATTGCACCAGACATGAAGAAGTAGCTTGAATGTATATTGGTTTGCCTTTGGACAGGTGACAAAGCAGTATAGAATTTGTAGGTAAGGATGAGAGGACAAACCAGCAAATGTGATGCTTTCGTAGGTGTCTACTACCTGAGCAGGAAAAGGAGGCAGACGAAACCTTATTTAGACAGCTGGAGGAAGCTTCACCATCACAGGACTTTATACTTCTGGATTACTTTAACCACTTGAACAGCAATACAGCTGGTGGCATCACCAAACTCCAGGAAAGAAACTCTCCAGCCAGAATGACAGGTTTGTAACTGACATAACTTTATTATGGTACCGCGTGCATGGGGGATCAATCCTCCTGTCACACACATCGAAGAGACAGTTCACAGCTCATGTATCTTCATTACATACACATTCATCATAATTCTGTGAAATCCCCACCCAATTCCTGTTACTCATTGCATATGGTAACTTGGGCAGATAAGGCTGTGGGGAAGGGGCTGTGAGCTTGAGGAGTTTTCTCTGGGGGTTGCAGTGCTTGTCTGGGGAGAAATACCCCCACTTGGTTTACCCTTCTATGAAAATCCATTAGTTAAGGACACTGGAATGTGTTTAGTGTTTCCAATTAACTACATGCTCTTGTTTGGGCTAATTTACGACCCTGAGACGCTCCTCGAGCTGTTTTCTTTCACAGCCGTTCACCTATGTGTCGGGCCTTACCAACACCGAGGAAGGCCTACATTGGTTTGAGAGAAGACATCTGGTTCTCTTGTTGCATGCCTTATCTCTATATCCTCTATACACAGTCTCTATCTATAAAGTCTCTATGCCCAGTAAAATTCTAGTTTAAGAATCCTTGTAGCACTGTCTATGTCTAAGTCTCTATATTAGTGACATACTATTTTCATTTGATATAAATTGTACAGTGAAATACTAATTTAATTTGCTAACAGTGGCAAGGCAGCACAATATATTATTTCTACAGCAAATATAGGGCTGTGGAGTACAAGATCCTGAGAGGAATGAACAAGACAAAGAGCAGAATTACAACCCTGAACGTGAGATGAACAGAATCTGTATTGTCCAGGGACCTGCTTGGAAGAATCCCAAGGGGAATTGCCCTGGAGGTTAAAGGGACCTGGGAGAACTGTTTGATCTCCACAGTCAGCCCAATGCAAATAAAGTCAAGCAAGCACGGCAGAGTGATAGTATGGGTAAACATAGAGGTTCTGACTGAGCTCAAACACAGAAAGGAAGTACACAGCAGATAGAAGCAAAGGCAGACTACCTGGAAGGACTACAGAGACACTGCCTGCTAACACAGTTATGGGAATGAGAAAGCCAAAGCTCATCCTTCCCTTCTGTGCTCCCTGGTCATCTTAATGACCTGTACTGAACTGCCTCCAGAATGAATACCTTTCTTCTAAGGGGAATAGAGGTGGGTTGAGATCTGTCTTGCAATGACATTTGCATCCTGCTGAATGTATGCCATATGGTCCCACGGCCTTGGTGATATATATCACCACGGTCTAGGTGATATATAACTAGCCCTAATTTGTTTCCTGCAGACACTACTTAATTCCCTTAGGGAAGCTTAGGGACCTGAGAGGTCTGAGGACACGTCTTACCATGCAAAACTGAGGCAAAATGGCACTGAATGTGTCAGCCCTTCCCATGTCCCTTTTCATTAGATCTCCTGCCTTAAGCCCACACTCTCCTTTGTCTTTCTTTCGCTGCCCATTTTCTTATACAAATCTTTCTTTTTGGTGACATAGACAGTGGGATAAATACCCTCAGCAAGTTTCTGGTGACACCAAGCTGTGTGGTAGAGTTGATACACTGGAGGGAAGAGATGGGATCCAGAGGGACCCTGACAGGCTGGAGAGAATGTGAACCTCGTGTAGTTCCACAAGGCCAGGTGCAAGGTCCTGCCCCTGAGTCAGAGCAGTCCCAAGCACAAATGCAAGCTGGGGGAGGGACTGGATGGAGCAGCCCTGAGGAGAAGGACTTGGGGGCATTGGGTAACAGAAGCTCACCATGACCCACAGAGTGCACTTGAGCCCAGAACCCTGCCATATGCTGGGCTGCACCCCAGATCGTGAGCAGCAGGTTGAGGGAGGGATTCTCCCCCTCTGCTGCACTCTGGGATGAACCCCCCTGCAGTTCTTAGTCCAGCTCTGGGGCAGCAACACAGGAGGGACGTGGAGCTGTTGGAGAGAGTCCAGAGGAGGCCACAGAGATGCTGTGAGGGCTGGAGCAGCTCTGCTCTGGAGACAGGCTGAGAGAGCTGGGCTGGTTCAGCCTGGAGAAGAGAAGGCTCCTTAAGGGGAGACCTTAGAGCAGCTCCCACTGCATAAGGGGATTGACAAGAAGCCTGGGGAGGGGCTTTGAACAAGTGCCTGTAGGGACAGGACAAGGGGAATGGCTTTAACCTGACAGAGGGGAGACTGAGATGAGCTCTTAGGCAGAAGTTCTTCCCTGTGAGGGTGGTGAGGCTTTGGCACAGGTTGCCCAGAGAAGCCATGGCTGCCCCATCCCTGGCAGTGCTCAAGGCCAGGCTGGAGAAAGCTTGGAGCAACCTGGTCTAGTGGAAGGTGTCCCTGCCCACCATAGCAGGGGATTGGAACTGGATGAGCTCTAAGGTCCCTTCCAGCACAAACCAGTGATTCTATGATTAGGGTGCTCAAATATCAGATGACTTTGCCCACAGAATTTTGAGCATTTCCATCCTTAAAAGTAGCTCCAACCCAGCTGGACACAGCCCTAAACATCCCAGTCTGTTTAGAGCTGCTTTGAACAGGCAGCTGGACTACACGACCTCCGGAGGTCTCTGCCAATCTAAATTATTCCCCATGAGTCTGATACCAGATTGGCCTTTAAAACAGATGCAGACAAGTCTTGCAATTGAGGTCTGAGCTGAGTTTCCCTTACCAAAAAAAAAGTATTTTGGCTAAACCCACGCTGTTATTTAGGATCAGTACTGATTAGCCCAGCCCTCAGGAAATAACCTTCCCTTCAGTGTTCTCACCAAACCTGCAGTAAGGTTTGCTCTTCCTTTTGCATATCGGCACTAGGTTTTAGCACAGAGAAAGAAGCAGGGGTAAGGACTGAATAAGGGCCAGATTAACTACCTCTAAGGCAATCAAACTGCCAGAGCTATTCAGAGGGAGCCATGGGGTTGCCCTCTTTGAGGGTATCTGCTTAAAAAAGCACCTTTTTACTTCACACGCCTGATTCAGAAATATATACACTTTCAGCCTAACTTTGTCTCTCAAGAAAGGCTACAAGGCATGATGTTCTTAGAATCATGATCAACTAGCAGCATCACCACATAACGTGTGGTCACAACTCAGCGGAGTCGAATTTTATGTATGACATTTAAATGCATTTCAGTTACAAGTGATGAACTTGAAACTCCAGTCTCATCAGCAGTTTACTGAGTACCAAATATAATAAAAAAAGCTTGAGAAGACTGTAGTTCATAAAAATGAATACAAGTCTGATCTAAGCAGTTAGAGGTGGCCTAAATGAAATTATTTACTAAAATTGAATTCATATAAGCAATGACCTTTCTCAGCAGCCTTCATTAGCCAGGTTCTGGATTGATCCTTCTATTTTTGCTCAATATAATTCTGTTGGAGTTGAGTGAGGTGAATTGGGGCTTGGGCTACACAGTAATTCATAAAATCACTGGATGGGAGCATATGTCACTCAGAGTAGCAATGATCCAGTTGTCTTTTTTTAATGCAGAGGAAAAGTATCCACCTATTACTGTGAAAGAAAAGGTCTGGCTATCTTGAGCACATCATAACCATAGTGCAATCATAGGGAAGACAGCTCTCTCCTAACTTTTCCAGTAAATATTGCAGGGAATTTCTTTTTCCATTTGGAAAACTGTCTCCACAGAGCACCTTTGGATCATCTAAAAGCACAATCCTTGAGATCCTCTTGAGTGGTTACGGAGTGAATCTTCTAGCAGGAGTTTTGGGAAAATTTGCCATTGGGCTTCTTTGTAAAGCCTGCCGTTTCCTTTCCCTCTCTAACAGGAAGCGTCTGACTTGCAGCACAGCAGGTAACCACATGGAATCCCAGTGGACCATGCCTATCTGGAGCACAGAAGAGAATTGCTTTCCAGGGAAGCCTTTTGCGAAAAGCACACCTCAGCATCTTATGCTTTCCTGTTCGTCTGCCTGCTATTCGCTGCACTTAAGACCTGGCTGATGACTGTGGTTCTATGGCAGAAACACAGATAAACAAATGCTGCGCTCCTTATGACTCCATTGAAAACATGAACAAAGGAGCAAATTTGCACAGTTTCTCTGCATCCATAACTGAAAAACTATTTGCTGTTACCAATGCAGCTCATGCTACCTGATTTTGTACGCTGCTCCTCCTTGAACTCTATTCTAGTTGCCATGCAAAACAGAAAACATGTAATCCCAGGCCTAAAGAGCTTAATTTTTAAGCATGAAGCAGGAAACAGCCTGGGAGAAGCCACAAAACATTTTTAGGTAGCTAATAACATCTGGAGTTTCAGTATACCACCAGCTTCACGTATTCGTTTTTGCTTCCTCCTAAGCATGGAGAAAACTCTTTTGTGAGGGTGAGTAAGAATACAAGGATTGTGACTGAGGAAAAAGATGTTGTATGATCATGCAGGGATGGGATTAGAAAAGCCAAAGGCCACCTGGAGTTCAATCTACCAAGGGATGTGGATGGCAACAAGAAGAGATTCTACAAGTACATAGTGAAAGAAAGGCTATTTTATGGTGGGCTCACCACTAAATGGAGCAGGGACCATGGTGCAAAGGAAAAGGCCAAGGCACTCAATGCCTCCCTTGACTCAGTCTTTACTTGGTAGGACTAGCACTCAGGGACCAGAAAGAAAAATTCGAGCTGGGGAGACTGACTCTTGGTGGAGGAGGGTCAGGTTAGGAACCAGACAAATTGTACACTCAGAAGTTAGCATGACCTGACACCCTGCACTTACAAGGTGCTGAAGGAAGTTAGTGGATGACATTGGGAGGTCAATCTTGATTATCTTTGACAGGTAACTGGGACAGGTTCTGGGGATTAGAGGAAAACAAACGTTAACCCTATCTTCAAGAAGAGCAGGAAGAGTCAGGGAAGCACAGGCCAATCCAGCTCTCCTTAATCCCTTACAGTTGATGGAACTAATCCTGGAAACCATTTCTAGATACATGAAGGACAAGAAGGTGCTCAGGAGTAGTCAGGATGGATTTACAATGGGAAAGTCATGTTTAACTAATTTGATAGCCTTCTCCAACAAGTTGACTAACTTGGTGAACAAAGGAAGAGCAATGAACATTACTTACCTTGACTTAGGTTGGATTTTAATACTGTGTTCCATAACTTCTTAGAAGAGAAACTGGCAAAAACCCACAGATAAAGTAAGTGGGCACTGATGTGCATTGAAAACTGGTCAAGTGGTCAGAGGTTGTGAACAGTGGCACCAAGTCCAGCTGGAGGGTGGTCATCAGTGATGTACCCGCTAGTGTCTGTCTGTTCAGTATCATCTTCATTAATGCTCTGGACAACTAGGCGCAGTGCGCCTGCAGCAAGTTTGCAGCAGTCGCAGAAGTGGGACCAGTAGCTCATGCACTAGATGGCTAATGCTGCTGTTCAGAAGGACATCAGTAGGCTGAAGAAATCAAACAACAAGCATTTAATGATGTCCAACAGAGAGAAATGTGAATTTATACATCTGAGGAAGCATAACTCCAGGCACATGGCCAGGTGAGGGAGGTGATTCTTTCACTCTGCTCAGCACTGGTGAGGCCATGCCTCAAGCACTGTGTCCTGTTCTGGGCATCTCAGTTCAAGACAGACATGAACATACTGGAGAAAGGACAATAAAGGGCCATTAAGGTGATGAAGAGACTGGGGCATCTGACATGTGAGGACAGGCTGAGCAAGCTGGGACTGTTGTGGAGACTCAACTCCTGGAGCTTTTCAAAATCTGACTAGGCACAACCTGCTTTAGCTGACCCTGACGGGCAGAGGAGTTGGACTGGATGATCCCAAGTGGTGTCTGCCAGCATCAACATGTCTGTGGACAGGCCTAGGCTTGGTAGGCTGCAAAGAATCTTCCAGCTTTGACTATAATTTTGATAGCAATGTGTTCTGCTTGCACATTTTCTCAGATGGAAAAGGAATAAAAGAAAAGGGAAAAGGAAAAGGGATAAAACCTACTGATGATCAGACTAACTAAGGTCAAGCACTTGCCTCCTACTGTAATGATAAACTGGATTATGTACAGCACATCTAACTCCTGTCTTCCTAAAGGTTTCTGGGCAGCTCTGGGGTATGTTGTTACAAATCCCCACCATTTCAATCTTCTCCTACTTGCTAGGGATTATAAACTGGGTAGAGCTAATTTAGGGAAGCAATTTCTTTTTCTATTTCTAATTTCCACCCTGTTCCTAAGATCTGATCTTTCATGCCCCAGAGATATTTTATTCTTGTGTAGTGGCATTTGATTCCATAATTCCCAGGAGGCCAAGGAACTCTGTTACTCACGTTTTGTTTTGGGTGGCTGAGCAAGGTGTGAATGACCTGAACGAGGTTGTGTGAAGACTTTGGGGGTGTCCTGTCACTGCACCGTGTGTGTAATGTTCCTGCAAATGCACCTACAAGTGGGCAGGAAGGAAATACAGTCATTTCTCGAATTTACTTGATGGCCACTGGGTGTCAGTGCTACTCCATAAGAGCTTATCCTTGCAGAACGAAAAGGGCCGGTAATGTCAGCAGCGAATAACGAGGCTGTTCAGGGAACCCTGCAGCCGTTCGAAGCAGACGTTGTCTGTGAAAGTTCCGTGACGGCTTGATGAAGGGTGATGGTGAGTCAGAAGGAAGTAAGGTTTTCCAAAGCAAGGAAGTAGAAATGGGGTGGGATGGTTATCAGAGAGCACTGGAGTTCAAGGTGGGGAAAATGTGAACCTTACTGGGAGTTTCAAATACATCATCAGCAGAAAAGCTGCTCTCTTTTGTGTAAAGAAGGGCAGTCCTGGAAAGACACACAGTTTAGGAGACCATAGCCTTGCTGTTAGCCAGGTGGTGTTTGTGCTTGCACGTCCCATGGGAGCAGAGGGTGTGCAGGTTCCCACCTATATAGGCTGCAGCCATGCTATCACTCCGGTTGGCTGGAGCATCAGTGGGAACAGCCTGGGTCTCCTCAGGCTCAGCTGTATCTACTGTACCACCGTATCTCAGCTGTGGAGCAGATGGTCCAGCTTGTTGCCCAGGGTCCTGCCATTCAAGCGCTTGCTACTGAAGGCTTCACAGGATGCTTCCTGGCACTGCCACTTCCCCATTCTTTGCCCATGATCTGCCACCTTCCGTCAATATATCCTTCCTCAACTGCAAAACATTCCCTCCTTGTGCCAAGCATAACACCGGGGTTCCCAGGACCCTGCTCTTGACAACCAAGGGGTTACAACAGCCTAGAGATTCCCATCACTCAGATGAGAGTGTGACACTGACAAATTAAGTGTAATAGGATGCAGGACTGTAGTTCTGCATTCAATTTTTTAGCTGTACCAAAGCAACTCTCAGGATGGTATTTGGATAGAGTGAGACGGTGGAATTTGTCTCAGTGGTGAACGAACTCAAGTCTGAGTGCTACCTCTGAGCTCCCTATTGTGAGGAGCCCAAGGCGGCTGACACAGGCATGTACAGTACAAGCTCTTTCCCCAACAACAATTTAGCTCCACAGCTGTCAACATTTTTGGAGGATCAAGGTTATGGAAGATCTTGGTATCAGAGGTTACTACTGTACTAAATAACAAGGCATAAGGAGGAAGAAGAACCAAAAATGTAAGACTGAAATTCTTGATAGAACACACAGAGCCCTATTGTCACTCTGTAAGAGCCAGCATAACTTCAGTTTCATTATTTTGGGTCACTAGCTTTAACTCCAGCACCTATTGGGTTTTATTTCTGTACAGCCTTTGTCAGTACCTGTTTGCCTTCTCTGACTGGAGTGGCTAGCTAAAACCTAAGGTCTTTGGCAAGTATTTTCATTAGGAAAAGAAACGACATAAGAAGGAAGGTAACGTTCCATTTCTAAGGGAGGCACATTATACCTATCCTAAAGGACAACAGGAGGTAAAAAGTGGGAGTGCTAACCTAAACCCCCCACCTCAGCCAGCACTTAAACCATAATCTCTCAGCTTCTTGTTTTTCCTCCAAGTCAGGACTCTGCACAGCTCTGCCTTTCCCAGAAATCACTGCCAGGGCCATGGGTGGGTATGTGTTTGGGGTGAATGATGATTTTGTTCCAGTTTTCTGACTGCAGCAGGGAGTGAGAAGCCATCAGACAAGGGTGGGACCAGAACTGTTGTGAGGTCCTGCCATTACGTGGCTTGCCAAGAGCCATGTTCCAAGCAACATTCAGGCCAGGATGATTGCTATATAAAGGTCTAACGTCCAAGACTCCCTGTTTCCTCCACCTGTCCCACCACAGCAAGCAGCCCAGGAAGGTAAGGGACACTCCAACAGGCTGAGCTGTCTGGTTTCTGTACCTGCTTTGGCTTAGTGCACTGTCTCATTGCACTTCCCCATACTCAGTGTGAGCTGAACCTTCCTGTTCCTCTCAGCTGCAGAGATTAGAACTGCTTGCTTGCTCCTCCAAATGAGCTATCCCCAGGCTCAGTGTACCAAGGAAGACTTCCAGCTGGCAGGAACACTGTGACTTTTTCTTTTCCTTTGGCTGTCATAACACCCAACATCTCTCTCAGTGACTCATGTGCTGCTCTGCCCTGTTCAGGAGTCTCTTCTCTACCATGTACAAGCTCATCTCCAGACATTTCCCATAGGTCCCCACCCTGGCTCTGCAACCCCCAAGTTGTGCAGTGTGCTCAATGATAGACAACACTTGGAGGGAACAGAGGAGCGGAACCACCTTTCCTAAGTGCAGAACGAAGACACACAGCTCCACTTGGGCTGAGCTGTGCTTTCTCTTTCTTCTCTTCTTGACATGTTGTAGCTGTGGTGAGAAGTTCTGAGCACATGTGGTTCTTCTTCAGTGTCCCACTAAGGAAGGACTGGCACTTTACCATTAATTGTCTCCCTCATTCCCAAAAATAGGGCATAAGGCTTTGCCTTTCTGTTTTCTCCTTTTGGCAGGTGTCTCCTGGAAGCACAGGGAATAGACAAAACCCTCATCTAGGCAGTGCTGAGAGGTACAGCTCCATAAGGGCTACAGGAATGCTTGGTTCCTGCACGGTGAATGCCAAGATACGTGCTCCATCCTCCTCTTGGCTCTGTGGCAGCAGGAGCTGTATGCATGGTTGCATGTATGCATGGCACCAGCCTGGCTGCATGCAGACCAGACCAGCATGACCCTGGTGCACCAGAAAAGAAAAGGCTGCAGAAATAATAGGAGGTGGATGATGAAGGTCTTCTATCCCTTGCATTTGCCAGAGATGGCAGTTTATAAGATGTTCCATGACAGGAAGCTAGTCTGTGGTACTGTGGGACACACACCCTGCGTGGTACCCTAACAGAACAAACAAAAAAACCCCACAACTATTATATTAATAAAAAATAATAATAATTTAAAAAAGGACAAGATTTCTCACCGCTGCCCATGGACAAGAAGTTTCTCAGGGATCAGAATCACATGAGCTGAATGCCTTTTTTGAGTACTCCTTGTGGGATTTGTTTTTTAAAGCCTGAGTTAGAATTAATCCTTAAAATTATTTTAAGTTCAATTTATGCACATTTAAACAACCTTCTTAGAGAAGGGAGCTGAGAAACCTCTGGAAATGCTCCCTCTTCTACTAGTTTACAGTGTAGAGGTTTGTTGACTGTGTCTCCCCATAGGTCTAGCATTTTTCAGGACAAAACCACAGTGAACTCTCCACAGCTTCTGGAGTCTTTGGTTATTGTCTTATTTTGATTCTATTAGGAGAGGGTTTATGGTATCAATAATGTCCAAAACTTACACCAGGCTACTGTAGACTGGTTGAGCCAGTTTAATTGCAATGACAGCAACAGTGTAAGTGATAACTGCCATATACTCGGCACACACCTTTATGCTTTTATCTGTGTTAAGGCATGCATGAATTACTTCATGCTAAGTACAACTTCATACCATCTCTGGCCTAAAAAACACCCCAAGTTTCAGCCACATTTATCATGCAAACCTATCTCAGCAAACACAGTTGTCTGTTGACATCGTAAGAGAAACAAACTGCAGAAAGAGATGAAAGAGAAAGAAGGTATCACCGAAAATAAGACAAAATCATTATCCAACTTTTACAACATTTTTAAAAATGTAGTTTTTTTCACTGCAGAATCCAGTTTACAACAAAAAGGTTTAGCATGCCAAGGAGATCAAATATTTAGAAAAAATCCAACTACTCCACTTAAAAAGAGGAATGGGAGAAAATCCAGTGAAAATGTAGATACCTAGCTCTTTTAGCACCTCTTTAAAGACAAAAGGTGGTACCCACTGAGTAGGCTGAAACTGGCAAGAGAAAATTAGGGCAGATTTCAGTTTCTCCATCAAAAGGTGAAATCAGCCTTTTCTGCTCTTCTCACTGGATAAACACTGGGTTTCTGCCTACAAAGATTAGTTGTTCTGTGTTCCAGATAACCATTTTCCTTTGCAACTTGATTAGACAGATTACAAACGTGGTCTTTCCTTGTGAAAAGAGGAAAATAAATACTGCCATTCACCAGAGTATCATAGAATCATAGTTTTGTTTGGGTTGGAAACAGTGATGAAACAAGGGTTAACGGGTTCAAATTTACACAGGGGAGATTAAGGTCAGATATAAGGAAGAAATTCTTCCCTGTGAGGGTGGTGAGGCCCTGGCACGGGTTGCCCAGAGAAGATGGGCAGGGGGTAGAAACTGGGTGAGCTTTAAGGTCCCTTCCAGCCCAAACCAGTCTGGGATACTACGATTCTATGGTTCTATCATGAAGTGTTTCATTGGACGTTTGTTTCTAGAAAGGCAGGTGGATTTCCAGGGTACCCTGCTATACTGACTTAGACCTACAATGGTCTAAACCTGGGAGAGAGAGCCTTAAAATTTACCACACGCACACTGGGGAATATTTTGGAAGGACCCATTCTTCTCTTTCTAGATGGAAAATATGAATGGGCTTGTCAGTGAAGAATGTAGGCGGAATGGAATACAGGAGCACAAGGTCAAAGAGTCTAGTCCTTCTTCAACACATCACAAGCCTCTGCCCACCATGCCTACGCTATATCTGCAACAACATAGCACCCAGGGGATGATAAGAGTGAAATCATAGGAATGCGGCTCAACTTGGAGGTGTGGATACCTGTTTCATCCACTGTGAAAATGTGCAAGGGAAAGCTGGCATTGTTCTCCACTTTTCCTACAGACTAACAGCAGGGTCAGCTAAGCTTTCTGACCAGTGAATGCTGGGAATGTGGCAGGGTTTGGTTGGGTTTTACCAAGTCAAACAGGAATTTCTGCCCTATATATAAAAAGGAATGATTTGTGCAGAGTCACTTGATCTGTGGTTTACACAAGCAGCCTCTGAAGCACATTGCCCACTGAGCAGATAACTAAGGCCATTCCAGGAGACTGGATCCTCAAAACACAGTTCGTACTGTTTGAAGACACAAGATGCAACTAACTACCAGCAAGTACTGTGGTTTTGCCTAAAGTCCTAGCTCCTGAAGTCACATCATCTGACTTGCTCCTTACTAACAGAAAATTAAAGTTCTGTCCTTCACAGTTGGGAAAAAAAAAAAAAAAAAAGAGATTTCAGGAAGAAGGCAGAATGTATTGATTTACAATTTTAAGTAAATTTCAGTATGATTTGAATGCAGAGGACTGAAAATACTTTTCAACACAAATAGTTGAAAATTACTTTGCAAAATAACTGAAGTTTTCTGAACTCTTGGGAATTAGAAGTGCACTGTTTTGCCCAATTTCTTCTTATTAGGAACTTAATGTTAAGTTCCACTAGGAAACTTTGTAAACAGACTCTCAGTTTATAGATAATGGTTTCTAAGCTGAATTTAGTAATACCCTTTTGAATGGAACATGATAATGAAGCACAGCTTGGGTCCTTTTCATAATGCTTGAAAAGTCTTTCCTCTCCTGAATGACAGATTACGACCCATGCACAAGCTTTGAGCAACACGTTATTTTGTGGCATATGCTCTCTGGGTTAATTATCAGGAATGGGTGTTCTTGGAGCATCTGATGTGCAAAAAACAATCCCAACAATAAAGAAGCATAAACTACACTAAAGCTCCTGAGTTATATTATTCCCTCTTCCATCAGAAGGTAAAAAGCTTTAGGACAGGCTTTCTACTGGACTTGGAGAAATGAGAACATCGAGAATGGTGCTACTGACATAGTGCTTGAGGTCACAACAGTGTGCTTCCTTGCCAGCACTTGCAGGACAATGGTTGGCTTCTGAGATCACAGCAAGGCTGAAAACCTCCTGTGGGATTTCCACTGTAGAAGCATGAACCGCTTCTTGAAAGAATACAAGGGTGCTTGTTGCACCTCTTCCCAGATCCGCCAATGATGGTGGAGCTTGTTACAGCTCCCGCAAGACTCTGGGCATTATCCCCCTTGCCATGTTGCTTGTTCCTTTGATGCACTGACAAAGCCACTGCCCCGGGACCACTACAGGACTGCAGCAATCACAAAGAGCCAGGCTACCCTGTTTCACCAGTGAAACTTTCCAGCAATTGCTGTTAAAAAGCACAACGTTTCACACATCTGCTTCCCCTCAACAATGCATGATTGCTAGATATGAAGCATAACCAGTGTTCAGACAAAATGTGACTACAGCAGGAGAAAGGAAAAACCTGTGAGGGAGATCTTCCAACCCTTTCATTTTTTTCAAACAGCCTCAGCAACTGGAATTTTCTCTGACATGTGTAGCTTCATATCCTAGTCAGCAAATGCTATGAGACAACCACATAGGTTTGGTTTGGTTAATTGCAGACAGCTCTTTTTCCTGTTGAGAGAGAGCTTTTTATATGACACCACCCTCTCTGAATTATGGAGACCAGAACAGAGCAAAAGAAGATGTTTGTCATGCCAGGCAGGATTTTGGCAGGTGTTCCCAGAAGGAGCTCATGAATGTTTTCTTAAGCCCCAAGAGTGGAACAAAAAGATTCAACTGACATTTTTTGTTTTGCTGAGAAAGGGGAAGATTTCAGTGAAACAGGTTCATTTGCTCGAATGCAAATCTATCTGGTCAGCAAGAAGGAAATGGTTTGGTTTTCTCCCAAAATGTCAGATATTCATGGTAAAAAAAAAAAAAAAACAAACAAAAAAAAACAACAAAAAAGCAAACAACAACCAACCAAAACAAAATAAAAAAGAAACAAACCAACAAAAAAGATTTTACATTTTCAATCTGTAACAAGAATTAATTTCTTTGGTTTAGCTGAATCTTAATCAAAAACAAGAGGCATGTTTTGCTTTTGACTGCAACTTTCTGCCCCTCATCAAAACTCTTAAGGGCTTCAGGTGGTCAGCAAGACAGAAATTATTATTTGGTTGGTGAGCTTTTTGTCAAACTAAAATGAAATGATTTTTCATCTTGGCTGGCATATTAAAATCTCTGTTGATTTTTTTTTAGCCTTTTTGCTATGGAATACTGTTTCTAGTAATGTGCACCCATCCCAAGCCCACTATTTTTGGTTGTATAAAAGTCTACAAGCTAAAACTAAATTATTTGTTCAGGAATTAGGACTCTGTTCTGATAACTTAGTATGGGGACCTCCAAGAAGCTGGAGTAACTGCAGTGAGGATCCAAGTGTGAACTGAAGACTGTCCAGATCACAAAAAAGCTCATCAGATGACAAACCAGCCATATAGGAAGAGATGAAATAGATGAAAAGGGAAATTACATGCCCTGGCACTTTAATGGCAGGCCTTGGAACTGAGGTTCTGCTGCCTATCCAACATCATCCTGAACACCACCTCACCACTCTGCACAGCCAGCAAAAAGCTGACAAAGAGCCAGGCTCAGAACCATAAATTACACTTGAACTTTTTAAACAAACATTTGCACAGAAATAATGACCTTTAAAGAGACTAGTTGCGACTGGCTTTAATGGAAAATTTGCCTGCATGACTGCCTTCCATTTGAGAAACACCTTTTAGCTACCTTGTGTAAAACAAATGATATTCTCACAGGTACTGCGCTGTGTTCAGTTTTAACTCACATGGGCTGCTCTGAGCTGGTGGTAAGAAGACTGGAAAGATTCCCTTCACTAACAGTAGCAATCAGGACAATTTATTAAATGTTCCAGAGCCTGGAGCAGCATGGCCAGGTGAGAACAGGAAGTCCTGTGGCCCCTTCTCTTCAGAGCTGTGACTCTGACCTACAACATCTTTGTAACAGCTAAAAATTGCTCAGAGGTGGGAATGAACTACACAAAATGTGGCATTTTTGCCGCTTCCACACTATTTCTAGGCAACTAGTCATTGTCCACACATCCTCCTGCAGAAGAGCCAAGACTTCTCCTTCCAAGGTGTGTATGTTGTTATCATGTGTCAATTTCACTCTCCTGCCCTACCCATGTAACAGTAGCTTTGGTCCTGAGTCTGTCTGCCGTCTAAGATAGGAGCTATGCGCTGCATTTACTACCTGTACCTTGCACCTTCATCACCTTGAGAAATATGACACCAGCAAAACTCTGAATGGAAAGCAAATGTAGTTCTACATTTACAAATGGGACTAATGAATGCAAACAAACCAACCAACCAACCAACCAAACAAACAAAACCAAACAAAAAAACAAACAAAGGCAAGGAAACATGTGAAAGACATCAGGGAAAATAAATCCTGTGGAGGAGGAAAACATTTATTGCCTCCATTTATTACAGTTTTTAGCACATGTGAAGCAAGCAAATGCCTCCACGGGCTCAGTTTTTCACATGAAGCACTCTGCTTGAAGATAAAGTGACAGTTCCTGTTTGCCAGTCCAAGGCACTCAGGACAGCAGAATTTATCACATGTCTTCAGAGTTCCATCACCTTTTTGCTCATTAACTGTCCTGGAAACAGTAGAAAGGTGCTAGGGAAAAGAACCCCGTGCTTTACAGCACATCAGCTCCAAGCACACATTATCCTATGTGTCCCTCAAGCCCTGAACAAGCATTGCTGCAACTCTCCTGTGTGGTGCTTGCAACTGGAGTTCGAACAAAACCTTGGGCTAGGCAGACCAAAGGAGCAGTGCTAGAAAATGCATGAGTTGGTCCAGTCAGTATCTGAGCCCCATAACAACCTGCTCCTCCCAGCATGCTAGGCCCTGAGCCCCACCATCCTGCCAGTGATCAGAGCTCTTGTCCACCTGGACTGCAGGATACTTTTGCCATATCAACAGTATATATGTCAGGTCCAAAGCTCCAGCATGTGGATTTTTATTTTATCTTGAAGGTTAACATTTGATTCATGCTGGCATGGAACATACAGGTAGGAAATCAGGATTAGTCAGACAGGGACACAGAACAGGATCACAAGAATGCCAATCCCAGTCAGATTTTTATTATTATGATACAATTATGATGATGATGATGATGATTATGATTATTATAAGTCCTCTAGATCTCACTTTTCCCTGTACCTTCAGTGAACATTTCTCATACCCCATTCCCAAGAACTGGGGTATGAGATTTTTACTGCTTCTTTAAAGTGCACATTCAGCCATCAAAACCTATGAGTCTGGCACTGCTAACACTGATAACACTGCTTCTTGGTGACTGTCCTAGGAAGCAGCTTCTCACCAAACCCGAATTTCCCCAATGTGAAAGACTTAGCTTTATTTAGGAGAACCTGCCTCCAGCTTCCCTTGAAACTTGGTCTTACTGTCCATAACCTGTCCTTTCATCTTCTGGGGAGGCTGTGTTTACCTTGATGTGTTATGACACCCATGCTGGCTTCTACTGCTGTACCCACAGTAGTGAGATAAAGAGCTGTGGAGAACTCTCAGTCACGTCAGTGAAGAGGTAACAGTGCCAGAGCCAGCCAATTTAAAGGGAACTTGGCTTTCTTTAAAGCAAATTTGTCTTGGTCCCTTCCTTGCTGCTGCAGATGAATTCTGGACACTTGTCTACAGCTCTTCTCAGTTTTTGCACTCCTCAGCTCCACTTCCACTTGATACATCCTAGCACAGTCTAGATGGCAAGACCTGAATAAAATCCTTTGATGGCCTTCTTTACTGTCCCTAAGGTTAGTTCATGAAGGACTCACTGAAGTACTCTCTTATTCTTTCATCTGCAGGTATGCAGACTTTCAGGATATGGCACAAGTTTTTTCTGATAGTATCCTTGGATCATAGGGTCCTTGCAGTCTTGGGAAATGTATTCGTGTTTCTCCTTCCAAAAAGAAATTTGGATAGAATTAAGTGAGAGCATGAGAAAGTGGAGCAAATCCAAGATACTGTCTTTTTATTGTCTTATTTCCAAAAGAGACAGTGGAGGATTTTGATTCCATGTATTTTATCTTCTCTTACTTTCTAGAGAGCAAATCTCTTGTGGTCTCTCTTAGAGAACATAATACTCTCCTGAGTCCTTCTGAAAGACGTACTGAAAGAGACACAGGTTAAAGAACAAATGCAACACACCTTGATTAAAGTACTAACGGACTAACAACAAACATTCAGGTGCAGATCATCTGGGTGTCTGCTGAAAAGGAAAAGGGAGTCATTCTCTGCTGACCTCTTCAGGGCAAATAAAACTTAAGTCCCTAGAGACTAAGTAAATACAATATAAATAAAAGGAAGTCTCTAGTGTCAGTGGTGGAAGGGAATGAAATCACTCCTTTTCACCTGTCTTAAAGAAGCAGCATTTATTTCTCTCTGGCAAAAAGTTAGTATGTGCTGCTCACATGGTCATGACTAACCTAACCAAATTTGGGCTCAGGGGTGAATTATTTTTCCATTTGACATAGAAAGGGACTATCAGGGCTTGGGTGGAGGCGACAAGAGTACAGGATTTCCTGCAGAAGTGTGGGGAGCAGTTCCTTGTGTTGAGTCCTCTAGGAGTTTTATTCAACAGTTCTCCCACTGCTCTCAACAATTGAGCACCTTGGACTTAGATATTAAATGTTCTATGTTTCTGGAAGTGGCTATAGGTACGAAATACTGCTATTAATTCTGATATGAATGATACCACTTACCAATACATTCTTCCCTGTGAGCACACTGATAAAATTGCACAAATAAAGGAATGTTATGCACATAACATTTGCACTTCTCATCTGTACATCTCTGTGTACAGAAGCCACACCCTAGAGCCATCAAATAGCCTTACGAGGAGAACCCCTAAGGACTGAGAGAGAGATGTAGAATTGAAGTGGTAAGGTTCAAAGTTCTCTCAGAGAAGAAAGGCCCAACAGTACAACTAGAATGAATATGAGAGAGCAACAACAGTCAGCAAAATAGCAACGTGTGGGTTTACTCCATACCGATTTCAAGAGGGAATAAGCATATGTTTAAATTCCAGGAATTAAACTCAGAATACTCCTACACATTCAGTCTGGACAGTAAAACTCACACAAGCAAATGCAAATGGATGTCAAGAGACCTAAGGTTAGGTTAGCTTAAGCCTAAACTGGGTCATATGCTTGGCTGTGCCAAAGAGCAGCCACCTGTTAAGTGCTGATGGACATCCCAGATCCAATGGAAGTGGCTGGAAGTTGTCTGATCACCAGCAGCCAGAGCCATCTGTGGTCAGAGCCCTCTGACTGCTGTCCTGTCCTTTGACCTGCTCCCTTTGGAATGCTTGAGGCAGTTCTGAGAGCTGATTTTTACTTGCTCTCACCTGTATCTTTCAAAAAGGCAAAGATTGGTCTGTGTCAGGTACCAGATTTAGCCAAATACTGTCAATCTTGTCATGTGCTGGGCATGCCATTCTCACACAAGTATCACAGCTTCTCTTCCTGACTGCAGGTTTTTGCCATACAGCAAAGTTGTGATTATCTTTTGCTGCTCATTCACTGAGTACTATGTGCCCTTGAGTTCTGCTGCTCAAACAGAAAAGCCAGTCATCTGCAAGGTGTAAAAGCACATACATACACCCCTTTTTCTCTAGGCCGTTAGACTGTCTACAAAACAGAGCAACAGTTTGCTAAACACAGTGGACTGCATCACCAAGAGCATGGAATTGGAGTTTGGTGTGATAACTGTACCTCCTTGTTAGAACAACTCCATGACCTAAAGGGAAGAAGGAAGCAGGAGTCCTGCTTACCATGCCATGTCCCATGACATGCCACCCCTGAAATTCCTCTGACAGAGGAAGAAGTTACAGCCCATACAAGTGGTTCCAATTCTGAGCCCTCATGCAGGTTTGCTAATACTTTCCTCACCTTCAGCTGGGGCTGAAGTCCAGAATGACTGCATTCTCAGTTTCTCAACAGCCTCAGAGCTCTCTGCTTCAGGACAAAGTCAGCTTCTCAAATACACTATGGCCCCTATGGATGAAGGAAGATCTTGGTTGAGTTAGATCCCAATTGGCTAGGTACTAGAGGGAAGGGAAGTTCTGAATTTCAACGCTTTCCAGTGCATATCCAAAAATCCCAGTGGTGTCTTTCTACATTTTAAGTGCAAAGTAGCTTTAAAAAGCTGACCTCCCTCAAGTAAAGACTGGCGAGACCTAGCTATTAAAATGGCTTTCAAAACTAGGCTGACAAGAATTCAGGTAAGCCTACTGTGTGTTTCAGCATCTCTGAATTTCTTTTGGTTTGCATAACTTCATAGAATCATTTAATGCTTTGGATTGGAAGGGACCCAACCCCCTGCCATGGGCAGGGACACCTTCCACTAGACCAGGTTGCTCCAAGCCCAGTCCAACCTGGCCTTGAACACTGCCAGGGATGGGGCAGCAACAGATTCTCTGGGAAACCTATTCCAGCACCTCATCACCCTCACAGGGAAGAACTTCTTCTAAGATCTGAATCTCCCCTAAGTTTGAACTCATTACCCCTTGTCCTATCACTACACTCCCTGATGCTCAAAACAAAAAACTTTCTTGAACAAAATCTTTTTCATACTAAAATGTTCTTGTCCACTCTCTCAAAGGTGATATATATTGCTCCTTTACGAAGTATTTCAATTTGGCTATGCTGGGGTAACTGAAATACACAGAATAAAACATTATAAAAATTATTAGAATTTTTCAAGAGAAGAGAACACTTCTGTTTTGTGGCAAAGTGGGTAGATGTTATCCTAAACTACGCTACGAGGAGTGTTGCCAGGAGGCTGAGAGAGTGATCATTCTCTATTCAGCATGGGTAATGTCTCACGTGGAGTACTGCATCAAGTTCTGGGCTCCTAGTACAAGAGGGATATGGAGCTACTGGACAGAGTCCAACAAAGGGACACAAAGATGATGAAGGGCCTGGAGCATCCTTCATATGAAGAAAGTCTGAAGAGATAGTACTCTCGCAGAGAAAGCTCAGGGGTATCAGCAAAGTGTATAAATATCTGAAGGGAGGGTGTAAAGAAGAGGAAGCCAGGCTCTTTTCAATGGTGTCCCATGACAGCCAGTAGATGCAAACTGCAGCACTGGAGGTTCCCTCTGAACACCAGAAAACACTTCTTTACTGTAAGAGTGACTGAGCACTGGCACAAGTTGCCCACAGAGGTGGCAGAGTGTGCCTTCTTGAAGGCCTTCAAAAGCTGCCTGGTCATGGTCCTGGGCACATGGCTCTATGTGGCCCTGCTTGGGTACAGGGGTTGGACCAGCTGACCTCCAGACGTCCCTTACAACCTCAGACACTCTGTGATTCTGTGACAGATGTTGTAAAGTATTGAAGACATGCAAAATATCCTACATGCCACTGAAAGTCATGATGGACCTTCTAAAGGTCTCTAGAATTATACCAGATACATGTGTTTAAACACCTGAATTACTCCTTGAGTGCGTCTTGCCAGTAACTTATCCACAGAGCAAACCTGTTAACGCTCAGTGTTGCATCTGTGGAAGGGCAGGGCCAGGATGTGAATCCTGTTGAAGATGTTTGACTTTAAGGTGTTGGTTTGTTTGGTGTGCCAAACAACACTGAGGAAATTCCTGCTGATTTTTTTCCCAAGCTTGAACTACTTACAGTTGTTTTTTCCATGTGTTTGTGTGGTTTTTTTCCTTGGTCAGGTTTTGATTCTACAGTTTGGCAGTTTGGATTCTTGTAGGATCAGGTAAGTGTTTAGCTTTTATGGTGCCAAGGGACAGCATGAAATGTGTGGCCTCAAGTGTCAAGACAGAAAAGGTCTGGGAGCCTTTGTCACATTAATAACCTTGATTCCTGAATGGATCTTAGACCTCTTTTAACATGTAAGGGAGCTAATACTCATCATCTGTTTAAATCTGAGCAAGCTACTTGGTTGTTAAGCCTGTAAGCCTATGGATTTTCCACAGAGTTCCCATACATTGCCCTCTAAACCGAGTCCCCCAGGATCCCCTTTCCACTCCTGTCAGTCTGTCCAGGCTCTTACATGGGGGATGCAAAGAACCAGTGGAAGGCCCCAGACAACCTGAGGAGCCCCTCACCACAGTACTTGGTAGAAAACACCTTGTTCTGTCATACTGGAAGCTTAGACCTTTCATTTTCCATTGGTAACTCAACTGCCCTGACAGTTAAACTGGATTAATGCAGTGTTGCAACTGAGCACCCACGAACTACATAAGAGTACCTGCTCTTTTCTGAGTGGTTTTTGTACACCTACCATTTTCACAGGCACAGCCTGGAGGCAGATAAAGGGACAAAGAGAAGGGTAGAACAGGAAAAGCAAGTATAGCGAGGTTAATTCTTTAATCAGATATTGCTTGAAAAGGGCCTTCTATTCCTCCTTGCCCCAACGAAAAGGGAAGTAAGTATATTCCAGAAGGTGTCAGAAGAGTTAACATTTACTCTCAACTTCATGCATCACCAGCTCAGGGGCTCTGAATTCCCACACAGAAGCAGAAAATTCCTTCTGCAAAACTTCCAAGTCCGTGTTTCAGTTGAATTGAGTGAATTCTGGTTGAATTGAGTGAACAGTTGGGAGGAATTCAAATTTCTGCCAACTTAATAAAGAAAATATCAAAATGTTATTAAAAATGTAATGAATTGTTAATCTGTGGACTGAGTGGGAATGGGGCAACAACATTTTACCAAGTCTTGTTCCTTAAAAAAGAAGCCAGAAGACAAGGCCAGATATGGCACATGAATGTCTGGTTTTGTGTGAAAAGATAGGCACTCAGGCACAAAGAGAGTGCACATCCTTAAAGAACTCACAAGCCCAGTCAAGATTAGGGAGAATACAACCACATAGAAGTTTGTCATTTGTGCAGAGAGTGATGGACATACTACAGAAATGACCTGTTGCTACTCTGAGCAGAGGGGCAGTGAGGGAAAAGCTTGTCAAAGGTTTATTTCATGCATTCACCAGACAACACTCCTGCATAAAGCCTTACACTTCATAGAATCATGGACTCACAGACAGCTTTGGGTTGGAAAGGACCTTAAAGTTCATCCAGTTCCACTCCCCTGCCATGGGCAGAGAGACCTTTTACTAGACCAGGCTGCTTCAAGCCCTGTCCAACCTGGCCTTGAACACTGCCAGGGATGGGGCAACCACAGCTTCTCTGGGCAACCTGTTCCAGGGCCTCACCATCCTCACAGTTCTTCCGAACTTGTGCCTAAGATCTCAAACAGCTCCACATCCCTCTTGTGTTATTGACCCAGAGCTGGACACAGGACTGCAGGTGGGGGCATCTCCCCAGAGCACAGCAGAGGGGGCGAATCCCCTCCCTCAACCTGCTGCCCACGCTCTGGGGATGCAGCCCTGCCCACAGGGGGGTCCCAGCTTCAAGCACAAATGACCAGGTCATGTGCAGCTTCTCCTCACCGCACACCCCCAAGTCCTTCTCCTCAGGGCTGCACTTGGGTGTTAACGTGCCTCTGCACATACATGTGCAGAGCCTGCCTGAGAGTAACAGTGCCCTTCCAGCTTTCACAGCCAAGACAAAGGTACACAGTAATTTGGTGCAGAGCCTCAGACACCTTCAGGGCACTTTACTGTACCTGTGAAGCCTATGGCTGTGTTTTCCTGCCCACTGGGGAAAACATCAATGCAACTTACATGGCATAGAGGACCAGGACAAGAACACTTGACTGTCCCTACAAGCACCTGAGCATGCTCCATTGTCTGAAGGTGTTTGCTCAGTTTTCAGAGTGGACTCAAGAATGTCTCAGGACAACATCCCATGTTCTGGGGCTCCAAGCTTCAGGGAGAGCAAAGGACAGAGACCTAGCTGGGAGGTAAAGCTAACATAGAAATGGCCCAGTGGACACAGTTCCTGGCAGACTTAAATTTTCCACACCAATACATAACACAGCACTAAAGGAACAATTGAGTTAAATAAATGACTTTACATTAGTGTCAATCCAAAACAAAGGCCCGTCCTTCTGGGAGTGGATTAATCATCCAGACAGTAGGAAGTAAACACCCTGTGCCAGAAGAATTATGAGTGAGATTTGGAGAAGCAGGATGACAAATGCTAATGTGGAAAAGTACAGTAAGAAGGGACTTGGGCTTGAGGAAGACCAAAAGGAAATTTGGGCTCTTTTTTCTGTGTAGTATTGTCCCAGGAAAAAAAAATGGAGCCTCAAGTACAAAACCTAATATCCTTTTTTTGTCAACAGTGGAGATATTTTAGAAGCCAAGTACCTGATACAGTGAAACGTGAATACAGCTTGTTTTCTGAAACCTCTCACAAGATACCTGCTTATATACTTACGTGTATGCATACACCTACCAACATGCATAATGCAGCCCCAAGAGAAGAAAATATTAACAGCAGAGCTCAAATGAATGTTCCAATGCAGAGAATCACTCACAGCCATAAGCATGTGTGGAGCATGTAACTTCAGACACAGAGTATAACACTGGAGGGCTTCTGATTAGACTGCAGACAACTAAAATGTTTTTCTGAGACAGAAAACAGCAAAGGATATCACAGTTAAAATGCATTGTGAAAGAAGAATCACACAGATATGTAAGTATGTGAGAAACAGGGAAAAGAAAATACAACATACAGATCACAGCAAACTAATGAAGTAACTCCTTGTTCTCTGATCCTACAAGTGCCCACTCTTGTGAAGTCTTTTGTTCTTGGTTTATTGTTCTTCTTTTTCTTCTGATGCTTTCTTTAGCAGCCTGCCTTGTAGATATATAATAGGATAAAACGAGCAGTTAGAAACACACTGTGCTAAGAGAATGCAAAAACTTACAGAATGCCATGGCTACAGAGGAATGCATTAATACAGACCTTAGCAGAGCAACCTTGATCCCATGTTAGGAATGGTTTGAGAAGGGCGATTACAGGAGTCCTTTGGGATAGGGCAAACACGCAGGCCACAGGACCTGAAAGCTGTCGGAGCTGCAAACAAGCCATGGCAAAACACAGCTTGAAATGGTCTGTGTGAAGGCAGGAGGAAGCTGGAATGAGATTTCTAAAGGCCTGGCTGACTCTGTCCTCCATATCCGTGCTTGTTTGAGGTAGGTGCTTTACATGCTTCCCAAGATCCTTGCCTTGACACAAGGTGCTGGTTCCTCTTCATGGAAGCACAGACTGGTTTGGGCTGGAAGGGACCTTAAAGCTCATCCAATTCTAGTCCCCTACCATAGGCAGGGCCAACTTCCACTACAGCAGGTTGCTCCAAGCTCTCTCCAACCTGGCCTTGAACACTGCCAGGGATGGGGAAGCCACTGATTCTCAGGGCAACCTGTGCCAGCGCCTCACCACCCTCACAGGAAGAACTTCTGCCAAGAGCTCATCTCAATCTCCCCTCTGTCAGGTTAAAGCAATTCCCCCTTGTCCTGTCCCTACAGACTTCTGTCAAAAGCCCCTCAAAAGGTTTCTTGCCAGTCCCTTTATGCAGTGGGAGCTGCTCTAAGGTCTCCCCTTAAGGAGCCTTCTCTTCTCCAGGCTGAGCCAGCCCAGCTCTCTCAGCCTGTCTCCACAGCAGAGCTGCTCCAGCCCTCACAGCATCTCTGTGGCCTCCTCTGGACTTGCTACAACAGCTCCACATCTCTCTTGTCTTGGAGGCACCTCAAATAATCATAATGCCCCTGTACTGGGCACTGGTGAGTCTGCCCCTCAAATCCTGTGTTCAGTTCTGGGCCCCTCACTACAACAGAGACATTGAAGTGCTGGAGTGAGTCCAGAGAAGGGCAATGGAGCTGCTGAAGGGCCTGATAAGGAACGGTTGAGGGAACTGGGGAGGTTTAATCTGGAGAAAGCTCAGGGGGGACCTTATCGCTCTCTACAACTGTCTGAAAGGAGGATGGAGCCAGGAGATGGCTGGTCTCTTCTCCCAAAGAACAAGGGATAGGACAAGAGGAAATGGCCTCAACCTGTGCCAGGGGAGGTTTAGACTGAATATTAGGGGCTATTTATTGCCGAAAGAGTGGTCAGGCATTGGAACAGGCTGCCCACGGCAAGGGTGGAATCACCGCCCCTGGAAGTGTTCACAAACTGTGTAGATGGGTCCTCAGTGACATGGTTTAGTGGTGCCCTTGGTAGTGCTGGGGAACGGTTGGTCTTGATATTAATGGTCTTTTCCAATCCGGATGATTCTGTGATTCGATGGTTCTATGACACCGTCACGGCCTTCGGAATCGCGGTCTTACCTCTAGGTCCCCACTTGGGCCGCCTCGGTCTCACCCGCCTCAGCCGGGGCTCGAACCACCCACTCTCCGCTCCCCTGCCCCGCGCTGGCAGAGGGGGCGGTGCGTGCTGCGTGGGGCGGGGCGGGGCGGGGCAGGCGCCCCCGCCGTGTCCGCCGGTCCCGCTTACGGTGCCGCTGCTGCCTGGCCACGGAGGAGCCGCCGGAAAGGGGGTCGGTGCCGCGGTCCCGCCGCTCACCATGGGAACCAACGCGCCGCCACGCAGGGAGCCGCTCTCTCGCGGCCCGCACGTAAGTCACCGGTAACGGAGATCGGAACGGGTCCATAAGCGGGCGTGCCGCCACGCCGGGGATGCGGGAGCCTCCTTGCCCCCGTTTGTTACCCGGGGCACGGGACTGCAGCCGTGCTGGAAGATGTGCCGGACATCGGGAAGCTCCCTAGAGAATGGAACTTAGGGGCTGGCTGTTCCCTCTAAGTCCTTGTTATTCAGTCCATAGTGAGCTATGGAGAGCTAGTGTTCCATAGCACTTTATTCCTTCACACTGACTTCCTTGTCTGTATCTGGGAGAGACAGGGTTTCGACCTATTAGGCTGCTAACTGGAGGGTGTTCTCGTCAGGGTCTCTTAATGTGTGCTTGAGCCCAGAACCACCACCACCACTACCACCCCCTCCCCCCCGTGTCTGTGCTGGGCTGCACTCTCAGAGCATGAGCAGCACGTCAAGGGAGGTGATTCTTCTCCTCTGCTGCGCTCTGAGGAGGACACCACTCCCTCGGCCCCCCGCCCTCCCCGTAGTCCTCCATCCAGCTCTGGGGCAGCAACGCAAGAGGGACTTGAAGCTGTTGGAGCCCAGAGGAGGCCACAGAGATGCTGTGAGGGAGACAGGCTGACAGAGCTGGGCTTGTTCAGCCTGGAGAAGAGAAGGCTCCTTAAGGGGAGACCTCAGAGCACCTGCCAGTGCCTAATGGGGCTACAAGAAACCTTTCAAGGGGCTTTTGACAAAGGCCTGTAGGGACAAGACAAAGGGGAATGGCTTTAACCTGACAGAGGGGAGACTGAAATGAGCTCTTAGGCAGTTCTTCCCTGTGAGGGTAGTGAGGCCCTGGCACAGGTTGTCCAGAGAAGCTGTGGCTGCCCCATCCCTGGCAGTGTTCAAGGCCAGGCTGGAGAGAGCTTGGAGCAACCTGGTCTAGTGGAAGGTGTCCCTGCCCATGGCAGGGGTTGGAACTGGGTGAGCTTTAAGGTCCTTTCCAACCCAAAGTGGTCTGTGATGTCTGTGATTCTGAAATACTGCCTCAACAGCCACGTTAGTCAGAAAGTGATCTGTAACTACATGATTTTGGGTGACCTCCTACACCCTGGCACATAGGTGGCCTTGGGAGAAGAGACTGCTGCTCTTCTGGTTGTGCATGGTCTCTCCAGAAGGACGCAGCATAGCCCACGAGTGCCAAACTTAGAACATTTGTAGGGAGAGTTGTCCTTCCTGCAAAATCAGGGAATATTTTAGCAGTTGCTTTTGTTTCTATGTAATTCTGCGCTTTTATTAAAATAAAAGCTTTATTAGAGGATTATGATGGCAAATCTAGCCGAGAAAATTAGACCACTGAAAGTTAAGTTATAATAACAGCTGACTCTGACAGTCTTCATGAGTGGTTTTTTTCTAGGTAAGTATCAAAAAGAAGGAGGAAGTAAATGGCCATTTAACATGCTTGGTTTGGGTTTTTTTTTTCTTTCCTAAGTGTGATCCTACACTCCAGAGCTTTGCTCTTCATTCACAGGGTCCTGGCTTCCTGTCCATTTACATAAGGTTTGTGGTCGAAGGCTTTCTGCGTGCTCTTTAGAAACAGTAGCAAATTAAAGTTGCATGGTTGTTTTTACTTTTCCTTCACTTCTGTTTCTTGTTTGGGAAAAAAAACCAAAACAAAACAAAATAAAACCCCCCCAAAACAACAACAACAAAAAAAAAAGTTGCTGGTAATGAAAATAAGGACTATGGATACCCTAAATAAAAAATGAGGACATTTTATTGCTGACCCAGAATTAAAAGCAAAGATGGACTTTTGTGTAATGCCTGATACAGAAAAAACTGTGCTCTTGACTGGCATTTGAGATAAAAAATCTGAAGTTATTCCAGGAAATTGTAAGAGTCATGTAATGGTTTAAGATTTATGAGTACTCTGAAAGTCACATGAGTAAAGAAGACATTTGAATAACTCAGGTAACGATACCTAGTGTGTCACAAGCTCCCAAGAGAGGAAGATTCACCTTTTGTTTTATTGAACACCTATGCTACAGCTACAGTTCCTTGCCTATTTTATATTCTCTGTCACTCAAAATTTCCTCATCTGTCTTTGAAACTGTAAACTGATTATATGCTTTGTGCTGTAACCATCTTTAGAATCACATTTTCTTCTTCCATCACATTTTTTTTTGTCTTTGTTCATATAACATCCGAAGTAAAAATCCACAGACTACACACAAAACATATTATATGGAAAAAAGGTGGAAATACATGTTTACTGTTACCATTCTTTAGTTCTGTCATTACAGCTCTGCCTCACGGGGCTGGCTGGGTTTGCTGGGTTTTTTTTTGTAATTATGTAGTAGCATTACTACCCCTTAAAATTAGGAATTACCAGTGAAGACATAATATTTGACATATTTATCAGATGACAGTCACATTGAAAACAGCCACATGCAAGCAGGATGCCACAGAGCCTCAGAAGGGATAGGAAAGATGTAAAAAAGAGATACGAGTTAGACAAGTGCGAATAGGAACTTCTAGATCTGTTTGCAACAGAGGAGGTATTTAGTATGAGGCAAAAGTCTAATGCAGTATTCATTACTGCCAGCCATTTAGCTTCCTTTTCAACACTGTATGTCAATTTTAAGTGTAAAAAACAGGCAGTCTTATTAGATGATAATTTCTGGCTCCTCTCCTCCTTTTCTCTCAGCTTCTGGCCTGTTGCACTTCCTGCTCAAAGGACAGTTCTTGCACCTTTGTTAAGAGCTTGCAAGGCTCTGCACAGCCACAGACACAGCAGTGCATCTCTGGACAGGTAATACGATCTACACTCAGTCTCTCTGCACTCATTGGAAGGAGTGTTGGAATGAGGGTGGAGGACTGCACGGGGCAGAGGAGAACACAAGGTTAGAATCACAGCAGTCCTGGAAGGTGGTAATTTTGGTGCCTTCCATCCTTAAAACTGTAATAACACTATAGAGCAAAGCAGGAACAACATAGGGTTTAGCTTCCACTGAAAGCTGGATAGAATTAAGCTCAGCCTTGCAAACGTGCCTCTTTAAAGAAACCTACACAACTTGTGACTCTGATAAAAGCCCAGAGTGAGCAGAACTGAGAAAGCTTAGCAGAACTTGTTTTCTGGTCTTTCATGTATGACAGCATTTGCAAGCAAGTTGGCTGTTTCTTCTGCATGGTTTCCTTGACCAGGTTTGCATAACAAATAACTCTCCCACCTGTAGCTGAAGCGGAATCTGGACTCTTAGATTTGGCAAATTGACCTATTGTCTTTCCTAGTGATGACAGCTTCCAATCAAACTGATCCCTTTGTGGCATTTGTCCAAATACTCTTGAGTACATACAGCAGCTCTATTCATCCCGGTCTGAACATACCTTGAGTTGTTCCAAGTAACCATGGAACAACTTGTCTGCTGATCAAGGGGTTTAGGTGCACAGTACAGGTACCAACACAGCAGGAGGAAAAATTCCACCACAAGAATCGCCCCAGCCTACACTGCCATCACTGTCCAAGACCAACTGGTTTTGAAGCCAGCTTGGGTACTATTCCCCATGGGTATTTGATGTGAGCCATCAGCACGAGCAATCATATTTATTCCAGCAGGACTGAACAAGGAGTTCAGAAGTAACAGACAAACCATGTGCTTAAGAGCTTTTAATCCAAGTAAAGAAAGCAGACCCTTCTGAAGGATTAAACAGATCACACAGCAGAGAGAATCATAAGGACAGCAAAAAGGGGATCAGTTCCACTATTTTATTTTTAGAGAGATGGAGTGGGTAAGTTTTGGTTTCAGATGAAAATAAGATAAAGGCTTAAGTTGTTAAGAGATTGAATGAATCTATTGAGGTAGCTAACACTCTTTCTAGTGCTTTGCATGGGTTTCAGATGCACACTTATCCCACACCCCCTACCTTCAACTAAGGAAGCCCCTAGAATGTTGTTTTTCATCCAGTGCCTCTATTGCATCCTATAACTGCCTATAACTTGATTCAAATTTTATAGGATATAGACAAATTAAATTACATTGTAATATACCAGACCGGCATATGCAATTTTTCCAGTAAGAAAGAGGCTTTTCATGTTACAGAATGTTGGCAGCTCTAAATATGTGAGAGATCTATGTTGTGCTGAGGAAAGAAAAAAAACCCGAATCTCCCTTTGCTTAGCATGTATGTCATTGTCTTATCTTCAATCTCTTCCCTTCCTCTGAGACATCAGATAAAAGCTACAAGCCCGTGATGTGATACTGGCCTCACTAACACACTGGTGTGGTTGCTTACAGTTACTATTAACTGCACAGCTCACCCAGTAGCTTTAACCAGGAAGAACAAACAGGAAAATGCAGGAAGGTGATATCTTGTTATGTTTTCCTTACTGTGTGCATGTTTATATTATCCTATATCATGTAGTATGCATTACTTGGTCTTTTCCTGCAAGAGATTTTCATAATGGAGTGCATTCACAGCAGCTCAGCATTGCTGTGCCACAACCTCCACAAGTTGTTTGGCTGTGTCAGAAGTACCTGCTCTTCTGAAAGCACTGTGACCCATACCTTTAAAATTCAAGTTTCAAGCGTTTTAGGCAGGAGAGTACAGAGTTGACATGGACATATGCTTCTGTGATTTTGAAAATCTTAGCCTAAGTTTTCACTTTCTTACACTCAGAAGCTATTTATGTTTTTTATAAATAAAACAGATGTAAATGACAAGGAAAGAATTAGAGCTCAGCTCATGGAGATGTTGATTTTAAAAATATATACCCCTTTGCTTTCAGGAGGGAAAAAGTAACATGGTGCTTAGCCCCAGAGGAGAAGATCACAGCGCTACTGACACTGTCTACACTATCCATCTCTGGATTTAGTCATGCACTGACAAATCCCTGTCAGACAGTTTAGCACCTTTCACCTCTTTCAGGATAGATTTCCAAAAAGTCTGATCTTCGAGCCAGCAGCAAACCAAACCAGATGATCCTGGTTCTTCTGTTCAAATCTGAAGCAGCATGACCTCTCTAAAAAGTGTGTTAATGTTCATTTAGTCCCTGAAGGGCTGTTACCATTTCTGCATAGCTTTTGATGAGAAGGCCAATCATAGAATCAGCTAGGCTGGAAAAGAGTTTAAGATCATCAAGTCCAACCTCTACCCCTGGACTGCCACATCCACCACTAAGCCATGTCATTAAACCATGTCACTAATAGATTAATGTGAATAATGACACCCTTCTCTAACAAGCCCCAGTACTGCCTAAAGACTTGGCAAGCACAGGAGGTCATCTCAGAATCAATCATAGAATCAACTGGGTTAGAAATCAATTTGATTGACCTTTAAGACCATCAAGTCCAACTGTTAACAATCTGATCTTCACAGTGCCAATCTTCACAGTGTCATTAGAGATTTTGAGCAGCAAAGGGCAAGGCTGCCTGGAGCAGGCAGATTATCATAGAATCACAGGATCACAGACTGGTTTGGGTTGAAAGGAACCTTAAAGCTCATTGAGTTCCAACCTGTGCCATGGGCAGGGATGACTTCCACTAGACCAGGTTGCTCCAAGCCCCATCCAACTTGGCCTTGAACACTGCAAGGGATGGGGCAGCCACAGCTGCTCTGGGCAACCTGTGTCAGTGCCTCACCACCCTCACAGGGGAAAGAACTTCTTCCTCAGACTTCATCTCAATCTCCCCTCTGTCAGACTAAAGCCATTCCACCTTGTCTTGTCACTACATTATGAATGAGGCTTCTCTTCCCATTTCATTTTTCTGGATAGCATTTTCTCTCTGCTGTAGAGATGACTTGGGGCCCAGCTCAGTAACACAAGATAGATTTCATCCTATACATGTACTATGTGAGGTCTGTGGGGGAGAAATAACCCCAAAGGAGCATAAACTTTCACCCTTGTTCTGTAGCTTGTGTTGCAAAACACCATTACAACATTTGTGGGGAAAACACATCACAAAATGCACTGGTTTTGTAAGAGTAATTAGCTCTCAATGTCGTAACTATGTAAGTACTAGTATAATTCAGAATTTGTGAATATGTACACTTTCATACACTCATGCACAAACTTGATTCAGGCTCTTCCTCAGCATTTTGTTTCAGTGAAAGCTGCTGTAGATTAATTGCTGAACTTATCATAAACCAAAAGCATTTACAGGAGATAGTGCCAACTTACTTAATAGTGACATCTCCAGAACATGCACAGGTTTTTAAGCAACGTGCAATATACATAAAGGGAATCTAGTGATGAAGGGAACAATGAGTGGAATATGAATTGAACCTAAGGTGCCTTAAAGTTTCTATTACTACCACTGGTGAGCATTTCAACTGAAGATCCCTGCTAATAGGAGATGTGGGTGTGCTGCTATGTTCTCAAAACCCTTGAGGATGTCAGGACCTGACTCACTGGACCACAGCTGTCTAAGGACTTTCCAAACGTCACCATGTTATTTCTGTCTCACTTGGGCAACAGTAAATTCAGAATTTTAAATTCCCAAGAGCAGGTCTTAAAAGTTTTGGGTTTTGGTTTGTGTTTTTTTTTTTTTTAATTTACTTTTAAAATTACATTGCCATAGTTCCTGTTTTATATATATATGTGTGTGTGTGTTTTTTAGTGGTATTTGTTCCTCAAAGGCTTTCTAAACAAATATTCGTAAGTGCTAGAAACATCAAGTTTTTCTCACCAGTAAAGGCCAGGAATGCAACCATTCGCAGTTCATAGAGTGATCTGGGTTGGAAGGGACCTTTGGAGATCACCTAGTCCAACCCCTAGGGTTGCAAGGCGTTTCCACCACTCACATACTCCACACCCCTGGACTTCCACACAAATTGTGAAAATAGGGATTTTAAATCCTTACCTATTCAGACTTCATTGCACTTTCTGAGCCTCCTTGTAACCCTTCCATGATTCAGTGCTTTATGTGTACTGAGATGGGACCCATTCCTGGCATCATGCACATTCCTTACATCTAGTTTCTTCTACGTGTGTGAGAAACAGGAGTCACTATTCAGGTTAATGTTTTCTGAAAAGTAGAGGGTGAAAGCAGAAGCGATTTGAGACACCTCATTATTTTATGAATGAATAAAGATACGATTTGGACTGAAAAGCTGTGTCAGGTACCAAACATCTGAGTGTGGCACATGATTGTTAGGGCAGATGGCCCTACCACGCTGGACAGTCACGTTTCAGCCACACGAAAATGAGATCAACCAGAAGGTGGAAATGGGTGAATAATTATCATTTTGCTGTGATTGTGTGCACCAGCCACCTTTATTTATAGGTGCTTCCATAGTAAAATACAGTGGGCATGGGTTGCTGCTGATACACACAGTGCCTTGGGTATTGAATCATAGAATCGGCTAGGTTGGGAAGACCTGTAAGATCATCAAATCCAGTTATGCCAGCACTGCCAAGGACACCACTAAACATTCCACAAAGGACCCATCTACAGTTTATGAACACTTCCAGGGTTGGTGATCCCACCACTGCCCTGGGCAGCCTGTTCCAATACTTCATGACCCTTCTGGGGAAGAAATTGTTCCTAATATCCAGTCTGAACCTCCCCTGGTGCAGTTTGAGGCAGTTTCCTCTCTTCTTGTCACTTCTTCCTTGGGAGAAGAGCCCACCCCCCCTCCTGGCTCCATCCTCCTTTCAGGCAGTTGTAGAGATCAATGAAGTGCCCCCTGAGCCTTCTCCAGACTGAACACCCCCAGTTCCCTCAGCTGTTCCTCATCACAGTTGTGCCCCAGGCCCTTCACCAGCTTTGTTGCCTTTCTCTGGACCTGCTCCAGCACCTCGATGTCTCTCTTGCAGTGAGGGACCAGAACTGAACACGGGATATGGAGGTGCAGCCTCATTAGTGCCCAGTCCAGAGGCATTATGATTATTCCGTATTTAGACCGGCAACGGCAGCCTGTCCTAGTCTGAGATACGCTTCCTCGTTCTGAACCTCGGAGCCGCTCGCAGACCTGGGGTTCGCCAGCTCTTCAGCAGGGCCCGGCCCTCAGCGGCTCGGGGGCGGGACGGGGCCTGCGCGCCAGCTCTCATTTGATGTGCTGGGATCCAGCGCCGCTGCTGCGGACTCGGCAAGGGGCTCGGTGACCGCGGAGCGGAGAGGAACAGGATAAGACAAGAGAAGAGAGGCCCAGGCCACGTCACGCCGGGCCGCTCGGGGTGTCCGGGCGGCCAGAGGGTAACAGCGGGGGAGGGGGAGTAGCGCTGCTGAGCCGCGGGTGCCGCGTCACCGAGCGGAAAGGGGGGGAGGGGGAGGGAGGGCAGGAAGGGGGGGGGGGGGGGAGGAGATGGGGCGCATGCGCCGGGTGGGCCGGAGGGGTGAAGCCCTAGCGGAGGAGCGCAGCCGCTGAAGGGTCGGGGAGCTTCTTGTGAGCACACCGCTGAGGGGCTGGGATTGCGGGGCGGGGGGCGGGCGCGAGAGGTGGGAGCATGCTAACCAAATATAGTTTCACAAGGCCAGGTGCAAGGTGCTGCCTGGGTCGTAGCAGTCCCAAGCACAAACTCAAGCTGGGGGAGGGAATGGATGGAGCAGCCCTGAGGAGAAGGACTTGGGGGTGTTGGGTGAGGAGAAGCTCCCCATGACCTGCAATGTGCGCTTCAGCTCAGAACCCTGTGTCACGTGTGCTGAGCTGCAACCCCAGAGCATAAGCAGCAAGATGAAGGAGGGATTCTTCCACTCTGATGCACTCTGGGATGAACCCCCCTGCAGTCCTTCGTCCAGCTCTGAGGCAACAACACAACAGAGACGTGGAGCTGTTGGAGAGAGTCCAGAGGAAGGCACAGAGATGCTGTGAGGGCTGGAGCAGCTCTGCTCTGGAGACAGGCTGAGAGAGCTGGGCTGGTTCAGCCTGGAGAAGAGAAGGCTCCTTAAGGGGAGACCTTAGAGCAGCTCCCACTGCATAAAGGGGCTACAAGAAGCATGGAGAGGGGCTTTGGACAAGTGCCTGTAGGGACAGGACAAGGGGGAATTGCTTTAACCTGACAGAGGGGAGATTGAGATGAGCTCTTGGCAGAATTTCTTCCCTGTGAGGGTAATGAGGCCTTGGCACAGGTTGCCCAGAGAATCTGTGGCTTCCTTGTCCCTGGCAGTGTTCAAGGCCAGGTTGGACAGGGTTGGAGCAACCTGCTGTAGTGGAAGGTGTCCCTGCCCGTGGCAGGTGCTGGAACTGGATGAGCTTTAAGGTTCCTTCCAGCCCAAACCAGTCTGTGATCCTGTGATTTAACAGGCTTGTAGAGGAAATGACCCTGCAGATGGGTAGACACACAGAGGTATGTTTCATGGAGGGAGTGTTTTCCATGCAGGGGTGTTTCTAGTTTGTATTGTGGGTGTGGAGCAGGAATGGTCTGTTGCAGTTGTGTGAGTAAAGGAAGTTCACAACAGCAGACCCTACACTTGGGTAGTAAATGTCTTTATATAGAGGGGTTGATCTCCTGTACCACATGGGGAATGATGTGTGGTGAAAACATTCATCCCGTTCCTGGGGGGAAATGATGGGAAGAGTTTCTTGCCTCACCATGGGATAGCATGTGCACAGAGTGATGGTGAGAGTCCTTTTGCCTCTCATACAGATGTGTTGAAAGACCTGGTTTTGTTTATGGTCGATTGCCAGAACAGGCCCTGATGTGTGTGTATGAAGTTGATACAGAAGTAATGGTTCCAAGGGTGGCGTGAAGGCGTGAATACTTACACTAGTACTAGTTCTCCCTAGTACAGATGTGGGAAGAGTTTTAGGCAGAATCATCTACATGCAAACCACACACCAAAGCATATGATAACCATAAATGACACCGCAGACACACAGGCATATACAGAGTGTACAGACTGTAAAAGAGGAGCTCTCTGGTTTTGAAAATCAGCACTTTGGAAATGTCAGCGTGGAATATACGGGTGATATCCTTTGTTGGTGAAACACTAATGGAGTTTTCCATGCATTTGAGACTGCCAATAAAAATAGTAGCTACTTGGTTGCTGTAAAATCTGATGCAGAATTTCCCAGCCTTAAAAAGTCCTTAAACTCTAGTAGTCTAAAAGCTTTAAGATGGAATATGGAAGAGCAGTAGGCCAAACCAAGTAGAGATTAATTATCTCAAGTAGTCTTTTGTAGAGAACTGTCTTACTTCTCCTCCTTTCTGCTGAAGAGTACCAGTCCCAGCAAGATGAAGAGGTGGACCTGGGAACAGGACAATCCTAGACAAGAGAAGGCTGTGTAAATCAAACTCAGTGTATCATCCGACATACAGAAACTAGCGAGCAACTGTCAGTTGGGCACAGGATAAGGGAGTAGCAAAATGAACTTACCCAGAGTCTGCTCACTCCAAGTTACTTACCTGAGCTAGAACCATCACTTCTTGTCTGACAAAGCAGTTATCTTTTAATTCATGCAAAGCAGGTTTTTAAGAAGTGCAAATTTTCTGTCCTCCTTGCTCTTCAAGCAGTGTCTATAATTCTAGAACCCTCATTCCAAATCCAGAAAAAATACTGTCTCCTAAAATCGTAGGTTAAAAAAATGAAAAAATATCATGGTTCACCACAACTAGAGATGTACCAGAACTGAACTGCTGGATCACACATCTTCCTGGCCGCACAGATCACATTTAATTACAGCTGCTAGTGGCAATTTTGGAGGTAGATGTAGAGATGCTTCACATGCATATGAACTGACCAAAATCAGAAGCAAACCTTTGATAAGTTGGGATAGATTCTTGACCACCCTAGCATTACTTTCCACCAAAACATTTTGTGTGATAAAACCTAATGAATGTTAAAAATAGGGAAATCTTTGAAAAGTTGTTGGATTTTATAAGTTAAGAGTGGGATGTCACAATAGCCTTTCTTAAAAATAATTATGAATAAAATACAAATGTAATGCACAAAGAGCATGAAATTGGATGTCAGTATTGTCACACCTGCATAGCAGCTGCTCAGAAAGAGCTTCCTTAGTGATCTGAACCAGCACAGAGAGTGATGCTGCTCAGAGATGAGCAGTCCTTGTTCGTTGAGCTGGAGTAAAAATCTGATGTAGCATTAGATTTCATACTGAAAGGATTGTGCTTACTTAAAATAGTTATTTTCAGAAGGAGAACAACAAAAACCTTATAAATGGCTGGTCTGACAACCTCTGCTACCACCTCAGTAGTTTCTTTTTATCAGGGAAAGGAAATTCATGTTATTTTGGGGAGTTAATTACTGTATCATTTTTCAATGGGCTTTTCTTTTTCTCTGTGTGTTTTTTTTTCCAATTACTAAATGAAAACAAAAAAGAAAACCCACTAACCTATACAATAAGAACAAGGCAAAATGGTAAATGGAGGATAGGTGAGCATTTAAAATTATTACATAATCAGAGACTAAGCAAGCTGTAAAACTGGATTATAGAAAATATCTTGTTACAGTAGCTGTTGATGTTGCTTGTGAAAATGCTGAGTTTGTGTGGCATTTCAGTTGTCAGAAAACTTTTTGGTTTTGTTTAGTAGCCTCCAAATTGCCTGATGCTAATCATTATTTGTCTACTTGTTTACAGAAGTTGTGGCCTTAATGTGACCTGATACTGTATTACTGAATATCTTGACGTACTTTGGCTTCCAAAACAGTATGGAAGGATTCATAAGTCAATGGTTCACCCACTTCACCTCACCAAAGCATGTTTAACATAAACTGACTCAGGAAAAAACTTTCTGTTCACACAGCCTGTCAATGGATGTCTCTTTAGCAGTTTGTCCCATTCTGTGGTTTTGGAATATTAGATTTTTCATTTTTTTCTTTCATTTACTAAGACATCAAGAATTTTCCCATTTATACAGAAGTTTCCATCTGGACAGGGAAAAGTCATTTTACTATTTAATTGCAGTTGAACTTTCACAGTACTTAAGTTTGGTTTATATAAAATTTTTATATATTATTTCTAGAAAGAGAGGTGTTCAAATTAAGTGAGTTTGAACTATAATAAATAAATCTGCCCTTTTCTAAAATCTTCTAATATTCCAAGATATCAGCTGCCTGTTATCAGTGGATGAGTTAGTGTGTGCCCACTATACTGGTCTGCACTTGTGTATGCTGTTCATGAAGTATACCATTCAATTACTATAAGGATTATTATTCCTTTTTTTTCTGTTTGTTTGGAAGGGTTTTTTTCCATATCATTTCAGGAAGTGTACTTCAAGAACCTTTCAAAGCAGAAACAAAAAGAAGTCATGGAGAAGAATGGAAACAACCACAAACTTCGTGTTTGTGTTGCAACTTGCAACCGTGCAGATTATTCCAAGTTGGCTCCCATTATGTTTGGTATTAAGGCAGAACCACAGTTCTTTGAGCTCGATGTTGTGGTGCTTGGTTCCCATCTGATTGATGATTATGGGTAAGGTGCATTTCTCCATCTCTGCTGATCTGTTTCTGGGATGTCAGCGATAACATAATGAACATTAGGTAACAAAGTCCTTGTTGTTACTAATGTACACAGCGAATTTTTTTTTTTTCAGATTTTATTTAATTTTGCAGCTCCTTCTGAGATAGCATATTTATGGTTTGGGGTTTTTTTTGTTTTTTTTTTTTCTTTTTTTTTTTTTTTGCCAATCTTGGTTTAGAAAATTTTTTGTAAATGCTGTAATTGAGATCTTCACCAGGATCACAGACTAGTTGAATTGAGAAACCCAGCTTACGCAGATATCCCTGAGAGTCTGATGATTATCGAATGAAGATGTGCTACAGTTCTTAATTTTCACAGGGAAAAGATAACCTTCAGTCATTTTAAGTTGCAGCTCTTTTTTGCATTAAAGAAAGTACTTACATATTCCATATCCCAGAGGAATATTTTTAGTTCTTACTTCTAGGATTGTGGAGAAAGGAAAGGGTGGTTGTCTCTTTCTGACAAAATGAATAACTGATAGATATATTAGGTAGGGTTTTGCAGGAGAGTTTAGGGTCTTTTCCATAACACCAAGTAGGCAGTTGGATCACCTGCCTGGGAGGATGGAACGTCTTGGTCCAGATCCCTTCCTTTGGAAGGACTTCCCACATTCCTAATGAATATCCCTGTGTTTGCTGGGGAAGAGGCAGAAGGAACAGCATGCGAATTGTTGATGGTGGTGCGGTAGTTTGGTTGGTTTTGCTCAGGCTACATTTACCAGTAAGTGGTATAGATTGGAAAATGCTTACTTTGCAATCAGACTTCGGGATAAGACTGGCAGCATATCAGCATCGTTGAATTTTTAGAAATATTTTGCACATCTTCAGTTGAAGATGTATTGTGGACTTTCCAATGGGAAATTTTGGCACTTCATAACAATTCATAGTATTCAAGGAATGTTTTAATTTTATCACTATGAAATGAAGCTAGTAGTATGTGTGGAAAACCTTTTCCCTTTCATTTTAAAGCCTGTTTCCTTTGAACTTAAGGCCTCTGTGCAGTGATTGCTTAAGTGTGTGAGTATACAAGTCTTCATATATCTGAAATACAGAATCTGAAAAATGGATGCTAGCTGCAGGATGTCTTCCTTGAACATACAGGCCTCACCTTTGCATAGCATCTGTTGGGATTTATATATTTGTCCAGCAAAGTCAATACACTGCTCAGGAGTCAACACACCTTTATTGAAAGGAAATCTTATGAAGTGCCAGAAGTTCTCATTGGGAAGTTGAAAACGTGTCTAACTGAAGATGAAATCTATTATCTGAAAGGCTCTGAAAACACATAAACAAAGAGTTTGATATATGAACACATTCATCAAAGCTTCTGCTTAAGGGTGTCTAGAAAATCCTTATGCTTGGAATATAAGGGAACATACTCATATATGTCCATATTTTAACATTCTGTTAAAATCTTAAAAAAGTTATCTCAAGTGAAGGAGATGCTGTAAGTGGGCCTTTGTTCAAACCCAGTAGAACTATAATACACACTTACTTTGTCAAACTGTGTTGCTGTAAACCCAAATTTTATTTACTCTAACCCCTTTCCTTTCCCTTCAGTAATACCTATCGTATGATTGAACAAGATGACTTCGATATCCATACACGACTGCACACCATTGTGAGAGGGGAGGATGAGGCAGCAATGGTGGAGTCAGTGGGGCTTGCATTAGTCAAGTTACCAGATGTCCTGAACCGCCTGAAGCCTGACATCATGATTGTTCATGGGGATAGATTTGATGCTTTGGCCCTGGCCACATCTGCAGCCCTGATGAATATTCGCATTCTTCACATTGAAGGTGGAGAAGTCAGTGGGACTATTGATGACTCGATTAGACATGCTATAACCAAACTGGCCCACTACCACGTGTGCTGTACAAGAAGTGCAGAGCAGCATTTGATAGCCATGTGTGAAGACCATGACCGCATCCTTTTAGCAGGCTGTCCCTCATATGATAAGCTTCTCTCTGCAAAAAACAAGGACTACATGAGTGTTATACGTATGTGGCTGGGTGAGCATACTACTTCTAATGTTTTTCATATGACTTTCAACACCAGACAAACTCAGTAACTAGGTTATGAGCTTGCTGACCAGTGGCTCTTAAGAAAAGTACAGGGAAAAAGAGACTTTTTGATAGGAAATTCAAGTTTGCTTAATTGGAGTTAAATATCAAACACCAACCTGATGCTTCTCAAAAAAACAGTGTATTTATTAATAGTTTCTAGTATTTCTTTGTTTCTTTATACATTTTCACTTGTTCTGTGTTTTACTGTCTATACCTAGAAAGCTACAAATCTGTTCTGGTAAACACATCTGGTCCTTCTGCCACATCAAAAAATACAATTCCTTAAATCGGTTATTTCTCTGAGCTGAACAATTTAAAATGGAATCATGGAATCATAGAATAGTTAGGGTTGGAAAGGACCTTAAGATCATCTAGTTCCAACCCCACTGCCATGGGCACGGACACCTTGCTCTAAACCATATCACCCAAGGCCTCGTTCAGCCTGGCCTTGAACACTGCCAGGGATGGAGCATTCACAACCTCCCTGGGCAACCCAGTCCAGTGCCTCACCACCCTAACAGGAAAGAATTTGCTCCTTATATCCAATCTAAACTTCCCTTGTTCAAGTTTTAACCGATTACCCCTTGTCCTGTGACTACAGTCCCTAATGAAGAGTCCATCCCCAGCATCCCTGTAGTCCCCCTTCAGATACTGGAAGGCTGCTATGAGGTCTCCACGCAGCCTTCTCTTCTCCAGGCTGAACAGCCCCAACTTTCTTAGCCGATCTTTGAATGGGAGGTGCTGATCATTCCCGTGGCCCTCCTCTGGACTTGTTCCAACAGATCCATGTCCTTTTTTTGTTGAGGACACCAGAACTGAACACAATACTCCAAGTGAGGTCTCACAAGAGCAGAGTAGAGGGGCAGGATCACCTCCTTTGACCTGCTGGTCACTCTCCTTTTGATGCAGCCCAGGATACGGTTGGCTTTCTGGGCTGCAAGCACACACTGCTGGCTCATGTTCATTTTCTCATCGACCAGCACCCCCAAGTCCTTCTCCGCAGGGCTGCTCTGAATCTCTTCTCTGCCCAGCCGGTAGCTGTGCCTGAGATTGCTCCGACCCAGGTGTAGGATCTTGCACTTGGCATGGTTAAACTTCATGAGGTTGGCATCAGCCCACCTCACAAGCATGTTGAGGTCCCTCTGGATGGCATTCCTTCCCTCCAGCGTATCAACCGAACCACACAGCTTGGTGTAATCAGCAAGCTTGCTGAGGGCACACTCAATCCATTTGTCTATGTCAGCGAGAAAGATGTTAAACAAGACTGGTTCCAACACCGATTCCTGAGGGACACCACTCGTTACTGGTCTCCAGCTGGACATCGAGCCATTGACCACAACAATTTGTGTGCGGCCATCCAGCCAGTTCTTTATCCACCGAGTGGTCCATCCATCAAATTGATGTTTCTCCAATTTAGAAACAAGAATGTTGTGTGGGACAGTGTCGAACGCTTTACACAAATCCAGGTAGGTGACATCAACTGCTCTACTCCTGTCCATCACTTCTGTAGCCCCATCATAGAAGGCCACCAAATTGGTCAGGCAGGATTTCCCTTAGTGAAGCCACGGTGGCTGTCACCAAGCACCTTGTTGTTTTTCATGTGCCTTAGCATGCTTTCCAGGAAAATCTGCTCCAAGATTTTGCCAGGCACAGAGGTGAGACTGACTGGTCTGTAATTCCCTGGGTCATCCATTTTCCCCTTCTTGAAAATGGGGGTTATATTTCCCTTTTTCCAGTCGTTGGAAACTTCACCTGACTGCCATGATTTTTCAAATATGATGGTCAGCGGCTTAGCATCTTCATTTGCCAGCTCCTTCAGGACTCATGGATGGATTTCATCAGGACCCATGGACTTGTGCACGTTCAGATTTTTAAGATGGTCTCGAACCAATACCTCTCCTACAGTGGGCCCAAGGTCTTCATTCTCACAGTCCCTGCATCTGCCTTCCAAGACTTGGGTGGTGCGGTCAGAGCCTTTGCTAGAGAAGACTGAGGCAAAGAAGTCATTCAGAACGTCAGCCTTCTCCAAATCCTGCGTAGCTAGTTCACCTGAGAGCTTCCTGAGGGGGCCTACGTTCTCCCTAATCTGTTTTTTATTTGCTATGTACCTGTAGAATCCCTTCTTGTTATCCTTAATATCCCTAGCCAAGTTTAATTCTAACTAGGCCTTAGCTTTCCTAACCTGGTCTCTAGCTTCCTGGACAACATCCTTGTACTCATCCCAGGCCGCCTGTCCTTGCTTCCGCTTTGTATAAAATTATTTTTTCATTTGAATTTTCCTCAGGAGCTCCTTATCCATCCAAGGAGGTCTCCTGGCCCTCCTGCTGCACTTCCTTCTGGTTGGGATGCAACACTCCTGAGCTTGTATCAGGTGATCTTTGAAGACCAACCAAGAGTCTTGAGCCCCCTTGCCCTCTAGGGCTATATCCCATGGAACCTTACTAAACTTCCTTTTGAAGTTTAGGGCAGTGAGCTTGCTGCACACTCTTCTCACTGTCCTGAGGATCTGAAATTCAACCGTCTCGTGGTCGCTGCATTCAAGGCTGCCCTGCAGACCCACGTTTCCAATGAGCCCTTCCCTGTTGGTGAGCACAAGGTCAAGCATGGCACTTCTGCTTGTCAGTTCCTCTATTACTTGCAGAAGGAAGTTTTCTTCCACACAATAGAGGAACTTCCTGGATTGCTTGTGCCAGGCCGTACCGTCATTCCAACAGATGTCAGGGTGGTTGAAGTCACCCATGAGAACAAGGGCCTTTGAGCGTGAGGCTTTTCCTATCTGCCTGTAGCGTGCTTCATCTGCAGATTCCTCTTGATCAGGGGGTCTATAACATATCCCCACAGTAATGTCTCCCATCGCTGTTTTCCCTTTAACCCTGACCCACAAGCTCTCTATCAACTGCTCACCAGTCCCCAGACAGACATCCATACTCTCCAGCCTATCCCAAACATAAAGGGCAACTCCCCCTCCGCGCCTGCCAGGCCTGTCTTTTCTAAAGAGTCTGTAACCTTCCATTCAAACACTCCAGTCACAGGAGCCGTCCCACCATGTTTCTGTGATGCCTATAATATCATAGTCCCGTAGACGAGCACACATCTCTAATTCCTCTTGTTTGTTCCCCATGCTACGGGCATTTGTACAGAGGCATCTGAGCCGAGCTCCAAATGAAGCCAGCTCATTGGCTGGAGCAGCCAGAATATCTCTGCATTGCTCCGAGCATTTATTATAGGTGCTGGCAACTGACTGGGAGTGTTGGGATGGAGTGATGCCCCCCTCCCCCAACACATCTAGTTTAAAGCCTCCTTGACCAGTCTGGCAAGCCTCCTACCAAAACTGCTCTTCCCCTTCTTGTATCGGACCAGCTCCACCAGCCCCTGCTAGACTTGGCCTACAAACTTGGGTTCCATGTTCAAGACGCCCAAATCCCTGACTGTGACACCACCCTTTTAACCATTTATTAACCTGGCTAATCCTCCTAGCTTTTTTTAGGTCCTCCCCTGTGTCCTGGAGAATAGACGGAAAGACAATCTGAGCTCCAGAGCCCTTAACCACCTCTCCCAGGGTGCTGTAGTCCTTAAATAGTCTTGTATGAACCATTATTTTGATATAAAGGATGTATTTAAGTAGAATCAAAGCTGTTAAGGGCTAATTAAAAAAAATCAAGGTGAATTTATATTACAAACATTCTTTCGATGAATGTACTGCAACAGGACATGTGCCAAATGCTTTTCATGCTTCACTGACTTTAAATTGCTGTGGACAGCAGGGTTATGTGTTTTATCATTAACAAAAAAGTCGCCTGTACGGCACATTAACCTGTGTAGTTGGAAGCTGGAATGTTCTTAGATCAGTAGGTGAATATTTTTCAGATAAACGTTTTTATCAAATATACTAAATCAAGTATGACCGACTTTTTTAAAACAATGGGGATGGAGTCTTTGATTGAGGATGGACAACAGACAGAAAACCTGAGCAGCTTCAGGGGTTTCATGTTATTCCAGATTATCACTGATGTGAGAACAGGCTGTTGATCCTGTTACAGTCTTGCAGAACTTCAGATGTCAACCTGCAAGTTAAAGAGTTTGTTGGGGTTTAGGTAGTGGTCTCTAAAGTTCGAGACTTGCTTAGAGAGGCAAATACCAAGCTAGATCCTCCTGTTACCCTGTTGAGTTCTACTGTAGGATTAAAGTTTGTGCTAGATATCCCATTCAGTGCCTTGACTGATTAGGATTTCACAGCAGTAGTTTCAAAAGTATGTCTACAGTTCTTCCTGCTGTTCTGTGCCAATTAAAAAAACTTTTCTTGGACTCCATTTGGACAGGTGAAGATGTCAAAACCAGAGATTATATAGTTGCTCTGCAACATCCTGTAACCACAGATATTAAACATTCCTTAAAAATGTTTGAGCTGACACTAGATGCACTCATCTCCTTCAACAAGAGAACGCTTATTCTGTTCCCTAATGTGGATGCAGGTGAGTAAAATACCTTCACAACAGAGGGACATAGATTGTTTTTAAAGCATGTGTTGGTTCTTCTGGAGTGCTTTTATTCCTGAATTTCCAGCCAAATGGAAATAGCTGATAGTCTCAGCATCACATATGCATCTGCTGCACCTCCATCTTCACACTGCTGAAGCATGTTGCATCTTTTCAATGTGGGTAGGAAGATGAACGGAAACCATGTAGGAGCAATATTAGTGCCTCTTAACTAAAAACCACAAACAGATTTTTGCAGTGTATTTTGGGATCTAACCTGGGCTTACATGCCCAACTCCGCAATGTACACTGTGAGGATAAAAGGAGAACAAAAACAAATGAAAGCTGGTAACTCCATGAACTGCTGCGAGCTCCTTTGCATGTTCGGACTTTTATCAGTTAAAGATAGAACTTGAATCATTCATTCTACCTCTTGTTTTTCTGTAGGAAGCAAAGAGATGGTTCGGGTGATGAGGAAGAAGGGCATTGAACATCATCCCAACTTTCGGGCAGTAAAGCATGTCCCATTTGACCAGTTCATTCAGTTGGTTGCTCATGCTGGTTGTATGATTGGTAACAGCAGTTGTGGTGTCAGAGAAGTGGGAGCATTTGGTACACCTGTCATCAACCTGGGGACACGTCAGACAGGGAGAGAAACAGGTACCTCTTTGCTTGATGACTTTAATTTCCTCATGGTTCTGAGTTTTTTTCTTTCACAGGATAAAGTCAAGTGAATGCTTGAGAAAGGCCATCTCACAGTATCAGTGCAGCATAAGTTTTGACCCATTTTAAAACTTCACTGGCTACTCCTGTATGCTAGTGCTAGTGTGTGTTTTACCTAAGATAATGAGGCTTTTGTCTACAGACACGCTAAAATACGTACCCATCTGCGTTGGATTCCGTTTAGCAGAATAGGCAGCTAATTGTTTTGCCTTATAGCTAGTTTGATGTGTGACGTGTATTAAGATTGTGAATTTTTCACCACTTCAAGAAGTGACTGTATTGTGATATTTCACAGATATGACACAAATAGCCAGTTACCCTGTTTTTATTTGTGTGTTTTTAATTTAATAATAGAATTGTGTTGAAGGCTAATATTCTACTCTGCTGTGTTGTAATACATGACAGTGTGTCATAGGTGTCACCATGGTTTCTCTGGGAGCTAGGGGAGGCATGTAACTAATGAAAAGCCATGTTGATCTAACTGCAGTCTTCTTCCCTGCTCAGCAGAAATAAAAATAGTTCTTAAATTCTAAAGCAGTTCTTATCCCATACTGTAGTTTGAGGATCTGATCTGTCCTATTATGTCTACTTTTGTCATCTAGGTGAAAACGTTCTTCATGTTCGTGACGCTGACACACAGGATAAGATCCTGCATGCTCTGCAGCTGCAGTTTGGTAAACAGTACCCATGGTAAGTACATTCATCTTGCTTCATTGGAGGGCATGTTAAAGCAGGAGGGTAGAAGGCTTTTAGTCCTGAAGTGGTCACTGTATTTAGTCAGAGAGCTTTTAATGCATTAATCTGAGGTTAGTTTTTCATTTCACATACCTCATTCAGAATTACAGCGCAATGTCTGGTATGCAGATTGGTATTTGTAGAGCAAAATGTAACTAGTAATGTTTTGATAAAACTAGTAATTTAACATCCAACAGGAAGTTAAGAGAGCAAAATTCATGTGTTAGCTTAGACTAGGATGGTTAAGAGACCCCATCCCATTGGAGCAGCATGGGGAGAACACCCTGTCTGCCTACCTCTGACTTGTGCCTGAGGGGCACATGGCTTTATAGCTGGGTTGACCTCAGGGACGATAGACAGAGTCCTGAGTACAAGCTTCCAGGGGAGTTGCAGGACTGTAGCAAGATGCTTTCACAGTATCACAGTATGTTAGAGATTGGAAGGGACCTCAAAAGATCATCTAGTCCAGTCCCCCTGCCGGAGCAGGAACACCTAGATAAGGTTACACAGGAACGTGTCCAGGCAGGTTTTGAATGTCTCCAGAGAAGGAGACTCCACAACCTCCCTGGGCAGCCTGTTCCAGTGTTCTGTCACCCTCACTGAGAAGAAGTTTCTTCTCAAGTTTAAGTGGAACCTCTTGTGTTCCAGTTTGTACCCATTTCCCCTTGTCCTATCATTGTTTGCCACTGAGAAGAGCCTGGCTCCATCCTCGTGACACTTCCCCTTTATATATTTATATACACTAATAAGGTCACCCCTCAATCTCCTCTTCTCCAAACTATAGAGACCCAGCTCCCTCAGCCTCTCCTCATAAGGGAGATGCTCCACTCCCTTAATCATCTTAGTTGCCCTGCGCTGGACTCTCTCCAGCAGGTCCCTGTCCTTCTTAAACTGAGGGGCCCAGAACTGGACACAGTATTCCAGATGAGGTCTCACCAGGGCAGAGTAGAGGGGAAGGAGGACCTCTCTCGACCTACTAACCACCCCCCTTCTAATACACCCCAGGATGCCATTGGCCTTCTTGGCCACAAGGGCACAGTGTCGGCTCATGGTCATCCTGTCGTCCACTAGGACCCCCAGGTCCCTCTCCCCTACACTGCTCTCTAACAGGTCGTTCCCCAACCTATACTGGAACCTGGGGTTGTTCCTGCCCAGATGCAGGACTCTACACTTTCCCTTGTTATATTTCATCAAGTTATTCCCTGCCCAACTCTCCAGCCTGTCCAGGTCTCACTGGATGGCAGCACAGCCTTCTGGTGTGTCGGCCACTCCTCCCAGCTTAGTGTCATCAGCAAACTTGCTGATAGTACACTCAATTCCCTCATCTAAATCATTGATGAATATATTAAATAATACTGGTCCCAGTACCGACCCTTGAGGCACTCCACTAGATACAGGCCTCCAACTAGACTCCACCCCATAGACTACAACTCTCTGGCTTCTCTCCTTCAGCCAGTTCACAGTCCACCTCACTACCCGATCATCCAGACCACACTTCCTCAATTTAGGTGCAAGGATGCTGTGGGAGACTGTGTCAAACACTTTGCTGAAGTCAAGGTAGACCACATCCACTGCTCTGCCATCATCCATCCACCGTGTTATTTCCTCATAAAAGGCTATGAGATTGGTCAAGCATGACTTCCCCTTGGGGAAGCCATGTTGACTGCCCCTCATAACCCTCTTATCCTTGATATGCCTTAAGATGGCACCAAGGATAAGGTTTCCATCACTTTCCCAGGAATGGAGGTGAGGCTGACCGGTCTATAGCTACCCGGGTCCTCCTTCTTGCCCTTTTTGAAGACAGGAGTGACATTTGCTTTCCTCCAGTCCTCAGGCACCTCTCCCGTTTCCCAAGACTTGGTAAAGATGATGGAGAGCAGTCTAGCAATGACCTCCGCCAGTTCCCTCAGCACCCGCGGGTGCATCCCATCTGGACCCATGGATTTATGGATGTCCAGATTGCTCAACTGGTCTTTAACCCATTCCTCATCGACTAAGGCAGACCGCTCCGTTGACCTGTCTTCATCTGAGGTCTCAGAGGTACAGGGCTCTTCAGGACTGCCTCTGGCAGAGTAGAAAGAGACAAAGAAGGCATTCAGTAACTCTGCCATCTCTGTATCTTCTGTCACCAGGGCACCCGTCCCGTTCATCAGCGGGCCTACATTGCCTCTGGTGTTAATCTGCCATGTATTTGAAAAACCTCTTTCTGCTGTCCTTGAACCCTCTCGCTAGCTTTAATTCCAAGGAGGCCTTAGTCATCCTAGCTGCTTTCCTACATCCTCTAGCAGCAGCTTTATATTCCTCCCAAGTGGCCAGCTTTCCACTATTCTTCAACCATACAATATTAACCCCTCAGTTCTTTAACACAGAAGTTCTTGAAAACTTCAGGACATAGTATCAGTCTAGTTAAAGACAAGATTCAAAAAGAGTGTTTCTGAAGAATCTCAGTAGAGCAATAAAACTGAATTCTGTAATACCAAATGTTTGATACCATGTATGATGGTATGTTAAAACCAGACTTGCATGTTGAAAACTTGACATGACTGTACAGTGTATTATTATGTAGTTATCACCTGTGTCATAAGTACTTCTTATTTGGACTTGTAGCACAAATGTAAACTTCTGTAATTTTAGAGCTTTACTATATGGGTCCTTTCATTAAACTCTTAATATTATTCTTTTTTGGCATCATTAACGTTCCAATTTTCTACATTCCCTGTGTTGTATTCCAAAATGGAACTAATACCAAACTTGCACTATCTGTTGTATGATACTCAAACTGACACTGTCTGCCATATTCCATGACAGACACAAGTAGTTTGAACTGCACTATTGTTGTAATAGCCATATCATACTTTTGTAATGATAGTGTTGCAGCCGTCTGTCATATCAAGAACTTTATAGATTGGAGTGTTATTTCCAATTTAATTGATTGTTTTTTTTATATTATAGCTCAAAAATATATGGAGATGGTAATGCTGTTCCAAGGATTTTGAAGTTCCTTAAATCTATCAATCTCAAAGAGCCATTGCAAAAGAAATTCTGTTTTCCTCCTGTCAAGGATAATATCTCTCAAGATATTGACCATATTCTAGAGACACAGAGTGCTCTGGCTGTGGATCTAGGTGGAACAAATCTCCGAGTAGCAATTGTCAGTATGAAGGTAATGTCCTGTTGTGCTTTTAGACATTCTGCAAACTCCACTGGGCTTTGTGTTTCTGTTCTGCAGTGGATATAGGGGTTTACGATGCAAAAGAGCTCCAAAACAAAGCAGTCATACTGGCTTTTGCTTTTGAAAGATAATACGGATTTTTCCCTTTACTGTACGATTGGTTGCGCCTTTCATACAGTCTCAATACAAGTTGCCTGCTGGTTTACTCTTATGAGACTGCTGTTAAACTAGCAAAGCCCTCCCTCTGCAGGGAGCCATACAGACCTCATATGATAGGACCACTTTCATATGCGTTGGTTCCCCATAAAAGGTGACTTAGTCACCTTGTACCTTTTTACATGTCAAGTGAAAAAGGGAGAGACTCCAAGAGCAGTCTTTTTACTTCCCCATTGCCTTACATGGCCATGTAATGGGCACACAGAACCAATCTGAGCAACAGCCAGCATTTAGCAAAGCTGAGGGAAAGTGGGTAGGTTCGGGATAACAGAGCTTTGCATCTCTTCTACGAAGAGAAGAACAGCCAGAGATCAAAAAAAATTCTCTTTATATTCCTGCTTGGAAATACAGTACTGAGCCTCAGCTGGAACAGTGGTCACTATAATGCATCACACCCCAGAGATGTAGCTCACTTAGAGAGAGAATCAGGAGAAAAACCAGCAATAATTATTACAAACATGGAAAACAGGGAGAAGTTGAAGAAACTAGAATTGCTTAGAGAATACTGACAGAAAAAAAAAGTAGCCTTCAGAATGTAAAAGCCTTTTCGATTAAGAGAAAAATGAGATTCATGTGTGCATGAACAAGCAGTAAAGTATATAAAAACAGCGGAATGAAAAATTATTTAAGTTTTTCTTACTATCTAGCTTAGCTGTCAATGCAAGAAAGGGCTGGAACAGATAGTCTGGAAGGATATGATGTTTTCATTGCTGAAATGATAAGAAAACATTTAAAAAGGTCTCAAAACCAGCTGAATTTTAGGTTTTTGATCTGCATTGGGAAAGAGTGGTGAATTTGAGTTGTTTGATGCTCTTCTAAAAATCCTATCAGGGCTTGGCTGGTTGGTTGTTTTCTTTAAATCAGAGTGAGAAGGGTCAGACTTTCAAAATAAAATTTATACAACAGATGTAAGCATTTAACAGGAGATGGCAGAGTTGAAGGTGTATTTCTTTTCATGAAGAAAAAAATTAGTTTCTCCTTTTAAAAGCTGTTGTCTGCTGATGTTTGCTGCAGCCTTGTCTTCCAGGATAATTTCCTCTTGATTCCTCTTACCCTCCAAAACAAAAGTGAAGAGGAAACAACCATAAAAAGTCCTCAGTCCAAACCATTCTATTATGGTGCTGAGATGGTGGGATCTAATTCTCAGACCACTGACATCTTGGAATTTTCTGTGTTGTTTTGTCAACAATGATTCAGGCATGTTGCACATAAACTTTTGTTATGCCTTTTTGCTTAGTTGTATTAATACACTGCTATTCACTTAGATATACTGTAAAGTACAAGGGATATAATAGGGAGAATATTATTGCTAAGCAGCACATTTTCTGCAGTTTCCTGGCCTAATCCTGTAACTTTCACATTATGTTAAGATTAGTTACTTACTACCCATGGATTCAGGCATCATCATGAATGCTTTCATAACCACTGTAAGACTCCAGAGGTTGAAAATAATCCTTTCCTCCTGGACCCTCCCTCCCCCATACAACATACATCATAGAAGATGCAACTCCAGAAATACTTCCAGTGACTCAGAAGTACAATTGCTGGGAAGAAAAGTTATTTCTGAACAGATAGGAAATGTGGCATTGAAATGTCTAGCATTTCTGTCTGTCTGATTCTCTCCTGCTGGTAAAAGATTAGTGTCTGTGACACATGCAAAACCTTCTTGTAGTCAGATTGGAAACATTTTGTTCTTCAAGTACTGTGGGATTTCTGTCCTTCGTAGCAATTGCTGCTCTCTTCCTCTTTTTTCCTTTTTTTAAATACTTTAATGTTGAGCTTAATTGCATTGCTGTATCATGGTTTACTCCTAGTAACAGTTTCAGTAGCTCCTGTAATATGTTTGCTTACACAATCCATGTGTTACTTCCAATATCTATTGTATTTCACATGGGGTGTTGATCACAGTAGCAGAATGTAATGTCTGATCTTGCAAAATTGTCCCTCAAGAGTTGTCAGGAATCTTGCACAGAACAGCCTGTAAGACCAAGATCTAAGGCATGCAGCTCTATTATTTTTCCAAGGAGACAAGTTATGACTGTTCATTTTCAAGTTGATCTCTAGTTTAAAGTGAAAAGAAGTTTCATCATGAAGTACATTTCTGTGGGGTACCTTTTGTTGGTTTTAATTTCTAGGGTGAAATAGTTAAGAAGTATACTCAGCTTAACCCTAAAACTTATGAAGACAGACTAGAACTGATTCTAAAGATGTGTGTGGAGGCTGCGTCAGAGGCAGTAAATGTGAACTGCAGAATTTTGGGAGTAGGTAAGTTAACAAACACTAACTTTGTCTTTTCATCCAAGTTTTTCGACATGAAATGAAATCGCTACTGGTTAATTTAAAACACCTTTCTGAAACAGATTTTGTCTATCTTAAGCTCTTAAATTATATTCTTCACACACATACTTTTTTAAATGTCTGAAAATGAGAGGCTGACTGCAAAGACTGAAGTTGTTCCAGTCTGCAACAGCAATGAAAGCAATCTGAGTTATATCTAAACTATATCTAAAATGTGTGATGTATAGACTTTGTGTAGATTTTCCCTGCAGTCTCAGAATGATGAATCAGATATTTAGAATATATTGAAAAGCTCTTGAAACAAACGCAGCTGAATCCTGTACTGCCTGTGAGCCTTTCCTCATGGCCAGGATCAGGTGCAGCAGAAGTCTCAGTTGCACGAGAGCAGACGAAAAAGGCTAAAACCTTAGATTAAATCTGCAGCTAACAAAGACAAAAGCAGACTTTTTGTTCCTTTCAAGTTTACTTACACTGTAGTATAGTTTCAAGTTAAACTTTGTTTTTATACAAGGCAGAAATCAGTTAATGATGATGGGGGCTTTGGTCTTAGATACTACAGTATATTAATGTGACCATGATTTTTGAAAAGGACATAAAATCCTCATTTAAGCTAAGAAATGCTCCAAAAGAGAAGTAGTTTGCTCCAGACAAAAGCTTGCTCGAATCACACAGTATGAAGAAAAGTTAATTTGAACTTCTATTAAAAGTATTTTTTCAAAACAATGTTAAGTACACAAAGCTGTAGGGAGAAATACGTCAGCCCTTCAAACCAAATCCTCCAGATTACACAGTGGGATACACATGACTTAACCACCCTGATTATCGTGTCCTAATGCTAAATCTAAAACCTCACAGTCCCTGTGGAGAGGATGGTGATCTCTGCAGTGCTCTACTATTGGAGATACCGAAGAAAATTTTACAGTCAGCTACACTTATTATGGTAATGAAACAGTAAACTGGTTTACAGAGGTTTACATGTTGGGGAAAAAAACTTGCCTTTTGTTTGTCATTTTACGGAAATTACAGTCTTATTTATTCTTCAGTGCCCTTCCCTCTGCAACTCATTCTTTACAGTTCAATTACTGACTTATGAGGGGAAAAGTTGTACCACAGAATAAAAAATTTCTCACCTGGATATTTCTATTAGCTGTTCTTTGCCACATGCAGACTCATAGTTTGAATCGGAATACTAGCTGAAATTGAAAGTTCTTTTTAAAGAATGGCATGTAATTCCTTTGGGAATAATTAATGTATTAGATTCTAGTCATTTCCTTAAGATTAATAATCATAAAAAGGAGAGTTCCCGTAACTTTGGAGAAATTTTTGCAAGACCGAGCAGAAGGGCTGGGGTTAATCATGGACTTTATCAGTAACACTGGATTTCTTCCAGCTGTCATAGGTAAGGGCAGAAGTAATAGCCACTGGAAATGAAGAAGCAGGAAGAGCTAGCAGAAAGCAGTGAAAAAAAAAGTGCTTTCCTCCGTTTAGTCCTATAAACTGCTGTCTGCACTCAAAATACTGTGTACATGAGCATAAATTTGATTGAAGAGCTCTCACTAATACAAAACAGGTTTGCAGGGTGGTTAAAAATTAGGACTCTGGAAAAAATGTAATTTTCAATATCTTTTTGTAACGATCATCAAACAAGTTTAGATTGCAACAGCTGTGCAGTTAGTTTTAGTTTTGTTACATTTGGTGGGTTGTTTTTTTCTTTTTTCACTCGATTTATATTAAAAACAGCATTCTGAAAATGGGGGAAATTAAAGACTACCAGGCAAAATAAACTAGCAGCTGTTACTGATGTTTTGGGGGTTTTGTTGTTTTTACTTTTATAAAACAAAGGAGACCCAGATCTATATACAAATGATAGAAGTACTTAGGAAAGCTGTATCTTTATATATATCTAATATAGCTATTATTTGCTATATTAGGCAGTATTTAAGTTACCTTTCTGGAGGTGATAGTAGAGAAAAGAAGATGAAGAGATAACTTCTGCTAGTTCCTATAGCTGTTTACATCAGTTACAGAATCATGGCATTTAGACATGTTCTACTAAGCTGTTGCCGAGTTAGCAACTAAGCTAACTCCTCCCCCAGGCTTTTAATATTCAATTCAGCTGTTTTCCCTGTTGCTTACGTGGCTGCTGTCTATTACAGTATTAACCCTGTGACTGTTTTATTTTTGTCTGAGCATCTTTAGATAAGGGACACAATTATATAATCTCTGTACAAGAATAATACATAAAATGTTCAAACTTTTTTGTCCAGAACTAAATACATCCATAATAGAGTGTCTTTTTGAAATGTCCTGACAGAGTCCATTAACTTTGGAAGCATCTCCAGCTAGAGAAAGCTGGTTTGGCTAATAATGCCTATTACTAACCATTACCCTGTTCAGTACAGTACTGAAAAGCAGTGTATTTTTTAAGTAGAAATCACTACTCCAAGTCCAGCTATTATATTTAGTCATTCTAAATCTTGAGATTTACAGGAAATTTCAGGACAGTTCTACTGTTCCAGGGTTTTAACAATTTATTTTGTACAGTTTGTTTTTGTATGTCTTTCATACATGACTAAAAAGAAACACAAGTATTATGTGATTTGCTGAAATCTTGCCTGAAGTAAGAACATTAACTCTCTGACTAACACTAACCATTACCTATTTAGTTAGTCTTAAGATAATGGGTGCATTGTGATTCGAGCAATGGAGTTCTACGTATTACTTTTACGTGCCAGAAATTGCACTGACTTAGAAATTTGTATTTTCACAGTCTGCTTCAAAGCCTCATACTAGAAGAACAAATAATTGTCACTGAAAAGAGAAAAACAATTATTTATTTAAGTGTAATGCAGACTTAATTTTTGTATCTGGTATTTCTGGGACTTAGGTATTTCCACAGGTGGACGGGTAAACCCCCGAGAAGGAATTGTGCTCCATTCTACAAAACTCATTCAGGAGTGGAGCTCTGTGGACCTCAGAACTCCAATATCTGATGCTCTGCACCTGCCAGTCTGGGTGGACAATGATGGAAACTGTGCTGCTCTAGCAGAAAGGAAATTTGGTCATGGAAAAGGAATAGAAAATTTTGTAACACTCATTACTGGTACAGGTGGGTATGTTATTATAGTAACTCAGGGGCTCAGCTGATCTTAAAAGCACAAACACCACCACTCTGCTAGGAAAATATTATTAGATTGTTAATATTAGGTTCTTAAACCAAAAATCCTTTTGCCACTATATCTATTTGTTTCTTTTAGGGTACTTTTTAATAGATTCAGGGAATTGAAACCTTTTGCATAGTATAAGCTTCTTGATAAAAGAAGTTACGATGATACAGCTGTGCAGGCTAAGCATTTTTTCAAAATTGGGGAAATCTGAGCAACTTTAGCTGGAGTAACTTTGCTTTTTTCAGCTTTATAGCTTAGTTCTCTTCCAGCTGCAGGGACGCAAGTCAGCTCAGGATGTATATTTAGGAGATGAGGAACTGAATAGAAGATATGCTTATTATAGCTCAGATTCAAATGTGGGGTAACTTTTTTTATTTGTTAAGCACATGAATCCACCCACGGTTTGGGAAGGGGCAGTAGAGCATTGCAGATTTAAATGTCCTGGCTTTTTAGCACACAGGTTTAGCTGTCTAAATACAGCATTAAAACATCTCCTGTGACATGCAAAATTGTAAGGCCACTTGAAAGGTTAGTTTTGTGCATAGAAAGCACGGCTCACAAGCTTGAAAGAGCTGTCAGTACCATCCATATGCTTCTTAAGAAAGGAGCTTTATATAACCATTCTGATATCCATGTGAACATGAGGGAGCTGTGAGTGTGGTTATCAGGTGTGTCAAACAGAGAACAGTTCTTCAATAACTGTAATTTTCAGTTTCCAGTGCAGAAGATCACAGATGCACATATTTTGTCTTGTCTGTATTAGAATAAGCAAATGTCAGTCTACTGCCCAATTGGGACCTTTAAAACCTGTTTGATTTTTGTATATTTTTTTTCCTAATCTTTGCAGGAATTGGAGGTGGAATCATTCATCAACATGAATTGATCCATGGCAGTTCTTTCTGTGCTGCTGAGCTTGGGCATATTGTTGTATCTTTAGATGGACCAGAGTGCCTGTGTGGTAGCCAAGGATGTATAGAAGCATATGCCTCTGGGATAGCATTACAGAGAGAAGCTAAGAAACTGCATGATGGTATCTGTGTACTTTATTTCTGAAAACTTGATTGCTAAATTTCAGCATAAAAAGACATTTGCAAAGATGACATTAAGAAAAAAAGACTTGGCATCTTTTTGTAGGAGTACAGTCAACCAGACAGGGTTCCTCCGTAAGGCCACCCAGGAGGCACCACAACCTGCATAGCACAATGGAGTTCTTTTTCAGTAGTGGCAGTACCCAAGCAAGCCACATTTAGAACGTCTCAAAGTTAACAGAAGCAAGTAGTAGACTTTAGTCTCTCCCTTTTAAGCATGCTGTAAGGTAAATCTGACAGGCATTCTGTGAGGTTTGGTTTCACAGTGATTGTCTTTCAGCAGTGGCTTCTCAGTCTTTGAGAACATTTGTATTTTTTTTTACAAAGCTTTGGGGATGACAGTACTAGTGAAATAATTATACTGTAACTGTTTGAATTTGATGCCTTGGTTCTGCAAGCAGTTCCCTGACTAACACAGCTGTGACCACTTACCTAAACTCAGGGTTGGACAGATGGGTGAGGATTCAGACTTCAGTATGCAAGTAAAAGAGATGTAAAGATCTTAAGTGCTTGTTTGTCACCCTCCATGTCTTCACTTAACACATCACCATGTTTTTCTCTTGGCTTTCTCTTATCTTCAAATAGAGGATCTGCTTTTAGTAGAAGGAATGTCAGTGAAGACAGAGGAAGTTGTTAGCGCTGCACATCTCATTCAAGCAGCTAAACTGGGGAACTCAAAAGCAGACAGCATCCTCAGAACAGGTGAGAACACATCCCAAAGGGTGGAACCTTCCTATTACTGTATTTTCAGGAATATGGAAATGGTAATGACCTGTAACGCTACAAACACAACTTGGGGCCTCGCTATAAAAAAATTACTAATGGCAGTGAAATGTTAAATATAAAAATTGAATAAATTGTGAGCAGAAGTGTGTAATAAAAGTGTTCAATTAGAAGATGAAACGTTTCTGCAAAGATCAACAAACATATTGGAAAATCTGAGGACATTTCTTTGTAGGGAAGTGAACGGCTAGTCTGAGCAAGCAAAGACAATTTACATACTATTTTGTGTGGGATAGTTTACTATTTTACTAGCTTTAAAGACAAGCCTCTTCCTCATACATAGCTAATAGCATTAAGATGGTAGAGTAATACTTTCCTATTTTATCTTAGCTTACAAGTTTATGGTAATGATTTGCTTTGCCTTTCGCATCCGTATAATTGAATAATGCATTATTGTGCAATAAGATTGCCTTTTTTATCTTTTACTTTCCGAAGAAAAGTTAATGGCAAACTCATATTGTCTGCAACACTATAAGCTCAAAACTAACTGCCATATGAAATAGAACACTTTCCTGACAGTGTCATTTGCTGCTAACAGACCTGTTTCAACTGCTGATGCCTGGACTGCTTTGAGTATTCTCAATTTCTCTTTTATCTTTTCAGCGGGGACAGCATTAGGCCTTGGAGTTGTGAACATTCTGCACACCATGAACCCATCTCTTGTGATCCTTTCTGGAGTTCTAGCTAGCCACTATGTTAATGCTGTCAAAGATGTGATAAATCAACAGGCTCTGTCCTCTGTTAAAACTGTGGATGTGGTGGTCTCAAATCTAGCAGATCCTGCTCTTCTTGGAGCTGCTAGCCTGGTACTGGATTATACTACACGTAGAATATACTAGGTACCTGGAAGAATGACAGAAATGGTCTATTCAGATTCCTAATGGGTGGAGGGAATACTTTGCCCCAGATTTTTATTTGACGAGAGCAGCTGCTGATTCAGAGTAGTGTTCTGAACAGTTAAGTGACTACTTCAGCATTTCCTATTTGAGGTATTACGTTTTTGTATTTTGCCTAAAGTTTATCTGAATTCATAGGAACTGATGTACAATTCTGTTGTTTTTAATCTTAAACCCTTTCTGGGGGTGAGCCTGTATGTTGCTTTTAAGTGTATCTGAATTATTTATGAGAGTATCTTGATGTACGGTGGGGAATGTTGGTATGGTGTGTCTAACTATAGCTGACACGTGGGGATCCATATCTCATTTTCCACCTATGTGAAATGAGAAGGCTACAAGGTGACCAGCTTTTCCGTTTTCAGGCTTCCACCCACAAAATAAACACAGTGTAATCACCAATAGCAGGTAATAGTTTCAACAGTGGCTGGAAACAAGGAAAGTTGCCTCTACAATCAGAAAAGCTGCATCCAGAAATTGTGGTTCATTAAGGAGCTGGTAGAGGCAGTTATTTATTTTTATTACATCATTTTTAGAGGGCAGAGTCCCATTTTGGAGTCTTTGCACATGAAGGAAAAACACAATGGTCTACAGAGCTTACAGCCTGCAGAGTAGTCCAACCACACTGACCGGTATAGCAGTGAGCATCTTTGTCCTCTGGCTATGGCCAGCAGTAAATTATTTCAGTTTTATTGTTTAGGATTTCCTCAAGGGACTCAGTCCAGTACTTTGGCAAATGAGCAGAGAGGGTACTTTTTATTCTGTGGCAGCCTGTTAGCTGGATTTCAGCTCTGTCTCACATCTGATCATAAAGACTCTACTTTTCAAGAAAACTCTTTCAGTGCAGTGACACAGGGCCTCTCCTCAGCAGCTCTGGTGACTGGAGGTACGCTGTTCTTGTCCTGCATTCACCATCAGATCACAGGATGGAAAGTCAAATCTGAGCCTCATCCTCACCTTCAAGACATTGGGAAGGCTGGGAGCAAAGTTTCTGAAATGCCAATGAAGGTTTGCCTGGCTAAATCACGGTCCTTCTTGATATATGGCTCTGTCTTTATTCAGCTGGTTTTCAGCACACTTCCAAGATACTGTAGTAATAACTAATTGAAACAAGGAGAAATTAGAGAACAGACTCATCTAGCTAACGGGCCATCCCAGAAAGAAGGTACCTGTGGAGAACAGTCACAAAACCATCCTCTCTCATGCATTTAATGGTTTGTTTTGACATCTGACTCAGCCACTGATGATATTCTCAGAAGCTAGTACTAGTACTTTAGGGGAATTAGAAGAGGCTCTTTCCACATTCAGACTTCTGCAACTATAATGAACCAGTTTTCTGCAACCACTGCCCTCTGCTGCACAATAATCTTAGCCTGAATAGCTGTTAGTGGTGAACGACTCCAGTGGCTAATTCTGGGATATAATCTACACAAGTTGCCTTCACTTCATCCTCTCTTACACAAGGAATGCTTACTGAGAACTTGCATCTTTACAGCTGATTTTAGAACCACCGGATCTCCTTGATGTTTCCAGGAATAACACTGCAGCCTCTATACCATAGTTTTTCTCAGAATCAGCAAATACTGGCTCTTAACCATTTGCGAAGTTGTAGTAGGCTTTGTGGCACCAAGGGTTCTTACTTCTTTTCCCTTTTTGTCTTGGTTTACTTGGTGATTCCTATTGACTTCAGTACCAGAACGGCAGCTCCTCAAGTGGGTCAAGGAGAAATAGCCTCTAGCATCATAAGTAATCCTGAATAAAAATGGGACCAGACTTTTGCTTTCCAGACCTTGTGAAGTTCTGTATTTTTCCTGTCTCTATTTCAGATATGTTTTTCCTCAGAAGCTGAAGGGAGGGTGCAGGCACAAAGAGACTAAAACACATCTGAAAAGTTTTCTGTAAACACCTTTAATGTTTTGTGTTTTTAAGAAACTGGTTAAGTGTATTTGAAAACATTGGGGGATTTTTTGTCAACTGGACAAGAAGCTGCTGCATATGTGCATGTGGTGCAGAAGTCCTTGCAGTTTTCCCTGAGAAGTTTGTGGGTTTATAAAGTTAGAAAGAATTAAAAAATCATATTTAATAGCATAGTAGTGCTTTTACTTGGTTTTCCTTCCTTCCCTGTTCAGAAACCTCCCTTACATTTCAGGGGCTTTCATGTGGACCAGAGGTTTTAGGGACATGAGGTCCAAATGGTATCTTTCCAACCCCAGGGGAAGTGAACATCAGATGCTCACAGAACATCTGCAGGACTGTGTGATCCCTGTTTACTTGTTGCTGGCACTGTCTCCTTTGGAACAGCCAATACCATGGAAGTCATAACTCCAGTGACAACAAATCTTTACATCCATTTTCAGGAGGAAAGAAGGGGAGTAAAAACATAAGACAATGGCCAGAATCTCCTTCCCAGCTGTTACCACCATTTGAGAGCTTAAAGCTGCAGTGTGTTCTCATTACCTGCCTATCTATCTGTTGGAGGAGGAGGTTAGCTTTTGCAGGCAGTATCCTAACTGCTGAAGCTTTAGCAAGTGTGCCACTTTCCAGCCCTTAAAACAGAACTGCATAGGACACTTGAGCTTGGGTAGGGGGAGACCTCTCATGGACATGCGTGTTTATAGTCAGCATTGCATGAACAAGTACCAGCAGAGTGCCAAAAGATTAGAAAGTGACTTGAAATTGGAGTTGTGCTGTACCTTGTAATCCATGTGACCAGTGCAAGACCTCATTGCTCCTTATCCTTGTACATGGTGAAACTCAAACTGCTCTGATCAAGACAGCTCTGCCCAAGCACAGAACCACAAACAGCACGGACTTGGGACCATAAGGAACCCCCTTGAATTTTGTTAGCTATTTTTTTACAGATCATTGCTGATGCTTTGTAAGCCACATAGCAAATCTGTACCACATCATCTTTTTGGTCTGACCAGCAAGATTAGTTATTCAGTGTTCTGAGTCTCATATCTGCCATGTAGACCATGCAGGATTAATAAATGCCTCAGCCTTCTGGTGGTCACTAAGCACTGTCCTTCCTCCATTTGAGTGTATCAAACACAGGCATACTACCAGTGGAGTCAATGTCAAGTTTGTATCACAAAAACGCATCACACAAGCAAGGTACAGATGGAGCTTATGCTCCAGTCTGCATCAGTGAAATCTAGTCACTGTGTCCTTGTGGAATGCTGTGGAAAGCTCACTGGCATTAGTAAAGGTCAGACACTTGGGCTGTATGTGTACCCCTCAGAGTATTCCAGATAGGTGTTTGGAAAATGGTTTCTCAGAGGCACATCAGAACTATTGCTTTGGCAGCTGACATGCTGGAGTCATGTTTTTAGCACAGTTGGTTTAGTCAGGCACCAAGCTATATTGCTTCATAATCTGAAAGCAGATGCTTTGCACTGTGGGCACACTGTATTCAGTAAAAATTAAACATGCGCATGAGATTCTGAAGAACACACAAAAACGTTTTTCTTAGGCCTTGCTTAAGTTTTTTTTTAAGCCTTGACAAAGTTTGCATGTACAATTGTAGCTGGATTTCTGGGCTGGATCATTTGGCAAATTCACACAACACAGGATCAACTCATGTACTTTACGGTGGTGCCAAAACCACCCACTGCCATTTGGTACAAAATTGGATGGAAGTGACTGCTATTTCAGGCCGAGCATGGCAACAAGACAAGTAATACCAACAGTTTTTTCTGCTGCTTTCATAAGTGAGGAAAGCTTTTGGTTTCACACAGATTATCAATAAAACCCTTAACTAATCACAAACCACTGTTAGGCTGTTGCCACTGACTGAATAAAGCTTTGCATGCTGGAAAGCATGCGCTTTTCTTTGTCAAGTCTAAAAAGAGGTAATTTTTTCCACATCACTTAGGCCTTGCTGGTAGTACTAGACCACCACTGCTGTAGGTCTGTATCTGCAGGTGTTCTGGGTACTGGGTCTTCCAGCTTTTTCTTCCACGAAGCACAAAACGTGCATTTAAAATTTCTGTATAAAGTGACAAATTAATAAAGTGTGCATAGACTGCATTTAAGGTAAAATTTTGGAGGAATAGCGGGATATTTTTTTCTTTTTGTTACTGAAAGTCTCTTTAATTTCACAACCCTGTGATAAATATGGATACAGCACCTTAAAAAGCTGGTAAGATTTTACCTCATCCATAGCTCAGGGCTCAAGCCAGGTAAATTTTCTGCACATTGTGACAGGCTGTAGCCGGTAGAGAGCCACATGAATCAAGTGGTAAAATGTGTGCTTGTAACTGCAGCCAAAGAATTCACAGCACGGGAATCACCCATCACCATCTGTGAAACTTGCATTACTGATGCAAGGTCCAAAGCAGCACTCCTGTTCAACAGTGATGAGCTGCCCTTCCTTTCTCGGACTACAACATACTAAGCATTCAAACAGACGATTCCCTACTAATCATACTACTAGGGCCTAGAATGTCAGCGACACATGAGGATCCTGCAGCCCGAGGCACGGTACCACCCAGTGCCACAGTGTGGTGTTGCAGCACAAACTTCCTATACGGAACGGGCAAGTCCACAGGACAGTGAGTAACAGAGGAATCGTCTTGTCAAAGGCAGCAGACAGCCACCTGCTCCATTCTAAAATACAAGCGAGTAAACCATACATCTCCCTATTTACCAGCTGCTCAGAAAAAAGCATCAGCAAAAAAAAAGCAAACAGACAAGCTGCAACATGTTGGGTTATGGATACCTAAAACTGTTGCCCATGTTCCTCACGCTCAGGGGATGAAGATGCAGCACTATCATCTTCTTCAGGTTCCATGACCTCCTCATCCCTCCTGTTCTCTATGTTACTACTTCATACTGGTTTGCTGCTGGCTGCCATCCCATCATAAGCTAACTCTTGGTTGATATTCAAGGATAACCTGCTACAAGCTCAGGAGTATTGCATCCCAACTAGAAGGAAGTGCAGCAGGAGGGCCAGGAGACCTCCTTGGATGGATAAGGAGCTCCTGATGAAAATGAAAATGAAAAAAGAGGCTTATAAAAAGTGAAAGCAAGGACAGGCAGCCTGGGATGAGTACAAGGATGTTGTCCGGGAAGCTAGGGACCAGGTTAGGAAAGCTAAGGCCCAGTTAGAATTAAACTTGGCTAGGGATGTTAAAGATAACAGGAAGGGATTCTACAGGTACATAGCAAATAAAAAACAGACTAGGGAAGCTCAGGGAGAACTAGTTACAGGATTTGGAGAAGGCTGAGGTTCTGAATGACTTCTTTGCCTCAGTCTTCTCTAGCAAAGGCTCTGAGCACACCACCCAAATCTTGGAAGGCAGATGCAGTGACTGTGAGAATGAAGACCTTGGGCCCACTGTATGAGAGGATCTGGTTCAAGACCATCTTAAAAACCTGAACATGCACAAGTCCATGGGTCCTGATGAAATCCATCCACAGGTCCTGAAGGAGCTGGCGAGTGAAGTTGCTAAGCCACTGTCCATTATATTTGAAAACTCATAGCAGTCAGGTGAAGTTCCAAACGACTGGAAAAGGGAAATATAACCCACATTTTCAAGAAGGGGAAAATGGAAGACCCAGGGAATTACAGACCAGTCAGTCTCACCTCTGTGCCTGGCAAAATCTTGGAACAGATTCTCCTGGAAGGCATGCTAAGGCATATGAAAAACAACAAGGTGCTTGGTGACAGCCACCGTGGCTTCACTAAAGGGAAATCCTGCCTGACCAATTTGGTGGCCTTCTATGATGGGGCTACAGAACTGATGAACAGAGGTAGAGCAGTTGATGTCATCTACCTGGACATGTGCAAAGCATTCGACACTGTCCCACATGACATCCTTGTCTCTAAATTGGAGAGACATCAATTTGATGAATGGACCACTCGGTGGATAAAGAACTGGCTGGATGGCTGAACACAAAGAGTTGTGGTCAACAGCTCAATGTCCAGCTGAAGACCAGTAACAAATGGTGTCCCTCAGGGATTGGTGTTGGGACCGGTCTTGTTCAACATGTTCGTTGCTGACATAGGCAGTGGGATTGAGTGTGCCCTCAGCAAGTTTGCCGATGACACCAAGCTGTGTGGTTTGGTTGATACTCTGGAGGGAAGGAATGCCATCCAGAGGGACCCTGGCACGCTTGTGAGGTTAGCTAATGCCAACCTCATGAAGATTAACCATGCCAAGTGCAAGGTCCTACACCTGGGTCAGAGCAATCCCAGGCACAACTACAGGTTGGGCAGAGAAGAGATTCAAAACAGCCCTGGGGAGAAAGATGTGGGGGTCTTGGTCAATAAGAAAATGAACACGAGCCAGCAGTGTGCGCTTGCAGCCCAGAAAGCCAATCGTATACTGGGCTGCATCAAAAAGAGTGTGACCAGCAGGTCAAAGGAGGTGATCCTGCCCCTCTACTCTGCTCTTGTGAGACCTCACCTGGAGTATTGTGTGCAGTTCTGGTGTCCTCAACATAAAAAGGACATGGATCTGTTGGAACAAGTCCAGGAAAGGACCACAAGGATGGTCAGGGGACTGGAGCACCTCCTATATGAAGATAGGCTTAGAAAGTTGGGGCTGTTCAGCCTGGAGAAGAGAAGGCTGCATGGAGACCTCATAGCAGCCTTCCAGTATCTGAAGGGGGCCTATAGGGATGCTGGGGATGGGCTCTTCATTAGGGACTGTAGTGACAGGACAAGGGGTAATCGGTTAAAACTTCAACAGGGGAAGGAGGAAATTCTTCCCTGTGAGGGTAGTGTGGCACTGGAACAGGTTGCCCAGGGAGGTTGTGAATGCTCCATCCCTGGCAGTGTTCAAGACCAGGTTGGAAGAAGCCTTGAGTGAGATGGTTTAAGTGTGAGGTGTCCCTGCCCATGGCAGGGGGGTTGGAACTAGATGATCTTAAGGTCCTTTCCAACCCTAACAATTCTATGATTCTGTGATTCTATACCAGGACATATTCACGAGTCTCCAGCTTCTCCTATGTTCAATGAAATCACGGTGCACATGCAGTGGGGGTTTGTTTAAAGGACAAGAACAGCCCAGGATGTCTTTTTTTCCAGATTCCACTGACGCTAATGCAGTTTTCTGCATCAGCTACATGGTATGGAGACAAGCAGCAACACTGGGAAGTTAAGGAAGGACAGAGGAGTGAGTGTGGTCAGCTAGGCCAGAGGTAGCACAGAATTGTCACATGAAATCACAGCACAACAGATGTTGCTCCTGAAGGAAACCTGTCAGTGTTCAGAAGCACAGAAAAGGGCTAGGATTTGCCCAAATAAAGCTGAGTATTCTTTTGTACAGTGTCACAAGATCTGAGTATGTAAAATAATTCCAAGACACAGAAGGTCTGAGTAGAGCTCTAGTAAGGCAGCAGTACTGGCACAGGCCACATCTATAGTGCTGGCCTTATCAGTACAAAGACATGGACAAAGTGGAGAGATTCCAACAGGGGCCCACAATGATGACAAAAAGGACAGGAGTGTCTCTCCTGTGAGGACAGGCTGACAGAGCTGAGATGTTCAGCATGGAGAAGAAAACACTCCAGGGGATCTCATCAGTGCATACAAATACCTAAAGGCAGGCTGCAGAGAGGACAAAGCCAGACTCTGGTGGTGCCCAGTGACACCACCAGGGGCAATGGGTACAGACTGAAACACAGGAGGCTCCACTTTCAACATCAGCAAACACTTCTTCACAGTGTAAGGGTGACTGAGCACTGGCACAGGTTGCCCACAGAGCTGGTGGGAGTCTCCCCCCTCAGGGACCTTCAGAAGCTGCCTGGACGTGGTCCCGGGCACATGGCTCTAGGTGCTGACCCTGCTTGAGTAGAGGGGGTTGGACCAGATGACCCACAGGGCCCTTCTAACCTCAGCTCGTCTGTTATTCTGCAACAGCACATATACATGAGGTAAGAAAAAGACAGTGAGCTAGCACACACGAACAGAAAATTAAGGCAGAAGAAAAAAAATCTACAGAATCTCAGCACAAGAGCTAGAGGAGGCAACCAAAACCCACACAGCTATGTGTGAAGTGCTTCAGCTGGATGGTATACACAAAACCACCTGCACAGTTAGCTCCTGCAAGCTCATCTTGTAAAATGCTGCTTTAACTTCTGTAACATTGCTTTGTCCTTCAACTTGAGTGTCTGCCCATTCTCTTGGACTGCGGTTCAAAAGCATGCCTTCGGCAAGGTAAGTTGTCCTAGAGATAGGACAGTGTGGTGATTAGTAAGTTCCATAACTTAGTTTGCAGCAACCCCTCTTAATTGGTGATCTTCTGAATTCCCGTAAACTGAAATTAACAGTTTAAACACTGTATATGTAATGCAGTGGACTTTATTTCCCAATTCATTTTAGAGGCCTTTGCAGAATTTTGGGTGGGTAGTAAAAAGGATGTTTTCAGTTCAGGTGAAGGCTAGCACTGAGTACCAGTATTCCATGTACTTGCTCTATGCTTCAGTCCTGTTAAACTTACCTGTGGTATCCCTGTAAAGTTCAGAAAATAATTTCCTGCTTTAATCTTCCACTTCTAGATTCAACTTCTAGACTTCTGGTCTACTGTCATTTTCATCACCACTTATTAGTAGCTTGTGAATACACGTGCAAACACAAGCTTATCACCAACAGACACAGACAACAGCAAAGTATTTAAGCCCAAGTGGCAACCGTTTATGCAGTATTTTACCCACCAAAGGGACATAGCTGCTGCACAGCACCTCCCTGAATGTTCGCAAGTTTACATCTGCAGCCCTCTTCAAACTGCTTGGATTAACCTTTACAATGGGTACTGCAGCAGTTCTGTGACACACCAGTGAAGCTACTGTGTCTTTGATAAAAATAGTAAAAAAATCATAGGATCAGTTAGACTGGAAAAGACCTTTAAGATCATCAAGCCCAACCATATATCTAACACTGCCAAGTCCACCATTAAAAAATGCCACCGAGCATCATGTCTACACATCTTCCACATACCTTCAGGGACAGTGATTCAATCGCTGCCCTGGCCAGCTTTTTCCAATGCTTGACCACCTTTTCAGGGAAGAAATTATTCCTAATATCCAGGCTAAACCTCCCCTGGCACAGCTTGAGGCTGTTTCCTTTTATCCTATCACTTGTTCCTTGAGAGAAGAGACCAGCCACCTCCTGGCTCCATTCTCCTTTCAGACAGTTGTAGAGAGCAGTAAGGTCCCCCCTGAGCCTTCTCTTCTCCAAACTAAACATCTCCAGTTCCCTCAGCTGTTCTTTATCACACTTGTGTTCCAGGCCCTTCACCAGCTGTTCCGCTTCTCTGGACCTGCTCCAGCACCTCAATGTCTCTCATGTAGTGAGGGGCCCAGAACTGAACACAGGGTTTGAGGTGGGGTCTCACCGGTGCCCAGTACAGGGGGATGATCACTGCTCTGGTCCTGCTGGCCACACTATTGCTGATACAGTCCAGGATGCTGTTGGACTTCTTGGATGCCCGGGCACAAGCTGGCTCATGTTCAGCAGCCATCAATCAGTACCCCCAGGTCCTATTCTGCTGAGCAGCTTTCCAGCCACTCTTCCCCAAACCCAGAGCATTGCATAGCGTTGTTGTGGGCCAAGTGCAGGACCTGGCACTTTGTGTTGTTCAACCTCACACAATCCTGTGATCCAGCCTGTCCAGATCCCATTACAGAGCTTTCCTGTCCTCCAGCTGCTCAACACTCCTGCCCAATCTGGTGTCCTCCGTAAATTTACGGAGGGTACACTTGATACCCTCATCCAGATCATCAGTGAAGATACTGAACACCAGCCCCCGTACTGAGCCCTGAGGAACACCATTAGTGACTAGTCACTGACTTGATGTGATGTCATTCACCACCACTAATATAACATGAGACTAAACAGACTACTCTCACAAGTCTTACCAGAGCAAGGCTAGAACACAGCCTTTGTGAATGCTGGGTGATAGTAGAGAGCCAAGGAAGCAGCAGAACAGATTTTCTGGATCAGTTTGTTTCAAAATTTAACCACCCTGGCAGACAGAGCTCCGAGCTAGTAAATAACGAGTAGTAAGGTCAAGTCTTCCCTTCTCTCACTCTCCAAATCTTCAGTACACCACCTTAGTGGGAGAAAGTGTCTGCAAGAGTCAGTAAGGACAAGGACACAGTTAAGAAACACCGAGACAGCCCCTGCACAGGAGGACTTTTGAGTGTGAAGCCAGGACTGGGCACATGACACGACAGAACATGCAGTAGAATGTCAAAGGCATTTTAACTGCTCAGTACGTTGTACTGTATTTCCAGCTTAAGATGTGCACCTGGAGTGACAGCAGGAAACTACACAGGACTGCTTACCTGAAGAAGACATTATCCTCAGTTCCACTACATGTGAGATAAGCTCCTTAACCAGCCTGCTGCTCCAGTTTCTTACAGCTTCCAGTTTCTTACAGCTTACATCTTGGGCGATAAATTGGATGGAGAAGCAGTTTTTAAGCTAAAGCTCTCAAGAGCTTTAGGAAAGCTTATAGAGACATGCAGGACAGCCTCCCGGAGATGAGGAACATCACTGGCTGGACAGTCAGTAGCAAGGTGAAATCAGCACCAACTGAAATAAATATCTGCACACACTCAATTCAAACACCTCCTGTCGAAAGGGAGCAGATCTTAATTCACCCAAAGTCAAGACATTTTGCTGTTTAAAAGATCTTTAATATCAGTAATGTGGGAAGTGACATCTCTGTGCACAACAGCACAGAGACTAGTTTTGGAGATTGTGCTGTTTTAGACACAGAAACGAAACACAAGGAAGAACATGCAATCAAACAATCATCAGCTCTAGAAACATGATGATGTTTGGTCCAAAAAAAATAAATTGAAACAATTAATCAATTACTGCAAACGTAGCTTCTCTGAGTAAGGTCAGGATATTGCATTTGTAGTGTTTTCATCATGCTCTCCTTCAGCGAACCAGCGGAGCCTGCTTGAGTGAGATGAGGACTGAACGCATGCGGGACACATCTTTTGCCTGCTTACTAGACTTGGGATTAAAGTCACAGAGCTGAGCCACACGTTCCCACTCAGTGCCCGGAAAAATGTCTTCTGCATCATTCACAAAGGCTTCTTCAGCTGCCCTAAAAGCAATGCAATGCACCTTGTGTTAATGTCCAGCACAGAAGGCACTCCTTCCCTCTTACAGGATGCAGTTTCAGCATGTTTCATAAGAAATGTGACCTGGCAGCTGCTGGCGGACATTATGGCCACTTAAGCTCCCACTGCCCTAATGCTGGAGATGAAAGTACGTTGCAGTAGTGTGCTATGCACAAGCAGAGATTGCTATGTAAAATGTTGGAATACAGGTGTTTGGTTCTAAGAATCATTACTGAGTCACCGTGCAAACTGCCAGGCAGTAAGGTACCCCTATGTAGGCATTTTATTTATGGAGAAACACGCAAGTCTTAACTAGTTAAGACTTTGCCATCTGACAGCTTACACTGGACACTTGTCAAATGGAAATTTACAACCCCTTGCAAGTAAAAATAGATTCCATTTGAGGGTTCACATCAGCCCCAAGACCTACAGGCCATCATAAAACTATCTGCTGATTACTCCCAGTGCTGTAGCGAAGCAGCATGAATCAAAAGGAACTTAAATTAAGTCCCATGCTTGTGGGTGCTACAGCCTAATGCATCCCTTAGCAGAGGGGATGACTCACTGAAGTCAGCCCACAGGAGCTCCCTAAGGGGACTCTAAAGAGGCTTTGTACATAACATCCAGGTTAGTGCCAGTGGCTTCCCAGCTGTATCCTTTCGTCATCACTATGCTGCCAGCAGCATTGCTTCAATGCAGGGGTAACATTCCAGCATCAAGTATACATGAACTCCAGGGCACTGTCAGTTGTCTGAGTGCAAGACCATTAATGCATCAAGAGATCAAACCAAATCCATCTACTCCAACAAGCAGTACAGAGAAAGCAGTGAAGATGACGCTCCCATGAGCACTATTCACAGGGATGAGGAGGTTACAGACACCACTGAAGACAAGGGTCACTACGACACTGCTATTTTATATGACACGACACTTTTAGGGGGCAGCGAAGATTTTTTTTACTTAACTGTTCTAGGCTGTAGCAAGGATGATTTATGTTTGTGCTTAAAGGTGAAGAGAAGAAAAGAAACAAGGAGAGAAACTTTAAGTCAGATATAGAAAATGAGAATGAAGATGATCAGCAGACTGTACATGCATCAGTAGCTTAGCCTACATTCAGGAAGCAGGCTGCTTGTTTTATGCAGCACTCTCACTGCACAACTGAATTGGATGTATGAAAAGAAGGGGTTTACTGGGAAAAACATCTATTAAAATCAACTCCAGGAGAATTCCGAAAAATCAAACATCACCTGTAAATCCATTATTTCACAAGTCTTGTTTTACATCCAGCAACAATTAGGTAATGAATTCCACACTGGACCATCAATATTGGTGCACTCAAAGCCACACCATGGCTCACCAATACACCTTTTAAAGGTGCCACCTTTGTGACATGGCTATCTTTTAATTCAAGTCTATAAACTGAGAGAAAAAAATAAAACAAGCCAATGAACACTGCTATCTTTCCATCCCACAGAAGCTGGCATAGTCATGGCTGCATTCCCATTGATACATTAGGCTTGCAAAATGCCTACAGAGCTACTCCTGTATGTTCTCCCAGCAGCTAATGCTGATTTTGAAATACCACTTGCTGTACTTTTCATGTGCGCTCTCACAGTATCCTATTCCTATATACACATACCTCTTCTAATCTGATTTGTGGCAGGTGATTCCCTTCTACCTTTCTTGGTTTGTGGAGCATTTGAGAAAGCACAGCTCGAATGTTTTCCTGATTATGTAGGCAAATGAGCGCAGTGGCTGTTACAAAGAAACAATTAAACATCGTGTTGCTTCGTGGAGGTTATTAGGGCTAAGTAAAGAACCCACGTGAGACTGCAGACACTAACCCACACACCCAGCAAAGCATCTTGTAAGCAGTGCTCACTGGCCTGGAAACAACTGTAAACCCCTACACTTAAAGACTACCGAAGTCATCACCATAATTCCAGTAGTATGTGAACTACATGACTTCATCTGAAAGTGCTGGCTGTTGTGCAGTGCATAGACAGGAAAACTGCAGATCAGAGTCAGTCTAAAAAGTAAAGGCTGTTTAATGGCTTATACTGCCTTGAAGTAATGAAGCAGTCACCCTCAGGCATTCCGCACTATTTCTGATCATCCTTATTTGCCTAGTTGACTAGCAAAACAGAATTAGTAGTTAAGCAACATACACATAACCAATCACGTCAGCGAAGGGTTGTTTGTAGAAAGCTTCATCTGCCACCCTATGTAGCAAGTAGTCCAACAGGCAGGCAAGCAGGCAGGAGAAAAGAGATAAGGATGAGAAGTACAGAACAGAGCTGAAGTCAGTTTTATCACTTTAACCTTGTTGCATCAAGACTTACTACAGGAAAGCAGCTATTATAGGGAATGTATCCATTAAGCCCCTACCTCAGAGGGGCACACAAAAGCTCTGCTACATCCTGCAAGTTGGGACCAGCTAGTTTAGGACTAGAGTCGCAGGGTGCGCATTGGGCTGCTTCCAGTGGATAGGACCTACATTATGACAGATGTGAATGCCAAATACTGTGTAACACTTGTGGACCCTGCTCCAGAAGGTATACCCACATTCAAAACACTGGCCATAATAAAGTCATAGGGGCATCAGGCCACCAGCTAGAGCAGTGCCAGTCCCGTTCCCTTTCTTGGCCTAACCAGTAGACTACACTTCAGTGTATAGACATGTCAAATCCAGACTTCTGTAGAAAGTAGTCTACCCAGGACTCTACTTACCTGCTGTTCATTTTTGTAAGAGAAACAGCAGTTCAGTAAAACAGTTTATCTTGAAATTTGTGGGTTCCCAAAGTATAAAGCAGCCCTGATGACTACCTGGACAGAGTGACACTAGTAACCCTGGGTTAGAACTAGAGACCCAAGTGGTATTAAGTCAGTACCATCATATTTACCTTTACGTAGCTTGAAGTCAAAATCCCACAGGGAACCTTCTAAGAAAGTCGAAGTGCTTACCACAGTAGTAGTCATTAGCTTTTGCCCCAGTCATTAGTTTCTGCCAGGTTGGGTTGAAGTGCACAATTCAAACCCAATCTAGGCAGAGTCAGCATTTAGCTCTTCACTAGAACTGAGCCAGGTTATTTCTCAAATGTTTCCAAAAGGAGCAGCCAGAGGTTTTAAGATACCGAAATGATCTGTAGCAAAGACTAACTATAAGGCCACTTAAATGTATCCTGCTGACAGCAAATAAGATTGCAAGTCTCAAGGCAAGTAATTACAGTCACTGTAAAGCTTGAAGCGTGCAACAAGTGAGTAGATAAAAACTTTTTCTCACCATATTCAAACTTGGTATCTTAAAGGATCTTCAGTAATTCTGGTTCATTACCTTAATGCTTTCTTTTGGTATTCTTGGGACATGTTATCTAGATAAGAAAACCTAAAAAGATGGTCTACTACAAGAGACCCATTTCTTACTAAAAGAGGTTACTTCAATGGTCTGAAAGACTAGTGTCATAGGACATACTATAACTATTCTCACTCTGCATTGCTTTCATACCCAGTACCATAGTTCTTCAGATGACTGGAGCAATCTTACCTGTTGCTGGCTTTTGTTTTCTGGAGCTTTTCATCTTGTCTTGCATACCACTCCTCCAACTCCTTTACTGCTTTCTCCTTCCATTCTGCTTCCTGCTTTCTTGAGTTTGCATCTGAAAGTTTAATTACTTTGTCAGTCCTTTTTGTTCCCGCTGTATCTTGCTAACATCTCAGCTGATGGCTCAACGTGCACTCTAGTGCAGACAGTTGCTTGATCTACTCAGACAAGGGTTAGGAGATCTCCTGATGTAGGCCATGAGGACTCTAAATACCAGGAATACTCAGATAATTAGCTGAACAGAATGCCTGTAGTGCTTAGCTGGGACAGTCCACTTCAGTTTAGGATATGCATTTGTAGACTAATTCGGGTCCAGTGGGTCTGTTGGCCTGCAAACTTTTTACAACCAGAAACAGTGACCTTGCTATACTAGTGCTAGAACAAAGTTAAGTAAAACCTCTGTGCTTAGACAAAGCAAATGAGCCTGGCACTCAGCACACTCCTGCACCCGGCTTACAGGTCAGGACAAGCTCTTCAGCCATAACTAGCTCAGAAGAGCAGCAACAGGGTAAGCTCTGTCCAGAATCACACTGCCTTCTCACTAATTTAAGTGGAAAGCATACCAGTTTGTAGGCTGTCAGAAGCTGTCGACAGACAGATATCACTGCATTTGACAGCTGTTTAGTTACCAGTCCATTGCTTAGCTCTTCGATTAAAATCTGTGACAAGTGACAGCCTCGGTATTAAAAAATGAGCAATCTTCATCCTTTGAAAAAAAACAAAAGTGGCTGCAGTGTTCATTCACTTTTCTGCTGATAAAAACTGTTCATTTTCTGTCAGTTTATTTGTAAGTAAAGGGCAGGATATAAGAACGCTCTTTAAGGTTCAGGAAGCCACTTGCTTGCTAACTCCTACATTAGTACTAAGTCTGCTTCATGGAAGACTTAATTCAGACCTGCTGCTCAACCTCAAGAAGCAGTTTTCAGTTCACAAGAGCTGGAAGACATAGTTGAGAATTCTGCTGCTGAAAAAGCTGCCTTTAAGTTATTCACAAGCAAGAACATTACTTCAACAATCTCCCTCCTTACCAAGTTGCTCCAGGCGCTCCTTTTGCTCATCTCTCCACTTACGAATGCTCTCTGGCTCTGATTGCAGTCCATCTACCTGGCACGTGGCAGCAGAGGAGTCATTTGTACCGTTACTCTCCTTAAAGAAAGGGAATAGCAATGTAGTTTATATATGACAATTGAATATTTCAGCCACGTGGAAGCTACATAAAATTGGACTCTACTTAAACTGAGCGCATAACACATTTATCTGATGTGATACCACATTTAACATGAAAAAGGTCTGACCAGATTACTGCAGAATTGAACCCCATTAATACAGCACTGCCTCTAGCAATCAGGGCTCAAACACAAGTTCAAGCTGACAGGGAAGCCACGCTGTGTCAGAGCTCTACAACTGAAGAAAGCAGAAGAAAATGCTGAGCACCACATTGAGCCGTGTAGCACCTAGAGGTCCCCCAGTTTGTTTCACCTTAAATATTTGCTGTAAAAGTAGTCTTTTTATTTTGCTGCTGTTTTGCACATAGGAGTTTAAAATGTTCTCTGTAACTTATTTGTCTGCTTCAGAGACATTTATGAACTTACTCATACTAAAAGCCAATGTCCTTTTAAAGACATAACAGAATTTGGATTGCATCTTTTCCATCCCTAACCATTCTGTGATTCTGTGATCTCCTCCCTTTGTCATTAGTATGGATGACTAATGTGCTATGGTTGAGCTATTTAGCCACCAGCTTAATTTCATGAAACTTCATGTCACAAAGAAGTGTATAAAGTTTTCAGTCAAATACTTATGAGACCAATCTTGACAAATTATATCTTTAAAGAACAAGTAATTGAGAAAACCCTACTTTAAACTAGGAAGTCAGAGCATGCTTCAGCTTATTAGCCAGTGGCAAGTCAGTGTTATGTCATACCAGAGCCTGTCAGTCTGCTTACAGCTACGTCCTATTAAGCCATAATTCAAAACGGACTGCTGCTTTAAGTTGCCTCTAAGTTCAGAAGAGAGGCATACTAATAACTTTAAGAAATGAGCTGACAGAAGCTCCTCTTCAGAGATGAGATAAAAGTACAGTACCGACAAGAAACTGAAAGTAATAGTCTGGATTAAGATAAAGTTCTCAGAGCAGAACAGCACATAATACTTCTGTCTTACCTGACAGACTTCTCCATTAACCACTCTATCAACAGCACCTGTAAAGAAGTTACTGTAGTTTAGCCATTTGAGAAAAGACAGAACAGCCAGATTTACTGATTTCAGTAACTTGTATGGAAAGCTTTACTGGAGTATCTAACATGGGAGTTTGCAAACGGGTGTTACTTGATGCCCTACACTTTCTTATCTCTGTGCTTTTCTGGAACAAGAAACTAAGTGAGCCATTATTCTGCAGAACCAGTAACACACCATCATTTCTTCACCACTGAGATAATGCTTCAGACTACATAAACAGCACCGCTGATACTGCTGACAAGCTGCCATGGACAGCATACAGTTCCTCCCACTTTCCCTGTCTCAGAAGCTGATTCCTAGACAACTGTTCAGGAGGTATGAAGTGCAACTCGCTGCTTTAGTCTCTACCTGGAAGATTAACAATCCTGCAGCCAACACTTGGTAATTCTCATCCTACCCAGGTTACCTCCTAATTTGTAATCAGCTCAGAAGATGTAATTAACACTCCTAGCAAAGTCACCTCCTGTGATGACTGACATGTTTGATAGGTTATTGCTGGCAGCATTATTCCTTCTGAAGCGACACCAGCAGCAGAGCCTCATGAACAGCATCAGCTAGGAGTCCTTGCCACAGAACCCTACAATTTCATGTTATTAAAACACAGCCATAGTGAACACATCTCAGTTACGAGACAAACACTTGAGTGTGTGAAACTAAATCTCCAGACTATGCAAAACACACCAAGATTTTTCAAGAACTGATACATCTCAGCAAAGCATCTCTCTGGAACAGTGCTATGTAACATCCGCCTGCATGATACAAGTCTGTTACTATGTTTGTTTCACCCATAAAGCGGCCATAGATAAACTTACCACACAGAAGTGTCTCTGCCCTGTTAATACACTCTTCAGTAGAGACTGCACCAAAGTAACCCAACAGTGAAGAGAAAAATCAAGTTATTTTGCCATCTTAAATGACAGCTAATTTACCTAATAGCATTATGCTGCTGTATCCTCTATTCCTTTGTGGCTGTGTATGCCCTAGTTTTCCATTAGTAGTGTTAATGGCACACTGGCAGTTCTTCATGCTCATTTATGAGGGAACTAGACAGGTATTATGAAGCCCTTATCTCTGAGCCCTGCACAGCAGTCATTAACTGTATTAGGCAGAGGACTGTAAAGTCATCAGTTCAAACCTAGAAGCTAAGTTGGAAAACACTAGTCTCCAAGAGCATAGTTAGTAACTCCAGTTAACAAAAAAAAAACAAACAAAAAAAACACAAACAAACAAAAAAAAACCACAAAACCCCAGACCATAAAAACCACACACACACACAAAAACTTAAAAAACAAACCACAAAACTTTTCAGTTATGAGAACCTGGACTACTATATCTGAAAGGTGGTAGCTGCTTTGTTTGATTGCTCCCCCTCTGCAAGTTATAGGAGCCAGCAAGAACGGGTCTGAGAAGCACACAAAGCTGACAGCATCTATCTGCTCCACAGCAGCCACCCTGAGCATCACTTCACATTGGTATGTCAGCTCCCTCAAAGCAGGTTTGTAGAGATCACTGCACAAACTCTGACTTGAGCAGTTACAGTTCTGCTAAACAAGCTTATGAAGACTAAAGCCCACAAAGAAAACATGCTCACACTTCACTGTCCTTCAGTTTAATCCCATCTGCACTACAGGTGCATGCTGTGGCTGTTCACCTTGTCTTGACAGGGCTGAATTTAAAAGCCAAGCCAGTGTCTGCAACTCAGACTGATAACTAACAGCTTGGATAAGCCAGATGCCCACTCTGTCTGCCTTGGAAGAGCAGAGTAGCTTACACATGATCTTGAACTTGTCCAGTCTGATGGTCTGAACAAATCCCAACAGATGCTAGCTTTTTAATACATGAAGTTCTCATCTCCAGGGGAAAAGCAGTTTTTTCGTGAGACAAACTCCTTTGGAAGCACTGGCTCACCAGACAGGTGAAAGGGATGAGCCTTGAAGATTCTTCTAATACCTGTGAGAATATAACCAGGTTTTTCTGTTACACCAAAACCCAGGAATTAAGGTTTCAGCACTTCGGCTGGTCATCTGCTGAGGACTGTAACTGAGATAAAACACGCATTCGTATTGGGGGTGCTTTTCTTTTGCATAGAAAAAGCCATTAAGTGGCACACAGCAAAGTCTCTCCAGAGAGGACTCGCATTAGAAGCATTAAAACTATTATTAAAACAAGCTTCCCATCTGTTCTGAGATCCCCAGAACTAGTGATTAAGATGCAGAGTCAGCATGCTGACAGAGTGTAACACCAGCAGAAGAGGAAACGGATTCACAAGCACACTAACTGGAACAAGACCAACAGCCAGGCCTTCTCTTATTTCAGCTCTCCAGTCTCAGTACTTGCATAATTCAGGATGAAGTAAAAAATCTGGCTGCTTCCCAGACTTCAAAATGCTGGGTGCGTGTCAAATTTCTTTGTCCACAGAAATATTTCATACCTGACCCCCCACAAAAAAAGTAAAAAAGCCTAATACTGTTGCTGCTATCCTCGTGTTTTCATCAGCCATAAATAATGTGCACACTCCACCGGCTTCAGAGTCCATCATAGTCTATCACAGCATTGCACCTTGAAGCTCCTGAAGTTAGCACTGCACACTGTAGTTAGTAATGATCCATGTTCCTTGGTGTTCACTTCTGAACTTAAGATAAAGTTTTATTTCCAAGAATATTGTTTCAAAGAACATGTCCAACCATCTACAGCTCTAACACATGCTGACAATAGCATAATAACAAACTTCCACACAGCAACCCAGATAGTTTAGAGTCTGGAAAGGTTTGGAGAGGATAAACTGTATCAGTGACCTTGCATTCACAGGAAAGAAACAACAACACAGCTTGTCAGAAACAGACAGGGAGTGTCACTGCCCTTCACACATACCATACCTTACCAAAGGAAGGGCTGGGTAGGCTAGGAAACGTAACAACAGCTTGGTCACTTCAGTACTACAAATAAACATAGGGCTTCAGAGGCTTATCACAACAATTATCAACTGCTCTGAATGCAACTACTTGCATTAATACCAGATTTGGTACTACCTGCCATATAACGACTTTTGCTTAACCTTGTTAACTAGTCTCTCTGAAGCCTTACTTTTAATGTAAAAAGACAACAGCTATCAGGACAGAGGCAGGACTTCGCAGAGGCAGCTCTTCTAACATGAGTCCAACCACTTCCTAACATATCAATTAGATCCTCCTAAGGTCTTCCTATCCATCTGTACTTTGGACAATAGCCTTATGCAGGAGAAATGAGCTTCAGTATGACCACACAGTCCTCACGATTAGAGGACTGACACATTTTTCTTACGTTATTTTAAAATAAAAGTATTTTTATGAGCTACTTTCAGTATTTCTTTTAAATAATAAGTACTCTACTTCTTCATTGCTACTTTGAGTGAACTAGTACCTACAGTAGAAACAACAGAAGAGCATAACCAAGTTTCTTATAATCCGGCATAAGGTTGAGTAACTTCAACACTCAAAGCCTAGATTGTCATCATTTTTCTTCTGGGCACAAATCATTCTTCCTCTTCACATACCTCTCATCCATAACAGATGAGAAAGAAAAATCTTACCCAAAGATTTTGCTTAGATAGCCATGCAAGAAACTTTGAACGTTATTCTCCTTAAGATGCTATTTGACAAGCTGTCACAAGGTTTTTGTATTGACATACTGGTTCTAGAAGCAACAGCACTTCAACCTGAGCTCATTCTCTCCTGCTCAGAGGATACAGCAAGTGAACTGCTATAACATGAAGACATAGTACTGTCAGACCAGGGAAACTTAAGGAATTTCACTGTAGATAAACGCAGGTATTGATTCATCACCAAAACAAAAATCTCATAAAAGACCAAGTTACTAATAAGTAGGCAACAGGACTGTATTCCTGTTTTCTGAAGCAGTAATTCTGGTTCATCTTTCAAGGGAAATTAGATTAGTTTTCATGTCAACAAGATGGCTATTTACATCACCATAAAAGTCCAACTGGTTCAGGCCCGTATTACAACCCTGGCCAAGGCAGTATGAAGCGATGCTGAGTGAGACACATGAGCATGGCAATATTCTGCCATTCACCCCATACTCACCCAGTACCCACCACTACTGCCATTAACAGAAATACAAACATCAGTTTTCTGATATTGATATTGACAGTTCATGAAGTCCACTACTGTCCATGTACATGTCTATTCTTTAAGAGACTGCAGTTTAAAAACTGTGTCTTGTATGAGGCACCGTGTTTCTTACAAGTGTATTTCAGGAAGTTCATGACTGCTTCTCACAATATCTGAAATTAAGATTTTTGAACTTCAGTTAAGAGTTGCCTGAGTTAGGCCTTCTGGGCCAGTATTTAGAAAGAAAACTCACCCAACAGACCTGTGAATAAGGAGTTAAAAAGGTTACGGTTAAAAAAAGTAAATCCACAAATCCCTGGTCATGAGGCTTAAAGATTAACGTAATTACAATACAGTTTAATAAACTAATATGCACTAGAGATAAAAGCTGTTCAGATGGTAAGAAATCTCAAACACAAATGGCAACAGAAGTCTTTAGATCATGTCACCATGCCTGGACCAGTACATTTTGCACAGCTGCAGTCCACATTAACAAGGAGGGTGTGAGAACAGGCTCCAACAGTCAGCAAGTGGATGTTCTACAACCCACAGCACAATCTGCTACACCTCCTGAACAGCCCAGAGAATAAATGTAACCCCAGTGCATACAAGAAAGCAAGATAACATACAGATCACATCTTCACTTCCCAAATCTTGAGATCATATTGTACTGTTTTATGGCTCTCTTTCCCTAGGGAGTTCTCCAATAACAGCTTTGTACTCCATGTCACCTGAACTTATGCAACTTGAGTAAAAGATCTTGAGAAGCAGGCTTAAGAACTGCTTTTACATAGTAAGACAATCTAGAAGAATTTAATGACTTTTTTTTTTAAGGAATCATTCTGCAACAGCCACACTGCATGCACAAAGAGAAGAGATGGATCTAGTTGGTTCTAATAACTTGTAAAAAAGGCCAATGACAGAACTTTCTCCAAGCAAATTAGTCCTTAAGCAGCTACTTTAATGTTCTAGAGCCTGTTTAGAACCTGAAGACTACCCAATGCATAATGTTTGTCTGACGCCTCTGAAAGCAGGAGGGGAAGTGTTCACTGTGCCTGTTCCTGCAGTATACACAGAATACAGAAGCCATGTGTGATACTAAATCAGGATGTGTTCTGATAACAAGCTGTGCCTGGGGGAGTTTAGGCTAGATATTAGGGACAATTTCTCTCCTGAAAGGGTGGTCAGGCATTGGAACAGGCTGCCTAGGGAAATGGTGGAACTACCATTCCTGGAAATGTTCACAAACCATGTACATGGGTCCTTAGTGACATGGTTTAGTGGTCGACTTGGCAGCGCCAGGGGAATGGTTGGACTGATGATCATAAAGGTCTTTTCCAATCTGATTTTATTCTGTGATTCTATAAATAAATCCTCATGTTCCAGCTCTTGAGGAAGTGACTCCACTGCAAACACTCTTTTTACAGTAAGCACATAGTCTGTGTATTTGAACTCCATGAAGGAGCTAACTAAGGGCTATGCTACCACTGAATAAGCACTGAAAGAAGCAGTTTGTCTGTTTATCTAGTTGGGCTTTATTCCAAAGGATACTATGAACCTACATCCTCATACATTAAGATATGACAGTAATATCAGAAATCAAGTTGCATAATGAAGACTTAATTCTAAATATGTTCTAACAGTGAGCTGGGAAGCAAAGATATTCAACTTAGCCTGAAGAAGAATGGAATCTTCCCAAAGTGACAAAGGAATGTCCCAAGAGCAGACACATTCTTATGGACCCAGTGACAAGCACAAGCAGTCTTCCAAGAGTGTTGAAACATCAGTTAAGTGCAGTGCCATCCTACATTCAGAATTCCTTTCTACTTCAGTTAAAACCCCTAAATCCTTTGTAATCACAAGTATCCAGAGGGCTACTGTAGCTATTCTGTTAGACTAGCCTCCAGCTCCCAACATACCTCCTCTGAATCCAACAGTGTCAGCCATCTCACATGCAGTACAAAGGTTACGCAGGAACAAAGGCGAGAGGCCTAGTAAACACTAGCTCCTCTGCTTATACTTTGAAGACTAAGATCACTGCCTTTGAAAACAGAAGAGGCAGAACACAACATCATGACTTACCCTGCTTCGTTTCAGGCACCCCTGGATCAGTTACCCAGCAGCGCTCTCCACACTTGGGGGAGCGTGAGCCCTCGGGCGCTCCTATAAAATCTTTCAGAAGCGCCTGTTAAAAGCCATGACCACTCCACCCGCCGGCGCTGGCAGATGACCTGGCCGGAACACAGCACATAGCTGCACGGCCCAGCCCAATCCAGGCGCATCCCCAGCCCGCCTGCTCGGAGCGAGGGCCCCGCCAGCCACGGCGCCTCCACGGGAGCAAAGACATTGCGGAGCCGTGATAGCAGGCCCGGGACCGCTCCCCTCCCAATCGCCCGCTGTACCAGGGTCCAGGCCCTCCGGGATCTGCAGCTCCACCGGCACCTCGCCGTTCTCCAGGATGTTGTAGCCCTCGTCGTTCTCGATGCCCGCGATCTCGTTTTCCTGCTGCGCCAGGAAGGCGGCAGCAGGATCCTCCTCGGTGCCTTCCAACAACCCGTTACCGGCGGCCGCGGGCTGCTGCTGGCTGCCCAGGAACTCTAAATCCGCCATGGCGGCGATACCAAGCAAGACTGGCAGTTCGCGCGCTGCTGCGGCGCCACAAACCCGCGCGGAAGGGGCGAACGACCCGCCCAGCTCCTATCAGAGTCGGGGATCGCCGTGGCGCAGCCAATCAGTGAGCGGCAGAGGCGGGGATAACGGTACTTTATGCCTTATAACTTGGGCTCGAGCCAATCAGCACCAGCATCGCAGCTGGACGCCGGGAGCGCCTCGGCGCGGGTGGGCTCGTTTTCTGGTAGGCGGGAGGGTGGCTTTCCCTCAGATTTGCCTGCCAGGAGGAGCACAGTAAGGTCATTTATATTAAGTGATCTCCCACAGCACAGGGAAATCGGAGGATTCAGAGTAACAGCAATAGCAACAGAAGGGCGCGATCTATAACAACAGGAAACACGAAACGTCACAAGGCATGTGTTGCACTCATAGAAACCCGCTGGCCTTGTCCCGTCACCTCGTCTGACTCACTCTGCTGTCCTCATATCTAAACAAAGTTGGAGTATTCACAGCTTCCCTCTAACTGTGAACATTGGATTTTGGATGACAACTTCCTCTTCTGCCCTTGCAATGGCTCTCAGGCCCATGGGGGACTTTTGATCACTTAGTGCCACAAACACAAATGGAATATTATGAATTAAAATGAAAAGCAAATCTAGTTACTTACTTGTCTTAAGGTTGCAGGACAGGGAGGAAGGCATATGAAATATAAGCAGTACTACAAGTTTGCAAATGGCCCAGGAAAAGCATTATGTGTGTTCCACCAGAATGGGAAACTTAATGTTACTATTTTCAGATGCAAAGATAAAATACACTGACTCAGTAGCTCTTTTTTTATGATGAATGCCAAAAACTGTATGCTGGCTATAACTCGAGTACACACTTTTGCACTATTAAAGCCTTTTTTTTTCTTTTTTTTTTTCTTTTTTTTTTCCTGCTTTCTCACCCTGCAAAAGAAGTAAAGGTACCACCTTTCAGGGCAGGTGTTAGAGACCATTACAGAACACCATCCACAGTGGTTTGTTGATGTGTCACACTGAGGTGAAGAGTGTATTGCAGGAGAATTACATGAATAAAATCTTCATGAAATGACAAAAAGGCAAGCAGACTACAAAAGGCTTTCGGGATGGATCTGTTTCTCTCCATTCTGTGAAAGAGGTGACATGTAATTCCAATTTCCAAATGTACTGAGATCTGGTTTACAAGTAGTTTAAAAATATGATTGTTCCAAGCCCTGTCCAACCTGTCCTTGAACACTGCCAGGGATGGGGCAGCCACAGCTTCTCTGGGTAACCTGTGCCAGGGCCTCACCACCCTCACAGGGAAGAACTTCTTCCTAAATCTCCCCTGTGTCAGGCTATAGCCATTGACCCTTGCCCTGTCCCAACAGGCACTTGACAAAGCCCTCTCAGGGCATTTCATCAAGCTCACATATGTAGGCCATGAGCATGTAGAACACGCAACATTCTCCACAAGGAACCTGATGTTAAAACCAGAGCTGTGAGCTTTCAGGGAATCACACTTGTGCTACATTCCCATCTTCATCAGATCCTCCATAGTGGTCCAATTTGTTGTTTTCTCTTCTGTGAAATGCATCTTCTCACATGGAGGCAGAGATGACAGCATTCTGCCTGTGCCTATTGTCTATGTGGTCCACTACAAATGATGCTGTCATTGCTAGTCAGAAACTGGAAGTTACCCTTGTCAGAACACAGAATTGGTGAGTTTTCAGGCTTGTTTGCAGCCTGTGCGAATTTGCAGTGTAAACTTGAGATTGGTACCAGGTGTCTTGTTATCATGTGAAGTTTAAGTGTGGGATAATGCCAGACACCTTGAAGATACATGCATAGCCTGAAAATAGAGGCCACAGGGCTGTAAACATCTCACTGGCAGTCAGCTTGTGGTTATTGAAGAATTATAACTTCAAGAGCTGGGGACGCTGCTGTAGGTATAACAAAAAGGATAAAGCAGTCAAAACACTGGAAAAGGCAAAGGGTGAGCTCAGGGGAATTTAACTCCTACCAGCATTGTACATACAGCTTATAGGCCAAGGAAAGGAGGCAAAGACTTAAAATCCACCAAGAAACTCAAAGCATTTTATAAATGGACTAGATCTTGGTAGTTGAAAGGGATTGCAACTGGCAAATGGTCATCATCACTGAATCATCATGGAATTCTTTTCCTATAAACTGCTGAAAGTATATTACCTGCTTCAAGTACCATGACTCTTCATAGGTTTTTTATCACACCAGCCAAGCTCCAGAGCTGTATAAAAGTCTGTTTGTGTCTGAGTGCATAAATTACATGTGCTTGTTGTCTCAAGCTTTGTAATTCATCCGTAAATCATGTAAATTCTGTTTGGCTAGCGTGATAACTGTCCATGTGGCAACTATCACTTTGATCAGCCTTGAAGTGGTCAGACAGTTGTACTGTAGATGATACTTTTAGGTCCCTTACAACTGGAACTGGTTTGCTCTGTTCTGTTCTATTTTATTCTACTCTTAGTATACTTATTATTGTGTACAAATACATCCATAAAATCCCCAGTGTGGGATGGCTCTCCCACTGATACAGAAGAAAACCCTGGTTTAGAACCAGGGGTTTAGAGACCACAGAAAGTTCCACAGAATACAATTTTGGTGCTTTCATGCTTTACATTAGAATTGTATATGTATGTATGTGTATATATATATCTGCATAACCTTTTATCTCCAATTCTACTGCTTCAATACAGGATAAAGAGGAGCACAGGAGCTCAATCTTCTGTTATTTTAGTTTGTGATAGGCAAAATGGTATTCTGGCATTGTAAAACCATTCTAGAAGTTAATTATTTGTGTTCTGGAGGCATCTTTTTCCTGCTGCTTTACCTGACGGTTGAACAAGGAACTTGCCCAAGAAAGAAGGGTGCTCCTGTTCTGTGGGGCTGGTGGTAAGCTTTGTGTGAGAAGAACCTAGAGAGCCCAATGAACTTGAGGAACAAGTTGGGGCTTCGGACTGCAAGCCATATTGTTTGGTTGGAGGAAGGTCTCATATCATGGGTATCCTGTAGTAGATTTGAGTATAAAGCAAAAGTCAGTGAGACATAGCACATTAGAGACTTGCTTCAAATATTACAATTAAGAAATACTTTCTTAATGAACAGCTCTTTCAACCAGCTGCCTTTTCAGGGGACACTTCTTTATATTTTTTCCTCAGCATTAATGTGCATTCTGCATTAAGGTTACACTCACAAGTTGTTCTGCATGGACAACAATAAGTGTGGGTGTTTAAATAAATGGTTGGTTTATGTTTAAAGTCTTAACATCCAACAGACTATGGTGTGGCTTTCAACCCTATATAATTCCTGAAATCGTATTATTATTATAACCAACTGTGGGGTATATTAGTAATGCCTGCAATGTACTTTAAACTTTTTGTGTTTTCTCTAGAAACTGTGCATGAACATACAGAGCGTGTATTACCCATTTCACAAAAGGTAGTCATTTTTGTAGGTACTGTATTTCGCTCAGACCTCTTTCTGTACCTGTGGCCTAGCATTCTTAAATAAGCTTTTCCTGCATTTGTATCCACCATGACGGTAGTCAGTGTCATTGACCAGTGAATATTGATAATAGAGATACAGTTATCATGAAACTTTCCTGGCTGGTGAAGGGCCTGGAGCACAAATTTGATGAGGAACAGCCGAGGGAACTGATTGTTTGGTCTGGAGAAGGAACAGGCTTCCCAGGGCAGTGGTGGAATCACTGTCCCTGGAAGTGTTTACAAACTGTGTGAATGAGGCTGTCAGTGACATGGTTTTGTGGCAGCCTGGCAGTGCTGGGGCAATGGTTGGACTTGATGATTTTGAAGGTCTTTTCCAACCCATTGATTATGTGATTCTACTCAACTTGGTTAGCTACTGGATGATATACATAGAACTCCATTACACTGAAAAGTGACGACATTAAGCTTTGATAAAAATATTTCCTGACTGCCAGAAACAGGAACTCATTAGAAAATGAGATGTCTACACCAATGTTAATAGCTCAGCATCAGCACTGTGCATGCTGCTGCTGCAGAGCAGAAACACTGCTGCAGTTAACAATTAGCACGCTGCTTTTCTGAATACAGATTTATTAACTGTAGGTCTAAATGAGTTTCAGTGCTGGTTTAATTCCATAATGCCATGTACCTGCTGAGTTCAGAGGGGCTTTGCAAAACCATGTGTAAGGTTTGCCACCGTGTCTTTGATTTATTTTGGTGTATCACTGACAGCTTTAGCTAAACCAAGCCCTTCCTGTAAACCCTCTATCAACCATCATATGGGGTCTCTCAGTGTGTGTTTTCTGGGAAGGCGGCCCGTGCAGCTGCCCCGGACCGACCGGTGTCCCACAGGTGAAGCCCAGGGCGGGTACGTGGCCGAACGCTTCTCGGTCCTCAGGCCGGGCCGCTACGTGTCACCGGCACTGCGCTGTACATCTCCAGAACCCCATGCCTCCAGCGAGGCCAGGCATAACCCGCCGCGACTACCAGGACCCCGCCTGTCCCCGCCCTTGCCTCACCATTCCCTCAGCGCTCCCCGCCCGCACAGCGCCCCCTGGCGGCCCAACCAGCATGGTCTCCGGCAGCCGCGCTCCCTCCCTGGAGCTGGTCAATGGGGAGTGCGGTGATGCCGTCAAGCCCCGCCCTGCGCGGCGCGGATTGGCTGTTCCGCCGCAGGCCGAGGCCGTGGCGCTGCGGCAGCGGGCGAGCTCAGCGCGGGTGGGCGCCATCATGTCGCGGGAGTTCGAGCTGTGTCCCGGGCGGCGAATTGGTGGCGATCAGCCATGCTTCATCATCGCAGAGATTGGGCAGAACCACCAAGGCGATCTGGACATCGCCAAGCGCATGATTCGCATGGCCAAGGTGCGCAGCGCTGTTTTGCCGCCGCTAGCCGGGCGGTGGGCGGGCGGTAGTGGGGCTGCCCCGCGGACGTGGACGCTGCCTTCGCCTCTGGGTGCTGAGACCGAGGTGCGGGGCAGCGGGAGTGCGGTGGCACCGGCGGCGGGCAGGGAAGCCGGGGAAGGGCTGGAAGTGTTCTATGGAGGCAGTGGGGTGGGATAGCAGGGAGAGAGGGGGCTCTGCCCCTCTGCACCGCTCTGTGAGACACACCCCCCCTGCAGTCCTGCATCGAGTTCTGGGGCAGCAACACAAAAGGGACGTGGAGCTGTTGGAGCGAGTCCAGAGGAGGCCACGCAGGAGGAGGTGCTGTGAGGGCTGGAGCAGCTCTGCTCTGGAGACAGGCTGAGAGAGCTGGGCTGGTTCAGCGTGGAGGAGAGAAGGCTCCTTAAGGGGAGACCTTAGCGCAGCTCCAGTGCCTAAAGGGGCTACAAGAAACATGGAGAGGGGCTTTGGACAAGGGCCTGTAGGGACAGGACAAGGGGGAATGGCTTTAACCTGACACAGGGGGGAAACTGCGATGAGATCTGAGGCAGAAGTTCCTCCCTTTGAGGATGGTGAAGCCCTGGCACAGGCTGCCCAGAGAATCTGTGGCTGCCCCATCCCTGGCAGTGTTCAAGGCCAGGCTGGACAAGGCTTGGAGCAACCTGGTCTTGTGGAAGGTGTCCCTGCCCATGGCAGGGGGTTGGAACTGGATGAGCTTTAAGGTCTGTGACTCATGATATACAGGAGGAATTTGTAAAACACAGTAGCTAGCAGGAGGAGGTGTTGGTGGTGAGAAGCAGCAGAGCAGGTGATGACTTTGTAGCCCTCGGTCTGTATTTTGCAGTCTGTGGACGTTCTCAGGAAGCCCCCACCTCATTCACAGTACATGTATCTCTCTACACACAGGCAGATTACACAGCCCCCGTGGGGCTATCAGCAGCCTTCCAGCTGTGTCACAAGATAACTGTGAACACTGGAAGAATCAAGTAACTGCCCCTGATGAACCTCAGATTTGATTCCGTTGCAGTAGAGTGCTTTTAGGCCATGTCAGCCTGTAAGGCAGCCAGGCTGCTTTGAAATCTGGTATTGTAACCATTAGATATACTTCTGTTAGAAAACATCATCACTGAAGAAGTCAGGGCATGATGAATTTAGACCTGTGACTGGAGTATATGTACAAAATAATGTGGTCAATTTAACTGCACCATTTGTGTTGCTTCAGAAAAATTTCAGGTTTGAGCTCCTTGCTCTACAGAATCCTGTTGCTTGTTTTCATGTCAAGTTACCATGTGGCAGCTACGCTTCAAAAACACCACAGAAGTCCACTTCAAATAAAGAGGCATGCATAGAAAGAGGCAGTTCAGTTTTTTAGTTTTGGTGTGTTTTCTTTCTAGACTGCTGCTCTACTGCATATGGAGGCATTCTGAAATAGAAAGACTTATGTGTTGGCAGGCTGTCCGTCACTCATTCCTGTTCATACCAGACTGATGTGATGATGATGTTGAATTTGATGATCTTAAAGGTGTTTTCCAACCTGGTTGATTCCGTGTGAAAACTCCACTGCACACAAGCCCATCAGCTGCACGGTCCTTGTGCTCAGGCTCGGGGTCAGCGTTCAGTGTGTACCCACTTGTTTTACAGGAGTGTGGAGCAGACTGTGCCAAGTTCCAGAAGAGCGAACTGGAGCACAAGTTCAACAAGAAGGCTTTAGAAAGGCCCTACACGTCTAAACACTCGTGGGGAAAGACCTACGGAGAGCACAAGCGCCACCTGGAGTTTAGCCACGACCAGTACAGAGAGCTGCAGAAATACGCTTGGGAGGTTGGCATTTTCTTCACGGCTTCTGGCATGGATGAGGTACGTAAGCTGTGCTGGAATGACAAGCAGAGTCTAGCTGTTGTGTCGTGTCGGTTGTTCGGTGTTCTTACATAAGAATATAAAATACATGGGAATGTTGAATTTCTAAATCAGAAGAACAGAGTAATTGTAGTTCTGCAAGGTCACTTGTATCTACTGAGTGATGGCTGAACATCTAGTGAGATGACTGAACATCTTGGGAGACCTGCATGTATGCTGAGTTGTTTATGCACAGTAAATTATATTAGAGAAAAGGCCTCTGTTGAACTTCATAAACAATCAAAAGCTTTGAGAGTTTAGAACAAGACTACAACCTGACCTCTCTCCAGTGTTGACTGGTATATTGGCACCAAGCATTTCAAACCCCTGTATTTAAACCAGATTCCTTTCTCAAGTTATTCTCAACATAAACCCTTTTATTTCTCTCTTTTTTTTTTTTTTTCCCTGTCTGCTGTCTACTAGGCCCCAGTTGGTATTTCCAAGCATCAGAAATGCTTCTATTCCTTTTCTTTTACTTCTCTCATGGGGAGGGTCTCCACTTTGCACTGTTGCTACTGAAGCATTTAGTGCTTTTTTGTCAGTGGGCCACTGAACAGTCAGTCACCAGCTTGTGGACTCCATGGAGCTCATCTGGTGCTTTTCATCCATAGGGTATGAACAGTTTAATTCTTATACATTACCTGTCTCAAAATTATGTTAGTTACATTGTTTTGCAACTAATTTTACATCATGCTGCAACAAATGCAGTGCACAGTTGAAATGTGTAAACTGGAAAGATCAGGAGCAGTTAAACTGCAGTACAGATCAGAGGTTACAGATTGGTTTACTTTTCTTTGTGGCCTAGAAAATGCAGAGAACCAAACAAAGAAGTAAGCTAGCCACTCTTGCATCAGGTAGGCACAGCAATGTTCCTGTCTTTCTGCAAGTAGCCTTATCGAGGGTAGGATTTGTTCAATGTTTTAAAGGTGATCTGTTCAGTGCTTCTTTCTCCTCCCTGATATATCAGCTTAAGCTCATTTCTCACAACTGACAAAATTTCATTCTTTCTTTGTATCTCTTCCCTGTGTATTTGAGCACTATGGTCACATCTCTTGGTTTTTTTTTTTTTTTTTTTTTTTTTATCTGGACTAAGCAACTTCAATTCATTCAGCCTTTTTATCCTGTCTTTTCTAGTGCTCTGGACATTCTCACTGCTTCTATCAATTTACTGTCTGTTGACCAAGATCCATAAATTGCTGTGCCCCAGCTAAGATGATAGGAGCACCAAACACCATGAAAAAATTACTTCGCGGTTTGACAGACAAAATGATATTTTGCATGAATTGCCATAGCCTGATGCCATGTGCTGAGAAACAGATCTGTGAAAAGAGGGTGTTGTGATGCTTCTTTTGTTGTACTCTTCATGTCCAGAGGTCCTCCTGAACAACACATACTCTTTTAAGAAAAGAATAGTTAAGTCCAAGAGTCTTGGAGTATCTGGAACCTTGAAGACCAAAATGCCTTTAGCGGGGGGGAAGTCACACTCCTTGATGTTAAAGCCTCCAGCTTATAAAGGCTATCGTGCAGTGCAGAACACCTTTCATGTGCAGCAGCTAAGATCACTTTCCACCTTTAGGATCCCTCTTTTTTTCAAGATGTTGTGCTTCTTTGTGTGTGACCTCATCAGCTAATTAACGGTACTGATACATGTTTGTGTCTTTTTTTCCTGGTGGCATTTCTGTTAGATATGAGCTTGGAACTCACATCAGACATTGCATAAATGGATGTGATGAGTTCCTGAGAATACATTGACTTCTGTAAATTGAACATGATCTCTGGAACTCCAGCTATGTTGAAAAGGTTAAATTGTGTGTTTAACTGTGTGATGAAATCAGTGAAGTGATGTGTGAAGTAAATATAGAGTAAACACCTTTATCTACCTTGTGTACTGGAGACAGAACAGGATCCTGTGGAACCACTCCCTTTAATGTCCCTGTTGTTTAAGATTACTTACTGATCCTTGAATCCCTTGCAGAAAAGCTGCCACTTTTCAAGAGATATTTACCTAATGAAGTGACTTTAGATAAGGGGGTCTGTCAGTTATACTTCATTTTGTGCAGACTTCTTCAGATATCTGTGGTTTTCTAATAGCGTGAATTCATTGTCTTCACAATGCATCTTAGTGAATAAACTCTATTGAAGAGGTGTTATGCACAACAAAAAGTTGAATCCGCATCATTATGATGGTGGAAAAATTAGGCTGAAGAGGATGTGATTCTCTTCTGGACATTGCTACTCTTTCTCTGGCAGGAAGTAGATTTGGCTGCCACAGTTAGAGCGGAGGAAATTAAAAATGCTTGTGGGTGGTTGAAGGGGGACAAAGTTAGATAACTATTTCATTGTTTCCTCTGGATGTGATTAGAGAATTTTTGTATCTTGCCTGTGGTAGATTTGTGATTTTCTTCCTTAAAAGTACCACACAGCTTGGTGTCATCATCAAACTTGCTGAGAGTGCACTCAATCCCACTGTCAAGTCACCAACAAAAATGTTGAACAAGAACAATCCCAACACCGATCCCTGAGGAACACCACTCACCACGCTTTCCACAAGTCCAGGTAGATGACATCAACTGCTCTACCCCTGTCCATCACTTCTGTAGCCCCATCATAGAAGGCCACCAAATTGGTCAGGCAGGATTTCCCCTTGGTGAAGCTATGCTGGCTGTCACCAAGCACCTTGTTGTTTTTCATGTGCCTTAGCATGCTTTCCAGGAAAATCTGCTCCAAGATTTTGCCAGGCACAGAGGTGAGACTGACTGGTCTGTAGTTCCCTGGGTCATCCATTTTCCCCTTCTTGAAAATGGGGGTTATATTTCCCTTTTTCCGGTCATCAGGAATTTCACCTGACTGCCATGATTTTTCAAATATGATGGCCAGTGGCTTAGCAACTTCATTCACCAGCTCCTTCAGGAACCGTGGATGGATTTCATCAGCTCCCATGGACTTGTGCACGTTCAGGTTCTTAAGATGGTCTCAAACCTGACCCTCTCCTACAATGGGCCTAAGATCTTAATTCTCAGTCCCTGCATCTGTCTTTCCAGACATGGGTGGTGTGCTCAGACCATTTGCCAGAGGAGAGTGAGGCATTAAGAACCTCACCCTTTTCCAAATCCAGGGTAGCCAGTTCTCCTGATAGCTTCCGGAGAGGATCCATGTTGCCTTAGTCTGTCTTTTATTCACTACATACCTATAGAATCCCTTCCTGTTATCTTTCTCATCCCTAGCCAAGTTTAATTCTAACTGAGCCTTAGCTTTTCTGACCTGGTCTCTCGCATCCTGGACCACATCCCTGTATTCTTCCCAGGCCGCCTGTCCTTGCTTCCACCTTTTGTAAGCTTCTTTTTTCCCTCTTAAGTTTCCCTCTAGGGTTCCTATGGAACCTTACTAAGCAGGTTCCTGAAGAGGCCAAAGTCTGCTCTCTTGAAATCCAGGGCAGTGAGCTTGCTGCATGCTCTTCTTACTGGCCTGAGCATCTTGAACTTGACCATCTCATGATTGCTACAACCAAGGCTGCCCTGGAGCATCACATTACCAGCCAGCCCATCCCTGTTGGTGAGCATGAAGTCAAGCATGGCACCTTTCCTTATCGGCTCCTCTATTACTTGCAGAAGGAAGTTGTCTTCCACACAATTGAGGAATCTCCTGGATTGCTTGTGCTGGGCCGTACTGTCCCTCCAACAGATATCAGGGTGTTTGAAGTCCCCCATGAAGACAGGGGCCTGCAAGCATGAGGCTGTTCCTATCTGTCTACAGAGTGCTTCATCCACAGAGTCCTCTTGATCAGGGGGTCTGTAACAGATCCCCACAGTAATGTCCTCCACTGCTGTTCTCCCTCTGACCCACAAATTCTCTGTTGACTGATCACCTATCCCCAGACAGAGTTCCATGCTTTCCAGCCTCTCACTGGCATAAATAGCAACTCCCTCTTCCCGTCTGCCTGACCTGTCTAAAGAGCCTGTAACCTTCCATTCCAACACTCCCAAGTTATGGCAGCTATCCCACCATGTTTCTGTGATGCCACTGATACCATATCCCTGTAGGGGTGCACACATCTCTTAACTCCTCTTGTTTATTCCCCATACTACAGGCATTTGTATAGAGGCATTTGAGCTGAGCTCCAAATGAACCCAGCTCACTGGCTGAAGGAGTTGAAGTATCTTTGCATCACTCTTGAGTGTTTATTACAGGTGCTGGCAGCTGACTGGAAGTGTTGGGATGGAATGATGCTCCCCTCCCCTATTACATGTAGTTTAAAGCTTTCATGACCAGCCTGGCAAGTCTCCTGGCAAAGCAGCACGCAGACCAGCTACACCAGCCCCCAGTAGACCTGGCCTACTAAATTGAATCCCATGTTCTAGATACCCAAACCCCTGGCTATGGCACCACTGTTCTAATAATTTATTAACCTGCAAAATAATCCTAGTCTTTTTAAGGTCCTCCCCTTTGTCCTTCAGAATTGATGAAAAGACAGTCTGAGATCCAGAGCCCCTAACCACCTCTCCCAGGGCTCTGCAGGCCTTAATGTTCTCTGGGCTACTGCTATCTGTATCCCTAGCACCCGCACGGACCACTAGAATTAAGTCAGTGGGGCTTCCTAGACCAGACAGCCTCTCTGCAACATCCCTGATCCGTGCCCCTGGAAGGCAACACACCTCCTTTGAGACTGGGTCAGACCGACAAATGGATGCCTCTGTCCCTTTCGGAGTCCCCTACTACTACAACCTGCTGCTTTTTCCTGGCAGCACCGGTAGTGATCATATTTACCAGTGCATCAACCAGTTGTTCATGTAGTGAGTGTGTTTTCTCGTTAGCCCCCTGCAGAACTGTGCAGTGATTCTGGGTGAAGACAACAGATTTAGGAAGAAGCCACTTGCTGTTAATTGTCCTCTTCCTCCTCTTTTTTTTTTTTCTTTTTTTTTTTCTTTTTTTGTTGTTACTATTTCCCATCTTCCTCGGTTAATGCTCTCCTTTCCTGCATGAGCTAGAGTGGACGCTTGAAGCCCCTGCACAGTTTGGGCCTGGAGCAAGCAGTGCTGCTTCCTCTCAACTTCCCTGACATCTTTCAGCCTAGTGACAGCGTCCCGCAGCTCAGCCCTTGCTGCAGGAGGAACTCTGCCAGGGAGCACCGAGTGCAGCCCTGCCCATTGTGCAGCCTCCCCTCACCAGACCAGTGCAGGCACTCTCTACACCCCGAGCTCTGCGCTGCAGCCTCCCCTCATTGAGTCTGTCTGGTGCCGATGTTCCTACTGCCGGGGCAGCCACAGCAAAGCTCCCAAAGCGAGAGCAGCCCGAGACCTGGGCCCTGACGGTCCCCCCCCCTCCCGCCCACGCCAAATGCTGCGCCACGCTCTCCCTGGGCCGGGTTTTCCCCGCTCGGAGCGGGGCCGTCCCTCCTGGCTCCGCCCGCTGTGAGTTCCTGCTCGCCTGAGCGGAGCTGCGGCTCCTTGGGCAAGGCGGGGCGAGGGCTCGAGGCTCCCTCGGTGGCTCTGGCCGCTCAAGAACTGAGGCTCCTGGACGCTGAGCTGCCGCGCGCTGCAGGGTTGACGGCTGCTGTCTGGCTCATTTTGGATTTCCCTTCTTGGGGCACTGTTTCCCAGGTGCTTATTCAGTATACTCACACAGGTTTTCAGAGTGACAGACCTATTCAGGAAAACTTCTGTTTGCAGTGTAGTAATTCTGTCCTGCAGGAAGTGTGTGGCAAAAAGACTGCTTGTGTGACTAGAGTGTGTTTTTTATTCTGCGGGGAAGGTCCCATCTGCAGGTAGTTGCTGTCTCTGATAGTACCAAAAAGAAAATGCTGTGGCCCACAGGCTCATTTTGAAGCTAGAGAAGCAGCTGAGCTCACCTGAACTAGGCAGCTGTACCTACAGCTTGACCAGCTACGGCTGGGAGACCAGAGAGCCTGGCTGGAGACAGGGATTCCAGTCAAAAACCTGTGTGACATCTGCTTTTGGAATAGAGGTTTGGAAGAAAGCACTTCGTTAATATTTCACCTGGAGGGAAATGAGAAACTAATCTCCTTGCAATAGTAAATACTATTTCAGGAGCTACTTGGGATATATACATGTATGTCCGTGTGTATGTATATAGGTATACACACATATATATGTGTGTGTGTATATACATGTGTATATACGTATGACCTACTAAATTTGGTCAAAACTAAATTTGGTTTTGCTGTTTTGAAGGGTTGTTTGTATTCCAGCATGGTAGTTCTTCAACTTTGATCCAGCTGAAGTGGTGAGTTGAAATTCAGTGATGTCTTTTCCTTGCAGATGGCTGTGGAATTTTTACATGAACTGAATGTTCCATTTTTCAAAGTAGGATCAGGAGATACAAACAATTTTCCCTATTTGGAGAAGACTGCAAAGAAAGGTATTCATTTCCTTTCGAGCTGCCCCAGTGTGTCCCAGTAGATCAGTTATTAGATATTTCCTCCTGTTGATTTTGGGAAAAAAAGTGTAAAAATACCTTTAGAGGAAAATCCCCCTCAGACTCAGAGAGGCAGGGGGAGCGGGAAAGGTTCACCCAGCTTTCTTTCCTAGTTTAACTGAATTAATTTACCTCAAAAATTTAATTTAATCTCACATAGCTTTCTGACAGACCTAGGACAAAACATGTACATATTTTCTAATGGGTAGGTCGCCCGATGGTGATTTCCAGCGGGATGCAGTCAATGAACACAATGCACCAGGTTTATGAGATTGTGAAGCCCCTCAATCCAAACTTCTGCTTCCTGCAGTGCACCAGTGCATACCCGCTTCAGCCAGAGGATGTCAACCTCCGCGTTATATCGGTCAGTAACCCAGAGTGTGCCCTGTGCAGGGTACCACTTTCACTGAGATCCAGATCTTAGGCATGCTGGAATTTGCCTCTTAGAAGTTAGAAAGATGTGTAATTTTCCTGTAATTCATGCAAGTGCTGAAGTAAAGATACCCACTGTATCCTTTTTCAGCAGAACTCAGCTTTAAGGAACATTATAAAGGGTATAACCTGGAGTATTCACGACTAAACAGGGAAATATGACATATGGTTATGTCATATGACAGGTCAGCTGCTGGTAGTGCGAAGAAAAATTATGTAGACTGTTACCATTAAGAAGGTACATGGAATTGATAACATAATTTTAAACAGCGGGCTAGAAGAGAAAACTGTTTAAAATGCTTCATGTGAGTATCAGAGTAATGAAGAAAATGGATTAGGCCCATGTATAGTTTCCTTGGCTGAAGATATTTCTTGGATATGCCCAATAAAAATTCAGGAAAATTTTCCAAAATTGGCCAGTGTTCAAGCACATGCCTATCTTTATGCACATATAGTCTGTTATTTTTTAGTAGAATTTTTAGTGACTGTGTTTAGTTGACTTTATGATTGAGCAACTGTCCCTTATGCATGGATGAAAGGATTGCTTCAGATTTTAAATATGTGGTTGAAGGAGTCTGCTTTGGCTACAGGTTAAGTTTAACTGGTCCACTGTTTTTGTGGATGAAAATAGAGCACTACTCTGTCAGTGTAACTGACAGTGATGTTAGTTACGTTTTGAACCTTTCAGGACCTTGAGGAGTACAACTGAATTAAAAGGAAAAGCATAAGTGAAGTTGTAGAAAAAAACACACCATCTTTTTCTTGTCAGCACTGAATTCTTAGTAAAATTCTTAGAACATGATGATCAGTAATGCAGTGTGACATGTTGAATGCAAGAAAGATCAATTTTCAGCGTAACCAACTGCTTGTTTTGTGGCACAGTAATTTGCCATGATTTTTATTGCAGTTATCACTGTTAAATTTGCTTTGTCTTTGAAATTGCTACCTTGATAATTCAGATCAACTCTGTCACGATTCAAGGCCTATCAGTCAGCTTTTCCTGATATCCCCATTGGCTACTCGGGGCATGAAACTGGCATCGCCATTTCGGTGGCAGCGGTTGCGTTGGGAGCTAAAGTGGTGGAACGCCATGTGACTCTGGACAAAACATGGAAAGGAAGTGACCACCAGGCATCCCTGGAGCCAAACGAATTGGCAGAGCTGGTGAAAGCCATCCGTACTGTGGAAAAAGCAATGGGATCTCCAGTCAAACAGCTACTGCCCTGTGAAATGGCTTGCAACGAAAAGGTAGGTTTAGATTTGTTTCATGTATAGCTGGAACTTACTTAGACCTATGGTTAATAAGTCTGTATTCAGAAAAGCAGTGTTTTAATAATTTATTGCAGCAGTGTTTCTGCCTCTGCAATCAGAAATCTCTACTCTGCAGCAGCATCTTGCGCAGTGCTTACGTTGAACCGCTGGAGTGGGTGCAGACCTGTCATTTTCTGAGAGTGTTTCTGGCAGTCATGAACTATCAAAGCATAATGTGGTCAGTGTTCATTGTAATGGAGTTCTGTGTCTGTCATCCAGTGGTTAACTTAGTTGGGTAGAATCATGGAGTCATTTATGCTGGAAGGGACGTTTTGAGATCATCGAGTCCAGCCATTGCCCCACGACTGCTAAGACCACCACTAAACCATGTTGCCTGTACATCTAAATACCTCCAGGGACGGTGATTCCACCGCTGCCCTGGACATCTTGTTCCGGAGCCTGACCACCCTTTCAGGGAAGAAATTGTTCCTAACATCCAGTCTAAACCTCCCCTGGCACAGCTTGAGGCCATTTCCTCTTATTGTATCATGTGTTCCCTGGGAGAAGAGACAGCCACCTCCTGGCTCCATCCTCCTTTCAGATTGTTGTACAAAGCGATAAGGTCCCTCCTGAGCCTTTTCTTCTCCAAACTAAACCCCCCCAGTTCCCTCAGCCATTTCCCATCACACTTGTGCTCCAGGCCCTTCACCAGCTCCGTTGCCCTTCTCTGGACCCACTCCAGCACCTCAATGTCTCTTTTGTAGTGAGGGGTCCAGAACTGAACACAGGATTCAACGTGCAGCGTCACCAGTGCCTGGTACAAAGTACTTGGTAATAGTCATAGGAATATTGGTTCTCTGTGACTGTTTATGAGCTACTATTACACTAAGCTAGAATACCAGTTAGTCTAATGAGATTCTCTCTACTCTGATTCTGAAAAATTACAGTGATCCATTATCTAATTTCAGAAAGAGAGCCTAGTTACAGTGAGGTTACCACTCAGCCTTCACTTGGAATAGGAGTTAATGAGGAGGGAAGTTCTATACAACTTATTCCCAAGTAACTGCAGAATATTCCTTAGCCTTTTTTTGCTATACTTTTTTGCCTATGAATGTGCTTGACTTATTTTTTAATTTTCTGTTTTCCTCCCCTGTAGCTGGGAAAATCCATTGTGGCAAAAGTAGCAATTCCTGAAGGTGCAGTACTCACACTTGACATGCTGACAGTGAAGGTGGGAGAGCCCAGGGGATTTCCCCCAGAAGCAATCTTTGATCTGGTGGGCCAGAAGGTTAAATTAAATATTGAAGAAGACGAAACCATCACTGACCAAGCAGTGGAAAATCACGTCAAAAAAGTAAAGTGCTAAATCAGAACACTCTATTCTGTATTTCATCATATATATTTAAGTATAGCAGCATTGTAGATTAGAAGGAAAGAGTGTAATTATGAGGATTCAAGCAGGTTAGAATTTTCAGGTTCTCAAGTTGCTGAAGCAAGTGGAGATAAATTACGAAGGGTAATTTTATTAGAAATAGTATAGCATTGCATCTAGAAAATACTGTGCTCCTCCTGTCTCCATTCCTTTTAACCTAGGTTAATTTGGAGGTTTGCCACATGTAGAACCACAGTCTGCTACTGTCTAACTTCCTTTTCTGGTAAGAACACAGTAAATCATGATAATTTTGTCTGCAGTTTGAGTTGTTCTAACTCTGTACTTTTTGGTGTTCCTCTTTATTTCTTCCTCACCCTGTGATAACAGCATGCTAGTTGGAGTTGAATTTAGATAGATGCTGCTGAACAGTGTAACCTGCAGTTCTTAGGAGACAGTACCCAGAAAGGAGGCAAATGGGATATGTACAAAGGTCCCATTTAAGGGGCAAGGAAAGAGCCTTTTTGTACTTTTCGTGAACTGAAAGGGGAGAGGGCAATCAGACAGATTAAGGAGGGAAGAGTAGATGCAAGATGGATCTGTGGAAATAAACTTACCATACACTTCAGAAACATGTCAGAAGAGTCTGTTGTGAACTGAGTGAAGCCTGAAATCTTCAGTCAATTTGGATACCTCTGGGGATACTATGTTGGGGCAGCTTTTCTGGTAGGAAGCCAAAGGCTGGTGAAGATTCAGCAGCTCCTTTCCTGGACTAAGCCAATACATTGGGTTGGGTTATTTCCCCTAACCCTGATTTTGGAAGCAGCTGAAGCTGAATGCTTGACCAGATCACATAACTGAGCTTCAGCTTGTGGTCAGTGCTGCTCTTGTGTTCTCTGTGCCTGCAGCACAGCTGCTTGCTTTTCAGGTATGAAGTGCAATCCTACTTCTGTCAGCTTGCTGCTCTTCCCTTTGTCCAGGAACGAGGCCTGTGACAGCAGTTGAATCTCTCAGCACTTTTAGTACAGAGATGCTTTGGTGTAATTCATCTCCATTTTTCTTTAGTGGAATCATTTACCTAGTGATGGTTATTTGGAACTTGCTACCTCTTGGTCATGAGCTGATGAAGTGTCTTGAGTTTGGTGGTAGTGTTTCTGTGCCTGTGAGCTGTTGACTTTCAAGACGTTTACCCTTCTGCAATTCTGAGGAAGCTGTGTTTGCACCTTTAAACTGAGAAGCAGAGATCATTCGAGTCATGTGCTTGACCATATGTGAGCTCTGACTGATGCAGTACGCTTGCCTTACATTAAGAAAACTGCTCAATTGTTAAAATGATTCTTTGTTTCAAATTGAAAAATAAATTTGCTGTATAAAACAAGGTACTGTTTCTGCGTTTCAGCCTGTGGTCAGACCTTGCCTTTGCCAGCACCAGTGCCATGGTTTCAAGGCCTTCAATATTTGAATACTGTCAGGATGACCTGACCTCGTTCAAGCAGCAGTGGTTCTTCACTCCAGCAGGGCTGGTTCTAGAGCCTGCTGTAAATGTAGACAGAAATGTGCAGGAACTTTAATAATGTATTGGGGAAAAAAATAAATTACCCCTGTACAGAAACTTGGAGCTGTCTCCTTTTATGAGAGCATACCCTTGTGCAGTTGCAGTTAAAGAGCCTTTGCAAATAGGACACACAAATAAATGAATCGCTGACCCAGTGTTTTTATTGCCCCTGTGAGTCCTCCAGGCATCTCATCTTCTCTTGGGCGTGGTACATGATTTCCTCATGGTTCTGCTCTGTGCAGGAAGCACAGGGCTATTCAGAGGCCCAGTTCAGGGTCTCTGTCACAGGACCAGCTAGCTAATGGCTATTGAGCAGGGCTGCAGAAGCTCCTACTTCAGCTTTATGTGAAGGGACCATTCCAAAAGTTGGTGCCAGTCTTTGATTTTTATGAGATGATACTTAATTGTGAGCGAATTTGCTCAGTGCACTTATTATCCAAATCTGACCTTTTCAACTATAACAATATGCAATAATATTGTTATATTACATACACAATATGTTACTATATACAGACTTGAAGCCTGAACCGACCTAACTGCAGATCCTTCCCAGAGCCTCAGGGCTGGGTACACGAGTTTTATGAACCTGCAGCAGAAGGTGTTCAGGTGAGCCATGCCATTGGTGACATTGTAGAATGAAAGGATTCCTGCTTCATAATCCAGGAAAACACCAGTGTGATTGGGATCATCTCCTGTGCGGAGGGATTCTCTCCCCCTAGTGAAATGCTCAGTATGCAAACTCATTAAAGCACCAGGATGCTCTGTTCCAGCCGCATTGGCAGGTTTTGGAGTCTCCTTTCTTGTCAATGGAAGGGTAGGCTGCACCAGCCCGCCATCCTGCTCCAGTGTGGAGCAGGTCCGCTTCCCAGTAATGGCTTCCAGAGAGGAAGGCATCCCTGCTCAGCACTTGCCATAACTTACTGAATGTGGAGCAGGTCCACTTCCCAGTAATGGCTTCCAGAGAGGAAGGCATCCCTGCTCAGCACTTGCCATAACTTACTGAATGTGGAGCAGGTCCACTTCCCAGTAATGGCTTCCAGAGAGGAACGCATCCCTGCTCAGCACTTGCCATAACTTACTGAATGTGGAGCAGGTCCACTTCCCAGTAATGGCTTCCAGAGAGGAAGGCATCCCTGCTCAGCACTTGCCATAACTTACTGAATCTCTGGGGACCACAAGGATAGAACAACCTCCTCCAGTTACAGCTTATTGTCATCAGACAGTTACAGTCATCAGACAGTTACAGTCATCAGCATCAGGTGAAGGCTGTCATGCTCCTAGCTGCACAAAACCAGGAGAAAAATCACTCATGAAACTGAACAGGTTTGAAATGACAGTCACACAGGACAGGTCAAAAAGCTACAGGACTTTGAAGAGATTTTTCTTTGAAGACACTGTCCTACAACTGCAATATTGAACTGCCACATGTCTCACACAGGTTTTCCTTTCCTATACCTCAGTAGTTTACTGTGATGTCATATGCTGTTTTCATGTTATAGAAATAACCCCAACGTGATCTGGCATCTTTAAAACAACCCCCTTCACTCTTTCTGTCAAGCCTGATGAAACCAGTGTCAGTACTTAAAGGACACAGCACATCTATTTTTTCTTGTAAGTGAAATACACAGGACAGAGAGGATCCCCACCAGAACCCACACACCACAGAGTGAGGACAGCTCCACCACTAGGTAAAGACTGTAACAGACAAGTCTCCCTGCGTTCAGTCCGCCGATTAGCTTGTTAGGCTGCACATTAGGTCCTCCTGCCGGCAGAGCAGGGGCTATGTCAGCCAAGAACCTAGCTGTTGTGGTTGAGGCAGGGCCTGCCAGAACACTGCAGGAATGAAATGAGATTAACCCGTTGGCTAGGACCTTTTGGGGGGAATCCCAACAGTGAAGAAATAAAACCTCTAGGTTTTAAAAGCAATCTAAAGAATAAAATTCCACCCCACCCCAATCTCTCCAAATCCATGTTTCCTATGTGGGAGATACGTTGCTAGCACACACAGCAGAATGCCAAGGCCACTCACAGCAATGGAAACTTCCAAGTCTGCTACAGTGCAAGGATGTGAAAATGTACCAGAGGCCTTCCCATGAAGAATGGGATCCTTTGGCTTCTGTCAGGGCATAAGCACGTGGCCACACACCCTTACCAAAAGGGTGAATGTCATTATCAAAGAGAAACTGACATTTCCCTGTAGGCAAAAGGAAAAGCACTGCCCCCTCCAGTAAAATGGATGTTGCTCAGGGTAATTAGGATCTCTTTCTGTTAAAGAAATCAGACAATTTAGGCTTCCTCCTGCTGTTTCCAAGAGGGTTGCCCTTCCTCAGACCTTCATATTACACTGCAAAAAAGAAGACCTAATACAGGTCCTCAAGATTGAAAGACTCGTGACTCTTCCATGTATGTTTAAAATTATTATGAATTTCATACAGACCTGAAATCAATGCTATAGCAGGAACACCTGACAGCTCAAAAAACAGGAAACTGGTTCATCAAAATACCAACAGAAAGAACATTAAAAAGCAGTGAGAAAGATGCTACTTCCATACAGAAGGATCTACGGAAAAGGTGACTAGAGCAGTTTACTTTGAGAATAAGAGGTAGAAAGAGACCATACAATACCACCTCCAGCAAATGAATAGGATCAGCGTGCTGCTATATTTGGTCCGACGTAAGAAGGCCTCTAGGGCTGCAAGCTTCTCTTGACAGGCCCCCAGCTGCTTTGCCTTCTCAAGGGGGATGCAAAACCCATCAGAAGCAAAGTTATGCATTCACTTCGGAGAGATCAACTGCCAAATCCCACTTCTGAGGCAATCCCTGGAAAGGCAGGCTTTGGTACACATGGATTCCTAAGAAATATCCTTAATCAGCATGAGCAAATCTTGTGTGTGCTCCAGGTTTCTGATACCCTGGGAAAGATTTACAAGGCATATAATGAGTTCTTTTCTTAACAGATTAGGACAGATAGTACCTCTTGCTTCAGGCATGGAGTTCTTGCAAAAATCACTTCTGCCTGCTGCCACAGAATGAGCACTGTGTGCAGTTCTGGTGTCCCCAACATGAGAAGAACATGGAGGTGTTCAAGCAAGTCAAGAGGAGGCCACGAGGATGATTCCGGTATGAAGACAGGCAATAAACACTGGGACAGACCACAAAACATGCCTCTTCCACAGTACAAACCATACAGTTTGTACACATAGTACATGGTGAGTTTAGGTTAATTCTGTTGCCAGAAAGATCAGTTTTCTGCTGCTGGGAATACTGCCTAATCCAGCAGAGCTCACAGGAATTGGATTTGGCTGCTGCCTGTGATTAACCTGGTGCCCAGAATCTCGCACAGGCTGGTGCTGCACCACAGAAGTTGTTTGCAGCACACACACATATGCTGGAGCTGTCAGTGAATAGCATCCAGAGAGAAAGGGACAAAATCCTGGTACGGAGGCAGCAGCTAAGCTGATGTCAGCTTCACTTGCGTTCATCTTGTCACTAGTTCTGCAGGGCTCAGGTTTTTTAACATTTGCCTAGATTATCTGAATGCAAGAGTCGTAGAATCACAGAATCAATCAGGCCGGAAAAGACCTTTAAGATCATCAAGTCCAACCGTCCACCAGCACTGCCAAGGTCACCACTAAACCATGCCACTGAGGGCCTCATCTACGCGGTTTTTGAACACTTCAGGGACTGTGATTCCACCACTGCCCTGGGCAGCCTGTTCCAATGCCTGACCACCCTTTTGGAGAAGAAATGGTTCCTAATACCCAGTTTAAACCTCTCCTGGAGGCCGTTTCCTCTTCTACTATCACTTGTTACTTGGGAGAAGAGACCACCCAACCAATTTTCTATCCATCTAATTCTCTACTCATCCAACCTGGATGCAATATTGTAGCAAACAGCGCTGAAAGCCTTGCCACGGTGGGGACAAAAGGCATCTCCATTCTCCCTCCAGGCATAAGCCCAGCTGCTTTGCCACAAAAAAGCATGGTAGAGGCAGATGCAGTCTGCATGATTTACATTTGGTAAATCCATGACAACAGCACCTCCTCTTTGATGTGCAAAGAAATATGTGTTTGGAGGAGTTGCTCCATAACCCTCCCAAAGTGAGCATGACCAACCTGTAGTTTCTTTGAGCATCAATCCAGTATTTTCTGAAGGCTGGTGGAAGGTTTGACATTCTCCAGCTGTTTGGGACCTCTCCCAGTCTGTGAGATTTCTAATTTGATAGGGAGCATTTTCATAAAAGGCAGCTCTCTAGGCACCCTCGGATGAAGCACATCTGGTCCAACGGATGGGTTATTGTGGTGGAGAAAACAGTAACATGAAAAGCCAGCTCTGTTTGGCAGTCTGAATATCTTGTTCTTACTTGGATTTCCCTGGAAATTGGCAGCACTGCATTTTGACTGTCCATATTTGAGATCATTACAGAAAGAAGCTCTCTCACCATAAAATCCCACTGCTCTGTTCAGGGGAAAGAGGAGGACCTCTTTGAAGACTTTGATATTGTACCAAAATCTGAACATCATTTTCCTGAGACCTCATTAAGGCCAACTCTTTGCAATCACAGGAAACAATGTCACATAAACCCTTTCATGAAGGAATTTAAGTTCTTAAAAGAGTTTCTTAATCTCACTAGTCTAGCTGGAAAGCTGTTTGGGACATTTTTTTCTAATTTGTCTCCTAAGCGCGCACGCACACACACACACACACACATATAACTTTTATCCATTTGCTTTTGGACGGACACTGTTCCTTAACTTACAGCACTCTTCTCCCTCTTTAATGTTCAGTCTCAGTAATTAATACATAATGATTTTTCTCTGTATTTATTCTGTTGAACTGGAGCACAAGGTTGCAGCTTTGGCTACACGTATGTTGGGTTCCCTATTGCTCATAGCATACAAGCTTCCTCCCAGTTTCAATTTGCATTGCTTGGCTGCAGATGGCCAGAACTGTGCATGTAATATTGAATACATACCATGACTTGGTAGACCATGAAAATACACAGAAAATAGACGCAGAATTTATGTGACATTCGCAGATCGTCAGTATTCAATCTATTTGCATGTTTTTATACCTTATCACATTTACCCTGCAAGAATCACCAGGATATGTCATACATTTAAGTTCACTACTAACCAGGAGGAGCTGTGGTACCCCTTTAGAAAGGCCTTACAGATTGATCTGGGTAGACCATAGAGCTGGGCAATCACTAACCATAGGCAATTTAACAAGGGAAAGTGCGAATTCTCCCCCTGGGATGGGGTAATCCTGGTTATACACAAAAACTGGGAAGTGTGAGCCTGGGAAGCAGCCCCATGGAAAGAGATGTGGGGTCTGGGTTGATGACAAATTGAATGTGAGTCAGCAGTGTGCCCTGGCAGCCAAAAGGGCAGCTGTACCCTGCGGTGCATCAAGCACAGCACAGCTAACTGGTTGATGGAGGTGACTGGCCACCCTGCATGGCACTGGTGTGGCCTCATCTCAAGTTCTGGGTACAGCTCTGTGTGCCTCAACAGAAGGACATCAAGGGCATGACTTTCAAGAAGCGGCTGAGGTCACCTGCTCTGTTCAGCTTAGAGAAGGTTAAGGGGTGACCTCATGGCAGTCTACAGCTTCCTCAAGAGGAGCAGCAGAGGAGCAGCTGCTGATCTGCTCTCTCTGGTGACCAGCAGTAGGAAACAAGGAGATAGAATGAAACTGCATCCAGGGAAGTTCAGACTGGAAATGAGGAACAGGCTCTTCACTGAGAGGGTGGTTGGTCACTGGAACAGGATCCCTGGGGAAGTGGTCCTAGCACCAAGCCTGTCACAACTCAAGGAGCATCTGAACAACATTCTCAGCCATATGACTTAGTTTTAGGTAGTCCTGAGAGAAGCGGGGAGTTGGGACTCAATTCCAACTTGAGCTATTCTAAACTATTCACCAGGAAGCCGTGCCAGTATCAGGGCCTTGCCAGTATCAGATGTAACCAGTCACCAGGCCTGTCATGTTTCATCATTGTCACTGAGGCTCTACAGGCATCACCGACACCAGTGGATCTTCAAATGGGTCTCAGGACCACCACCACCTGCTGTTGAGGAAACTGTGTAAATGAAAATCTTTTAAATAACTACATTTGTCAACATAATTTACATAATCTCATTGAAACCAAAACCAAACTTCTTGTTTCATCACCAGCCTTGTGTGGCCCTGGCTAATGAAACTTCCTACAATTCAGTTTCATCCTCAGGATGCCTTTTTTACCATTGTTATGGCATTGCAATGTGTAACACATGCATCTTCAGCTGAAAGACAGCACAAATAGTAAGTCTAAGGAGTGCCTCCATTCCTGCATGTTTCCTTTTGACTAGTAATATCTTGAGAAAGCCGATGGTTTAGGCAAGACTTTGAGTTCTATGAACTAGTTTTTTCATACTTTCAACAGTATGTCACAACATGTTTTATGGTTTTCTTAATGATCTCCCAAAGAGGATTAAAAAGGTCTGTCCTACACTATGATTAAAGTGGCAAAACTTCCCCGTCACGTGTCTCTGGCCAATACCTAGAGTTGTACGATCATGCACAGACAATAAGAGCAAAGAGAGGAAACACCTCTCATTGCACCATGAGAGTGCACCTCTTCCTAAGAGAAAGAACAGGACAGAGCTGTGTTAAGTGTACATCACACATTTATTACTGAACAACTCTCTCAACTCTGAAATTGGGCACAGGGATTAAAAATAATTCATTGCACTACCTAGTAAAGCATTACTAGTAACTCTCATAAAAAATGTACAAATTTTGTTAAAAATTTATCAAGCCTTCAAATGATTTGGTTACAGATATTTATAATACATTTAAAACTACATGTTAAATGATACAATAGCATATGATTTAAAGAAAACCCTTGACAAAATACAATTCCAACAAAACCCATAAGCGATCATTATCATCAGCAAATCTGAAACACACGTAGGAAAATGAGGTAACAATGTACCAAAGGAAAACAACAAAGCTTTTACAAAGGCCCAAAGATAACTCAGTCAAAAATGTGTTGTCTACAGTTAAAAAAGTTGGTAAATCTCATCCCAAAAATTACACAATGCAGTAACAGCTGTGAAATCACATTCAAGAGCCTGTACAAAATTGCATACAACAAAAAGGCTTTATTTCTTTTTTTTGTAAAGCCACAAAATGAGACATTGGAATTATCTGTAGGCCTTGATATCTACCAGAATGTCAAACTGGCAGTTTATGAAAAAAAAACAACCCCACAGCAGTGACAACGTGATAAAGCAAACATGTTACAGTTTTTCTCGTTTTCATTGGGAAGAAAGAGTCAGCTGATGGCAGAAAGGCAACAAACACCAGAACAGTGTTGCTGAGTTTGGGGGCTGCCAGGCACGGTGTCAGGCTGCGGCACCGCACACAGATGTGTGCAGCACCTGGATGCGCACCCCCTCCCTCAGTAGCAGGAGGACGCGGCCGTCACTTCCTGCGCTGTCCTGAACATCCCCATGTGCTGCCGCTCGCACACACCAGCCACAAGAACCAAGTCCACAAGCATCTGCAGGAGTCCCACACAAACCACAGGACCCTTCCAGGAGAGATGAGCCATGAGAGTGCAATGATTTATTTCAGGGCTTTACCAGCTTGGACCCTCCATCTCCCACCCCCTCACAGGGTTTTAATGGGGAACGAGGGACATCACACACCAGGATTTCTCCAATTCCAGAGAAAGGACCACTTTCCCTTGGCCTCAGAAAAATGTGTCTTGTTCATCTGTATCTAGCTTAGAAGAAGTGGCCTCTTTCCATGCTTTGAACTGACTACAGAGCACAGCCGTGATATGCTGAAATCTGTACACACAGAACTTTCTCTTTTATGGTTCTATAAAAAAGCCTAAGTTTTGTAAGACATACGTGGCTTATGCTTCTTAAACATGATTTTATATTTGTTAAAAAAATAAATTCTATTACATGTAATTTAACCTGCTATGTGTTACTGTGAAAAGCCTGTTCTTTAACTCCACTGCAGTAGGGGAGAAATTCTAATACTCTGAAGTTCACATAACAGTGTTTTTATTTATTTAGTGTTTTTAAGTATGGACAGGTATGGAAAGACTCATTGGTTCTGAGAATTACCTGCATAACTAAACAAAAGGAAGAGCATCTGAAACAGGGCAAAATTGTGCTTTCACTTTATCTGCACCAAGAGCCGTGGCTGGTCTGTAGAATCTTCAAAGAGGGATATCAGCATGGAGAAAATCCAATGTTGTTCGAATTATAACTAATACTAAAGCATAGCAGCATAAAAAAGCATGAGAAATGATCAAGAATGGATGTAAAGCTGAGTCTGGCAGCAAGATGCAGCAATATTGCTGATTGTGCCACTTGCAGTGCTGCAACCCAAGCAATGACACTATATTTAGGAGAAGAATTTTGTCATAAAAAGTGCATCCTTTGAGTAGCTACGGTATAGGCAGACCTAAATATTTTGCTAGAACATATTGATGATGTTCACAGTCTGAATGTTATAAAGAAAGCTCTTATATTTTTCTGCAATAGCTCAAAAAAAGGTTATTCAGAGCACCTGAACAGAAGTTATCACCTCCTGTTCCACAGCACTGTTCTAGAAGGTGCTGTTCCAATCTTCTCCTACAGTAGAGTGCTTTGGAAACTTGATTGCAAAAATGAAGGGAGGTCCTTCTTCACAGTACACTCACGCGTGAAATAAGGAAGGGCAGGAAGCAGCATCATGGCAACTGAATTTTGCAACTAGTGACCAAAACCCATCTTCTCCTGTAGTACAATGAAAGAAATAAGAATTTCTGCTTCTCTGAGAAAATGCTAAAAAAGTTCTATTTTATTCACAAAGTTGCAGAAATAAAACTCTAACCTTTTACAAGTTATTTTAGTTTTATACAAACTCCCTTGTAAATTGCAATGAATGTATGCAATTAAAGCCAATGTTTATAAGCTAAAAGATTATGTTCTTAGCAAGTACAATGGCCAAAAGTGAAGAGCTGTTGTGTAAGACCCTCAGTCCTTTCTGCTTCCTTTCATGGAGGAAGCACGTAACTGGCAAACCCAGCTGGAAAAATTTAAAAAGATAAAAGCATTGATATTCATATTAGCAACTGAAAGTATTAATATTGCTAAATGATTTGTGCGATATTGCAACTTTATATTGATAAAATAACTTGTAAATAAGCCGTTTAAAAATCCAGACTTTTAAATGTACGTTAATAACCCCAAGGTCACTCATGTATGAACAATCACTGCGCTCTTTAGTGGTACACATTTAAAGCCTCCAATGAAGGGGAAGCATAACAGCTGTTGGAGTAGTAGGTAGAAAGGTCTTTATACCTGTAAGTACATTGGAGAGGAAATACTAAATGTCTGTAATTGCTGCACCCATCGCATTCAGTGTGCAACTGCAAACACAAGGAAAGGAACCAGTGTACAGTACTAGTACTGTTTAAATAACACACAAGATTATACATTGCAGCATAATTATTACTACACACATACGTTCTCAGTACATGCTGGTATATAGGTTCTCAGACACACGTGCACACTCAGACACAAGCATGCACCACGCACCCTCTCACAAGCAAACACACGTTCGCACCATTCATTCCCACTCACAGTATCTGAAGGCTCTATATAAGGTAGATTGCTATATGGTCTGGAGCTACCACTTTTTTTTTTTCTTTTTTTTTTTTTTCCTCATTTTTTTTTATACAAAAGCACATGCTAAAAGATCACATCCACAGTAATCTCGCAGCAACACTCAGAATGATCACACAAAAACCAGGGAATGTTAGTGCACACACAAAAGTAAGCTAAAAAACCCAACCAACCAAACAAACCCAAAAATAAAAATCTTTGGAGTTCCACTCACTCTGTTAGTATAACAATCCCATAACTGTGAAGACTAGTTATAAGCTTTATAATTGATTAAGTCACACAGTGCAAAGTAAGGTCCATTGACCCTTTTGTGTAAAGGGCAGGATGGAAGCCATATGGGTAAGTTCAATAGATAGTTCGTATATACATGTGACAGGAACACCCAAACCAGGTTTGTGCTCTTAGATTAGTCACTCTGAATCACGGTGCACTTCTGAAGCATCAGCTCTACAAATCGGGCAGGTCCGATTTGCCTGCAAAAGCAGAAACAGAAGAAGGTTTACTGCACTGGCACACACTATTGGGGTGATCTGTACATGACACTGACATCTGTGAGCACTGAAAAGCTACTCAAGAGTACGCAAAACAACAGCATGATTAAGGTATGATGAAGTTTGCCAATTCAGAATTGTGAGTACAAAAAAAAAGGGCCTTTTATCTTTAAAGCAAAACTGCAAATGAGGCTTCATGTAAGTGATGGTGAGTTTATTCATGAAGATTCTTAGTTACAGTATATTGCAATCAGGTGGATGCAACTCAGAAGATTACTATGTCCTGCAGAGAAACCCATCAAAACCAGACTTGGGGTGCAAATCAGTGTCTTATATAAGGGTGTCACACTGTCACAAGCTCTAGCGATCAAGGATCACATCTCTTCATACCCTGCTCATTCAGTTATTCTCATAGAAACACACCACATAGACTTGCTCAAAGCTGGAAGAAGACCAGGGGAAAAGTGAAAGGGTTTTGGCAAAGAGAGAGGGAAGGGGAAGAAGGAGGAGGGAGACGACGACCTGATGGAACAGGTATTCAGATAATACACACCATGAGGGCTAAACTGAGCAAAGCACTCACTGAAAATAACGTCCTGTGACCCCTTTACTTTTATAGCTTGCTTAAAATGATAAGGAAAAGAAGAAGTAGCATTCCTTAAACTACAGGGAAAGTATTTCTGCCTTTTCATTCCCCTTTTCAAATAAAGGCTAATTTCATTTTACCAAATGGTGAGAAAAAGCCCTAAATAAATATGTAACATATTTGATAAAACATTTCCTTAGTGAAGGGCTGAGTGAAGAGAACTATACCCTGTCCCAAATCCCGTATTTTTATAGTTCCCAGAACTGCAGGACTAACCACTGTCAACTCCATTTTTCTTCCAACATGGCCAAAGTTTTCAGTGAAGATACAAGTGAGGGCATCAGAAACGTGACTCTGCAAGCCAGACTTCAGAAACCACTGTCACAAACCTCAAACCCAAACAATAAATTCCAATAAAAGTAACATGTTATTACTGAAAACCATTATTTAATGATGCAAGTTAAAATGAGGGCATATTTTTGAATGTCAATTACTACTGTTATTATTGTTCTACAGTTTATATCGCAGTTACTACTTCTTATTTTCTGTAAAGCATGAACTCGAGAATCGATTCAAAATTCTTTTCTGGCTCTTTCACTAGCACTTCTGAAATTACTTGAGGATGATGCCATTCCTTGGTCACCACTTTGTGTTCACATTATCCCCAATATAATGCAGCTAATATAACTTTTCAAATAGAAAGGCATGTTCTTCAAAATTCAATGGAGTAATGAATCATGAGGTATTTGCTTAGATAAATAATAAAGCATCCACCACTCGTAGCATGAAACAGAGCATTCAGTGGGAGTAATGTCCTGACAGGAACTGACAGAAATAAATCCACTGTGGCAAGGTAAAACGACAGACACTGCAGCACTGCCTGTTGAATAACTTAAGATCCTACATGAACACTGGGTTTAAATATAGCTGCATTCTGGTGCCTTTCATGGACCTTATTTCCTCTTTCTGGCATTTAACATGACTCTTTGGTGCAAAAAGAGGAGTAAGATGGACATAATACTGTTATATTGACCTTCTAACTAGCCATTCTGCCAGGCAACTTTATTTTTATACTGCAAGAAGAGAGCTGCACAATGAATTAACCCAGTTAATTATAAAAACATGGCTAAAGTGAACCACATGTACAATAATGAATCTGTAGGGCTACTGGAATGCTCTAAAAAGCACTGCACTACTTTGGTGTTACTGTCTTTTTCCCATATATATGTACAGCATTTCCTAGGATGTGAAATACAAAGGCAAGTTGTCTTTGTTCTCTGGTTTTAAACCCTCAGGGTGATGACAGGTCAAGTTATCAAGCTGTCCTTTTGAATGACTAACCCTTACTTTACAAAAACCAGATTTCTGGTGCATTTATAGCTAATTAAAGGATTTAGGATACTAACAAATAACTAAAGGCTGTGAAATTTAACAGCTGACAGTATTTTGAAAAGCAAAAGGATAACCTCCCTCTTGTTCATTCTGTTTCCTCCACTGTATTACATCTTCTCTCACAAGTCTTTACCCTTGCTTTGGAAAGCGTAAATTAAAGTGCACTTAATGCACTGTGGAAGAGTATCGTCTCTCAGTTGCTCACATTACCTAAGAAGGTGGTACTCTTCACAGGGCAGATCAAACTTTTTTATGCATCAACAAGCCACACACTTAATTGTAAGCAAGTTTAGACATAAGCTGTAACTAAAATAGGCTGGTGTTACAAGTAATTTGTTATAATCTACAAAGCAAAATAATCTTTATTTCTATACACCATCTTCGTACCAATGTACCTAAACCATACATTGTAAATATACTGCCTCAGCAATCTTACGCTACAATGCTTTAATCTTGTCTAGCTTACCTTGCATCCAGCTCTGGTACACATGTTGCCAAGGCAGGCAGTTTTAGATGGGTATAATTGCACCCATTTAGATTTAGATTGTGTATTATTAAACTCATTGTTCCACCTAGCTGACACTAACAGTCTTTCACAGAATCACAGACTGGTTTGGGTTGGAAGGGATCTTAAAAGCTCACCCAGTTCCAACCACCTGCCATGGGCAGGGACACCTTCCACTACACCAGATTGCTCCAAGCCCCATCCAACCTGGCCTTGAACACTGCCAGGGATGGGGCAGCCACAGCTTCTCCAGGCAACCTGTGCCAGGGCCTCACCACCCTCACAGGGAAGAACTTCTGCCAAGAGCTCATCTCAATCTCCCCTCTGTCAGGTTAAAGCCATTCCTCCTTATCTTGTCACTACAGGCCCTTGTCAAAAGCCCCTCTTCAACTTTTATTGCTGGCCCCTGTAGGCACCGGGAGCTGCTCTAAGGTCCTCCCCAGAGCCTTCTCCAGGCTGAACCAGCCCAGCTCTCTCAGCCTGTCTCCAGAGCAGAGCTGCTCCAGCCCTCACAGCATATCTGTGGCCTCCTCTGGACTCGCTCCAACAGCCCCACGTCCCTCTTGTGGTGTTGGTCCAGAGCTGGATGCAAGACTGCAGGTGGGGTGTCTCCCCAGCATGCAGCAGATGGGGGAGAATCCCCTCCCTCAACCTGCTGCTCAATCTCTGGGGATGCTGCCCAGCACATGGAGGGGGTTCTGGGCTCAAGCACACACAGAAGCCAAGTCATGGGGAGCTTCTCATTGACCAACGCACCCAAGTCCTTCTCCTCAGGGCTACTCCATTCAGTTTGCCCCAGCCTGTGTTTGTGCTTGTGACTGCCCTGACCCAGGGGGAGGACCTTACACTTGGCCTTGTTGAACATCCTTCTGCCCTCTGTAGGCCTCTTTTTTATGATGCGTTTTCTTCAGCAGCTCTTTGTTCCTCCACACAAGCCTCCTGGTGTTCTTGCCCAACTTCCTCCTTCTCAGGATACATTGCTCCTGAGCTTGGAGGACTTGATTCTTGAATACTGATGCACTTGCTCAGGTTCCTCTTCCATTTTATATCCCAGTCTTTAAAATCCTTCTCATATTTGATATATTGTTAGCCAAAAGAATGCTGTCAATATTAACTTGGTTTTTTTTCATTCCCTGCATATTTTAGTGTATGTCCAAGATATGTGTTTTCTGGCTTTTATGAAATCATAAAGGCAAGCGTTTTTCTAAAACAACAAACACTATTTGTCATTCTCTAGGGACTGTATCTTGTATTAACATAGGATCATCACAGTTGCAAATGTTCTACACAACAAACTACACAGAGGTTAAACTAAAGATGAACAGATTAAAATACCAGAAAAAGATGATGCAAGATGAGAATCAATACCTTGCTGAGAGTAGATCTAGCTAACACAGCTTGTAGAGATGTCCATGTATCATCATGACCGTGTTTGTATTTCCTTTTCTTTGCACCATCTGTGCTGCTCCTATTTTCTCTCCCCTCCTGCTTGGTTGCCCTGGTTCTAGATCTTTTCCACTCAACACTCTCGTGGAAGGTTACGTCATAGTTTTGTAATGCTGTAATTTCTATTTGTATAAATTGCATTTCTATATGTATGTATATATGAATAACACATACACTCATAACACATTTGCCCCAGCACGTAACATTAATAACAAAACGGAGGAGGAAGGTATTAGTGTTCATTTTATGATTTTTGCTATGCAGAATATGTAAAACAGTTTCTGTGACGATGGTGGATGATGGTGGCTCTAATTCATAATTCCTATACTATGTTACTGTGCTGTGCAAATTACTGTGCTGTGCAAATAGAAAACAAAAAGATCAAAGAAAATAATTCTCTTCATATTCATTCTTCCTTGAGCCAAAGATTATAAATAAGCATTCTTCACCAATTGTTATAAAAAGATCATAAGTAGACAGTGCTTCCACCCTGTTGGCATTTCTAGCCTAAGCATTGGAAAATTGAATCAAGATAAAGTGTAACAGCAAAATACCCTCCTTTGAACACAAAATTCCGGTCCCATAGGGATTTATTTGTTTATTTTTTCCTTACCTTCAGCCATTTATCAACACACTTGGCATGGAATTCATGGTTACAGGGTAAGACTCGAAGTAGCTGCCTTGACTCAAAATCACACATGCACACCACACACCTAAAAAAGACAAAGTTCAAATGTATCTTGTGAGAACAACAAATGTATGTTCCACAAAACCTTACAGGTATTGTGACATGGGTAGCTAGTTACCTGCATCTGTGGTTAACGAAGTGTAGTGACCATGTAAACTGAGAATTCCTTTATTCTATTTCCCTTCCTTCCCCTGTGCTTTCAAACCACAAATCAAATATTCCTGCTCGTAAGAGCACACAACCAATACAACAAACATGTAATCAAAATTCAAATGGCAGAGATAATGATCTATCAAGTTCACCCCTACTGATACTAGTAAGTCACACTGAGAGTCACTGAAACTGGAAAATGAAACTGGGCCCCTTGCTACAAGAGAGACAAACACTGAGGTGCTGGATCAGGTACAGAGAAGGGCAACGGAGCTGGTCAATGGCCTGGAGCACAAGTCTGATGAGGAATGGCTGAGGGAACTTGGGGGGGGGGGGGGGGGGGGTTAGTCTGGGGAAGAAAAGGCTCAGGGGAGACCTTATCGCTCTCTACAACTGCCTGAAAGGAGGACGGAGCCAAGAGGCTGCTGGTCTCTTCTTCCAAGGAAAAAGTGACAGAACAGGAGGAAATGGCCTCACGCTGCACCAAGGGAGGTTTAGACTGGATATTAGGCACAATTTCTTCCCCAAAAAGGGTGGTCAGGTATTGGAGCAGGCTGCCGAGGGCAGTGGTGGAATCACCATTCCTGGAAGTGTTCACAAACCATGTAGATGAGGCCCCCAAGTGACATGGTTTAGTGGTGACCTTGGCAGTGCTGGGGAATGGTTGGACTTGATGATCTTAAAGGTCTTTTCCAACCTAAACAATTCTATGATTCTATTTTAACGTACACTAATTTCCAGGTGACATGTCTAGTATGCTGAACAGAAACTGTGACATTTGTATTTTATTTTAAATCCCAAGGAATTAAAACTGAAACACAGCTAATAATGTGAGACTATATAGAGGTTTTAAAGTAAGGATAAATAGTATCTGATCTGAAAGCAATCCAAGAAAAAAAAATTAAACTGCTTACTAACACAGAATCATAGAATCATAGAATTGTTAGGGCTGGAAAGGACCTTAAGATCATCCAGTTCCAACACCCTGTCACAGGTAGGAACACATTCCACTACACCAGGTTGCCCTAAGCCCCATCCAGCCTGGTGTTGAACATTTCTAGGGATGGGGCAGCCCTGGGCAACCTGTGCCAGGGCCTCATCACCCTCACAGAGAAGAATCTCTTCCTTATATCTAACCTGAACTTCACCTGTTTAAGTCTGAACCCATTAACCCTTGTCCTGCCACTACAGTCCCCGATGAAGATTCCCTTTCCAGCACCCATGTAGGCCGCCTTCAGATACTGGAATGCTGCTTGTAAGGCCCTTCTGGCTTAGCTGAGGCTGCAAAAAAAAGAAAACATAGCCACCTGAATTATAGACCTTTGAAAGAGATGAAGGTACTTACAACGTCTGTTCTGACTGGTGGTTGTTTGGATTGAACCTGTAGGATGGAAGCTGTTCAATATCTGCCTTTGTCAATCCCCGTGGTTTGGCTTCTCCTAGACGTTCTGCCAAATTCAGAAGCGCCTGCAAAACAGAGAAAGTGCACATTTAAACATCTGCTGCTTAGACAGGCGCTGGTCCAGCCGCGGCTGCCTCACGACCTCAGCTGATAGCAAAGAACAGCCGTCTATCAAGAAATGTCAAGAACCTTACTTCTCCCCTACAACTCAAGCCCCATGGAAAGTCTTTCAGCCATCTGAACTGTGTAAGATGTTCTCTTTGTGATTTCAAAACCTCCAGGACTCAAATTCCAATTAATCCTGTAGCTGGAAGCACAGCTTGGGAAATGCTTTGGTTTTGAAGCACCCCCCACCCTGCTATGAAATTAATTGTGCTGATAACCAGAAAAAGTGAGCACATTTTCTTCCTAAGAATATGTGAGTCTGGTCTTGTGAGAGAAACAAAGAATTTAATGGGACAGGTTCTGATTCCCACTTTGTGTCTTGGGCTACTGAAATGAAATAGGGAGATTTTATCCTGAATCTGGAAAACAAATACATGCCATCAAACTTTAAGCAATTTTTTTTACTTTATGTTCATTGTCTATAAGCCAACCATTGCTACGAAAAGCCTCTTATGTAAATAATTTGCACTCTGTCATGTATGTAACTTGTCCTCCTTCACAAGGGACCTAGGAAAAATATCATAAATGTGATGGAGAACAAGGCACAGAAAAGTTAAAAAGATTTGGTGAAAACTGCAGATGGTAGTGATCACAAACAAATTCCTACTACTGACAAACCTAGGGTCCCAGTCCTTCGAAATAAGATGCTGCTTCTTCTGAGCTAGCACAGAAGTTATTACAGAAGTGCTCATCGTTAAACTGAAAATGTGCAACTACACAGAGCTCTTAACGGGAGCAAAGAGATGCAAAATTAAGGGTGGTGACAACTGTCCAAAGATAAATCCAATAGAATCCAGTAGCCTCAGAACCAGCGAAGACACAACAGCTGTAACTGCCCCATAATTACCGAGGATATTGAAGAGGATTCTACATCTATAGATGTGAATCAGTGTACCCTTCTGAGGGACAAGAAGGAAAGTCATTAAGGCAGTTTTGCAAACATTGCATTTATATTAATCAATCCATGACATCGACACCATCTGTATTAATACTATGATGCACAGTTACATACTTAAAATCAGTAAGTTACCCTGTTCTTTTGAAAATGCTTCACTTCTATTTGGTACTTAAAATCAACTAAGACTTAAAAGTAGAAGAGTAACACGTAGTACATAAAAGCTGAGCTGTTTGAGGATTGCTAGCCTGGAATGGTAAATTCTGGGGAAGAGCAACCGGCGAAAAATAAAGCTAAGCATTTCTAATACCCAGTATTGCAAAAAAACCTGAAAGGATTGTTTTTTTGATTTTGTTTTCACAGTCACTGTACTTATTTGAAAGACAAAAGTAGGATTAAAACACAAATAATAGTGCAACTTTATGTATTGCTTTAGTCAACACTGTTTCATTAAAGGTAGTTGTAGTTCGCACACCAACCTCATAGTTTTCTACCTCTCCATCTTCCACATCCAACTCAAAGCTGAAAGCTGGTCCAACCGCAGGTGGCACTGGAAGCATTGACCTACCATGAGAGCAAACAATGAAAAGATTCAGCAACTTGATGAAGCAATGCACAGAAACATCTGGCAGAGGTAAGGTTACCTTACTGATCCCTCTCAAATAAGCAAGTTCTTAGAAACGGTAAAAATGTTAAGTTTGAAGTGAATAATAGACAAGCAAGAGTCAAAGGAAAAAGCTAATTCTGCCACTTTTTGATACTGGGAGTACTGCCTTTTTACTTGCATACATGTTTCAGATGATACTTCTAACCGGGCTCAGAGTTATTACAGAACACTAGCCTCTTGATTATAATACATTATGGAGAGCTAAACCTGACAATTAATTGACATTCTGGCTTTAAATACACTTTATTTCTTTAAATGGATAAAATACCAACAAAGAAAAGGAATTCTAAGTTTACTTAGCTCTTCAGTAAAAAAGCCCTGAAACTTCTGTAAGCCTAAAAACACACAATGAAGATAAACAGCATATCCTACTGGACCAACTTCCATACTAAAGGCAAGCACAAATTCACCTCACATGCTTCTGGTTAAAGCAGAATTACTTCAGAGAGAGGCTAGAGATGTATTTTCCTGTGTTTTACTTTAATCTTATTTTTATTCAACAAGTGTTTCTACCACTGAGGATAGTATTGTGGGTCAAAATTTAATGCACAGACGTATAAATCACAAATTCACAGCACTAAAATATACTAAAATGCCACTGAACTCATCAGGAATTACTGTGCCACAACATTTCATACTTATTTCCAGAACAGAAGACAGTAATAAATACCATGTTATATACCCAAATTTCTCCCTTCCCCCTCTTCCTCTCCCCACCCCAAGAATCTACCGTAACACACTATGATTAATTCCTAAATGTTAATTCTCCTGAAATTTTTCCAGGAATGCCTAATCAGAGGTAGAGCAGAAATTCAACAGCTCTAAAAGATCAGCAGTTTAGCCTAATTGGAACACAACACAGAAAGCTTTCAGCCTTGTATTTCATAATTAAGAACCAAACCAAAAGATTTATCTTGTAAGTGAAGGATCCTAGGAATTTATTCTACAGTCTAACCATGCCTCTGTAACAGAGTATCAAAGAATGAAGTTTTGAAACGTGCTGAAGATTGTACAAAGAGTTCAGAAACAAAGAGGCTGGTGTGCCTCAAAAAAAGGGTGAATGTTATTTGAAACAGACTGAAGAACTATATACAAATGGAAGTTTTCCTCCTCTCTGGGACAGCTGAACTTTGCCTGCTTCTGGTAGAGTCTAACCATAGAACACCCCAAGACTTGGTGGAAGTCAAGTGATTTAATAGCCTACATGTAAGGAAATATACTTTGAACTTACAGCACGTAAGGTAATAGGCTGGGATGGTAAGGGTGTGGTGGTAGTGGCTGCTGTGTTCGGTATCTGGTGCGCCCTGTGAGCCTTCGAGGCATGAACGGTGGGTAAGGCTGCAAGAAAGAAGACAATAATCTTCAAATGGAACCTGTGGAACTGGAACTTGTGTCCAGTTCTGGGCTTGCCAGCACACAACAGACATGGACATACTAGGGAGGGTTTAACAAAGGGTGACTAAGATAGGACCGGAACATCTCATGTATGAGAGCTGCAACTGTTCAGCCTGGTGAAAACAAGGTTCAGGGGGATCTCATCAATGTGTACAAGTAACTGAAGGGAGGGTGCAAAGAAGACAGAGCCAGGCTCTTCAGTGGTGCCCAGTGACAAGACCAGAGGCAATGGGCACAAACTGAAACAGAGGAGGCTCCATCAGGAAACATTTACTGCCCACTGAGTGGTGGAGTCTCCTTCTTTGGAGACCTTCAAAAGTTGCCTTGGGCAACCAGCTTTATGTGACCCTGCTTGAGCAGGGAGGTTGGACCAGATGACCTTCAGACGTCTCTTCCAACCTCAACCAGTCTTTGAGTCTGTGATTCAACGTTTTGTTTTCTTAATCACGAAATAAAATGAAACTTGAATATTGAAATCCACTTTCAATAAAGCATTATTAAAAAAATCCAGCCTTTGCTCAAATAATAAAAAATCTCAGCCTCAGTTTGAAACAATGCTCACAAAACATACAATCATGCCATTCCATATGAAAAAGTGGTAATTCCCAAACCCTAGCTAGATCTTGTGTGACAGTCCACATGCAGGCTGGTTTAGGAAACAGGGCTTGAACTGCTGACTCCCATCTAAATATAAAAGCCCAGGTTTTAGATCTGGTGCTGTTCCACAGACTTGTGCATGACTGGCTGAGTAAATATATCTTTAAAAAGATTTTCAAAAATCCTCTTAAAAAAACCCAAACCAACCCCTTAACTGTTATGCAGTGGTGTATATTTACATTTATGTTACAGAAGGGCTGAAGACTTTCAAGTATACAACGAGAGTTTAATCAGTAGAATGTCTGCAGCTGGACAACACCTAAAGAGACAGTCAAGCCTAAAGCTTCAATGTACTATTTCCGTGGATAAATCAGTGCTTTTTTTTGCCATACTTTTTTTCATTTCATTTCATTTTCATAAGCTCTTTACCTGTAAATTGAAGTTTTTGTTGTAAGTGCTAAAAATTCCTTGCATTACCTACTAATATGGGGACATGCAAGCCTCACACCAACCAAAATGTTTGTGATCAGACTGTAATTCATCTAGAAAAAAGGTTGAATAAAATACAAGCAGTTTATGAAAGTTTTTAAGTGCTTTTGTCTCCAGAGTGGCTCACAATGACTGAAAACTTCACTGAAAATCTGTACACCTTTAGTTTAACAGTGAGCTAAATATTTAATGGTAGAGACTTACTTGAACCTTTATGAGGACTGCAGCAAGCATCTAAGCAGGTTCAGTGATTTCAAAACCACTTAATTAAAGAGAAGCTATCTGTATATCCTGTAGCCATGAGGCCTAAATTTCATTCTCACTTAGAATTTTAAATCACAATATGCCTTAAAACCTTTTGTCAACTTAATGCACTGGTCAACTTAATGCACTCTACATTATGGAAGCACTCTGTACCAAACACTTTGAAGAAGAGCGATTTCTAAAGCACTCTGGCTTCCCTGACTTGTGGAAACTCAACATACAATGAACAATTAGCTAGAAGTGACAGCAGCTTTTCTAAACTCCACTAATTAGCTTCTGCAGTAGAAGTCCTGGTTTGTGTGGCAGCATGGAATGTTTTCTAAATAACTGCTATGACAATCTGCAGGTAATATCAGTAATCATGTGCTGGTGTCATTAAGTTACCCCTGACTTGATTAAAACAGCTTAAAGTAAATACCACGCTACGCAGCTATAGCCAATAACAGAATACACTGCAAGAAATGCCACTTTTGAACAAAATGTACCATAGAATAAACATCAAGCGTGTCAATGCAGCATGAACAATAATGTAACATAGAAAACAATACTTACAACACCAAATGACACCTCCTGGTGTAAGGGATCATGGGTTAGGAATTGGAGAGGAGCTGAAGGAGGCAATGTTGGTGGATGGGCTGAAGGAGGGTATGTAAAACCTCCTACAGGAAGATGTTCTCCAAGCAGTTCCACTTCATTTTCTATCCTTTGAAGTGGCTAAAAGAAAAAAAAGGAGCGGCTTTCTTGCAATAAGATGCTTTTTTTTTCCTGAGTAGAAAACTGCAATCCTAGATGTATATTCTGAGCTGCTGTGGTCAATATTATAAGGCAATAAATAAATGAATGAAATGTACAGGTATAATTGTACTCGGTTTCACATAGTAACTCTGTGGACAATTCCTGTGTCATTAACACTACCAAAAAGCAAAGACAACAGTACACATTTGATGTAAATTCACCTTTTTGAGCTAGCCATGCTTATAGACCAGGAATTTATGCAAGCTAGCAAATACAGGAGTGGCTGTAATTTCCTGTGTCTTGTATTTTTCAGGAAAAATATTTGCTCTACTTCTTGCCAGTCTGCTCTCACTGTACAACTATGTGAGAGGAAAAAATAAACAACCATAGACAAGAACTGAAAATGTGCCAAAAATCTGAAAAGTGGAGAGGAAACATGGCATGTCCAGTGGATTAAACTGCTGATGATATTGAACAATCAAGCAAAGGCTTTTCTAGGAGGATCATGCAAGCAGCACTACCAAGAACATGCAGTCCAGAGGTTTCAGAAGTGTGAGATTCCAGTTCAGTACTGTAATCTAGTCAACTATAGTACATCAGACAGGACCAAAAGCACTCAGGAAATAATTAAGAATTGTCAATGTTTCATTAATACACCTTTCTCTTCCCGACACTGATTTCCACCATTTCAAGAAATGAAGCTAAGAAAGCCCAACCAAAGGAATATTCTGTTTCCCTGAGATGCAAAGCAAGCTTTAAACACAAGGTACTCTTGAACCATTAAGAAACAAGTGTTTTGCCAGAGCTAAAAGTTGACAGGCAAGCCTAGTCAGTAACCTAAGTAAGCAACCCAAGCTAAAACCTGAGTTAAACCCCATGCATTTTCTAAAGAAAAGTCTTACAAAGATTACCACTGAAAACTGTATTTTCCCAGCTGTTCTCCCATCATCACAACACAGTGATTATCACCCTAACAACACCTGAGGCATGGCATGCAGAAGTCTCAGCAGATGAATGACAAAGAAGCTGTTCTCTATTTCTGTCTTAGTGAAATACTGGCATCTTCTAGTCAAGAGGAGCAAATAAATGGACATGAGTATACAGAGAACCTCACAGCAAGAGCTGTAGGCCACAACTGAAAGTCTGATCACCACAAAATCTAAAACAGAGTCACATTTTCTCATATTTGTCTTTAACACTAAGCCAAGTCTGCTTAATCAAAGGCATCAGTAACTCTCATAAGTGGAAAAAGGGGACAAAAAGAAAAAAAAAACAAAACAAAAAGGGAAAGGGATACTGAAGGCTTTTTAATGTCTGGACAACCCAAGGTCATAATGTTATAGGAAAAGCACTGATCATTTAAAAATTAACTGAGAATACAGAAAAAGCATGGAATGAAAGCAACATTCTGTGCTTCCATCTCTCTCTCTGCTAAGCTTTTCGCTGAGACCACCACTGCACTACACGGCCTCCTCTGGGATCTCTTCTGCTTCCTGGGAAAGAAATATTCAAAGGAGTAGTTGGTAAAGCACATATATATCCTTTTAATAGAAGTAAACACCTATGGAGAAACAGCTGATGAAATCTGCACAGAAACACTGTGAACTTTAAAACTGTTTTTTCCATCTTCACACCAAGTCGTTACAGACTTCCTAAGGATGCACAAGTACAAAACCCCATTACTTTAAACAAAATCCTTCTGTTTCCTCACCCACGTATTGGCACTATTTGCCCAACCCGTCCTACCAGTTGTACAGAGAGATGGGTAAGAAGCTTTACTTACCGACCGTGACTGCTGTGCTTGGAAAGGAACAAACTGTCCTGGAGGAGGCAAGTGAGGAGGGTGGTGTGGAGAGATGTGAGGAGGATGCAATAGGAATGGGTCACTAGAAATGAGGGGCGGAAATGCTGCATATGGTACAGGTAGGTGCTGGACTGAGCACGCCTGAAGCATCTGAAACAAAATGAAAACAATGTATTTTTGTCTCTAGCACAAACATCCCCTATAGAACATTCTTTATTCTGTACAAGATACCACTAAAACAAAGCAATTCTCTTGCCTCCCTGGAAAAGCCTCCACTGCATACTTAAATAGTAACTCATTCAAATACCCAGTGACTACTGCAGAACGGACTCTGGAAATACCAAAGTGTGACACCTGCTAGGTGCAAAGTAACTGCCCCTTCTGAGAAGGTACAGTGGGAATTACAATTTTCAATACTCCAAGATTACAGAGACTTGTAAGTGATGAGCAGATACATTTGTCCTAGCCAATTTCATTTTCCTCATATATTTCAAGATGACATGCCAAAGCAATGGCCTTGCAACCATGTTAAGCTCTTTACGGAGCTGAGAGACTCCCAACTGCCATGACTGTGCTTTAAAAGCTCTGCTGCCCCATACACTAAGAATAATTCCTAGGATCTGCTCAGTTCTGTACTTTGAGGTGAACCCCATGATCTGAAGGCAGCTCCCTAAGTGACAGCTACTGTGGGAAATAGCCCTTTTTCTTTCCTCTTTGACATTCCTCACAAAAGAAACTTTGGGCACTGAAGTCTGAACACTAAATGATGAAGGCACTGCAAGGGGCAGAAACAGCATCCTCTTTTTCTTGCTTTTTGATCCATTATCAGCATGTCAGGCATTAATAAGACACCTGTTATCAAAACTTATGAAGAGAACCCAGCACTGACCTGTCATTTTTTCTTTTTAGTAATGTCACACAAAATATATCGTGTATACTGACTGTAATGGCATAAAATGGTAGAGACATAATTTAAAATCAGATTAAAGTAGTAGAGGTGGAACTATCACCTCAATTCACTGTGAATCACACATAAATCCTTACATGCATTGAAAGAGTTGCAGGTTAATTTAATCTGACTACTGTTGTTTCTTAGATGCTGACTGTTCTTCGTCCTCAGTTACTAAGTCATTTTTCTAAAAAAGGAACACAACAGGCAAGTGCTTCTGTTATTAAAACACATTTTTTTATTGTATTTAATTAACTGAACTTTTCTCTGAAATAGCTGAAGATAAAGTTGCAGGTAGAACACCACATAGTGTTTTTTAAAACAGAAGGCACTTTGAGGAACATACTAAAATATGTTGCATCCCAAGATTCTGTATGGTGAAGACCACCACCACAGCTCAAACATACGTTTGGAATGACCTGTGCTATGACCATGGCACTGCTTAAGTTTGAGCAAATGACACTGCGTTATCTTTGAAGTGTAAAAAGATTAAAACTCCTTGTTTATTTATCCAGGGTTTTGTAAAACTTGTGCTGTTTGAACACAAGTGTTAAAGAAGTGTTAAAACTGACAACGGTTTATCATGAATGACGTTTGTTTACTTTATAGTTATATATGCAGAGAGAGAGACATATTGTTGAAGTAACAAACAGATACTGGGAAGTTCACAGATGAAGCTGATGAGCAAGTTGACATGCTGAAGGACAGGGCTGCCTTTCAGATGGACTTCTATAAGCTGGAGAAACTGGCTGACAGGAACCATGTGAAGTTCAAACGCAAATGTGAAGTCTGGCACTGGAAGAGAGTAAATCCATGGAGCAGGATATTTTGAGAGTGGTGGGTGAGCAGATTTGCAGGAACATAGGTTGAGTTCTCGTGGACATGTCAGCAGAAGAACACAATAGCCACAGCGTACTCCTGCAGGCCTGCTGCGTGCTTAGCAGGGTTACCAGCAATGTTAAACGGTGGGTCCAGTGAAGTGATTCCACCCCTCCACTGAGACCTTGTGAAACTGTATCTCAAGTCCTGAGCTCAGTTTTGGCCTCCCCAGTGCCAAAAAAAGGCACTAACATACTGAAATAAGTCCACTGAAACAGCACCATGATGCCCACAAACTTGGAACACACTGCATAAAAGAGGCTGCAGAACTCATTTGTTTTGCTTTAGAAAGAGAAAAAGGAGCAAAGACTTTACCACTGCCTTCAGCTATTTCATGACAGCAGATATGCATACCCTGCATACCCTGCACCTCAGAGAGGGACCAAGGACCAGTGCAACCAAGCTGCAGCAAAGGAAATTCAACCAGATATACAAAAGAGAATCTTCATCACAAGGGTAGTCCAACACTGGAGCTGAGGCTTTAGAGGAGTTGTGAATTCTCCATCCTTGGAAACTAGTTCTGCTCTCAACAGGTGACCTTCAGAGCCCCTCCTAACTTACATTATTCATCAATTCTGTGACGTAATAGAAGCAAGCATAGAGTCTGTCTGCTGATCCTACACAAACTCAACCTTAATTCTGTATATTCACTTGTACATCATCCATTCTCTCAACACACTTGATTAACTGTTGTACATTCAGTCCAAACAACCTGGTTAGAGCTTTACTCCTGTGTATTAAATATTACTCCTGTGTACTAAATATTAAAGGACAGCTGCATTGCTGAATTCTAAAACGTTTTACGAATTACACAGGTAATATACCTGTTCAAAGCAGGGGGTAAGATTATTAGTGTCTGTTGTTTGTATTTCTCTAAGACCCAGAGTAATTTTAGCTTTTTCTCTGCTGTTGCTATTTAGGACATGTTGCTTTCTTTCCTTTCTGAATTTATTATGCAAGTACTGTTCTAATCTCTGTGTAGAAATCTCTGAGACTGCTTTGCTCCACTACCACCACCACTGAACAGAAGAAAACTGTTGTCTCTGTCATTCTGCCTCAGGGAGTTCTTCTCCCATTTGAAAAGTAAGGGAAAATATTGTCCACAAATACTCCAGACTGGCCAGCAGTATGCTGCAGACCTTGTTGTCTGCAATAGACATTGCAGGGGTTAAATGACACTCATGTGGATAAATGTCACCCAGTCAGGATGACTGCACATTACATTCACTCTTCAATGAGCAGCTTACAGAAATAGGTGATCCCATCAATGGCTCTGTTACAATGTCACAGGCTTGTTCATGCCCCCAGGTCACAAAGCACGCAACAGGAAAACTTCACTGCTGGCAAATACACAGCTGGCAGAGATGAGTGTTTATATCAACACTGTAAACAGTGACTGGACACTATATATAGTATTTATGTATGATATTACAGATTTATGTTAGAAAAAGGAGGGGGAGAGGGGAAGCAAGCCTTCCAGTAGGTTCTGCAACCTTCATTTGTACTGCTGAAACTTCTCAAGGTACACTCTTCATCTCTGTGCCTGATAACAGTTACTGGTGACATTTCCACAGAATGGTAGCATCAGAATGCTATGACCTGGAAAGAGGTTACCTCTGAGTTGATACATAAAAAATCCTGAGAAAACACTTCAAATTATCTCAAATTTAAATATGGCAAATTATCCAGTTAAGGCATTTTATTTTATTCCCAGAGCAGCACAGAGACACATCATTATTAAAGGAAATTTAAATTTTAATTCATTTTATGGGAGCATTTTGAGTAACAGAAGAGCCATTCTCAGCTTTAAAGTCGTCTCTTTCAGGATCTTACTACTTCTCAGAAAAAAAACGACTTTCGAATATCAGACCTTTTTGTATATACCCAATTCCCTGAACAAGGTCTCTAAGGTAAGATTTTTTTTCTAGGTAAGCTGCCTAATATAAGCCTTAGAATCCTTCCTCTTACTATCTGAAAGAATGCGAAATAGCTGCTGCTAAGAAGTCATTTCATAAACTACCATTTAGTTTGAATTAAAAACATCAGGACTCTATCCTATAAACAGTCATACTGTATAAACACAGTGAGTAAGTACCATATGCTTACCAGCTCTAAGGCCACTGCAATTTACCACAGGGGGACAAAATGGCTATTTCCAACACAATTAAAGTCACACAAAGGTCTAAGATTAAACATAATGACAGAGACCCACTTACTGGGGGAGACACACTGCAAACTGGAAGGTGCTGCCCACTGAAAACCACTGAGCAGCCTGGGACCTGCTGCGTGCTGCAGGCTGGGATGTGCTGGCCTGTGCAAAGAGGTATCCCATGTGGAGCCACCGTAGTCACTGTGTACGAGACAGGAACTGTGCCCTGATGGATCTGCAGCAACAGGAGAAAAAGCGTTTTAACGACTCACTGTAAACTCTTAACAGTGTTGTACAGTATACAGCGCAATGTGAGGTGCCATTCTGAAACATAATAATAAAAAATGACCTCTCAAAATGGTTCTGTCCCTGACATATAAAACATCACCATGAAAGACCTCAGTCAGCCTGGAAACACTACCTGATCATGGATGGTGCCTGGAAGTTAGAGAAGGTGGGATGGAAAAACAGTTTAGCCTGATCATGATATGAACTTGCTGCATAAAGGAAGAACACAGTTTGAGTTTTTGAAATGCTGCAGCAGTAAAATCGTTCATCAACATGTAAGGCTGTGAGATGGCTTGAATGGAGTCAGCTTCGAATCTTGCACTTGGTCCCAAACACAAATGCTTCCCTACTGAGATATGCTCTGCACGCATAATCAAACACACCTGCACTGAAGGCAAACCAGCTTTTAAGCAGGGCTGTTGAAGTCACATTCCAAGCACACGCAGTTTGGGAAGTGGATGTCCAGATAACCAGTTCTAGTTCCCAGATCATGACTGTAGCAATTAACATACTTTTGCTGCTGATGATTTGATGATTTAACAAACAACAAAGGTTACCTCAACAGAATCAAGGAATCAGCTAGGTTGGAAAAGACTTTTAAGATCATCAAGCCCAACCATTAACCTAACACTGCCAAGTCCACCACTAAACCATGACACTAAGGGCCACATCTGCAGGTCTTAAATTCCTCCAGGGATGATGATTCCACCAATTCTGAGGCAGCTTGCTCCAATGGCTGACAGCCCTTCGGTGAGGAAAATGAAGAAATATCTTCCTGATACCCAGCCTAAACCTCCCGTGGCACAGCTTGAGGCTGTTTCTTCTTGTCCTATCCCTTGTTCCTTGGGAGAAGAGACCAGACACCTCCTGGCTCCATCTTCCTTTCAGGTAGTTGTAGAGAGCAATAAAGTCCTCCCTGGGCCTCCTCTTCTCTAGAGTAAACGCCCCCAATTCCCTCAGCTGTTCCTCTTCAGACTTGTGCTCCAGGCCCTCCACAAGCTCCGTTGCCCTTCCCTGTACCTGCTCCAGCACTTCCTGTAGTGAGGAGCACAAAACTTCTATTACAGGTTCTCCATTACAGAATTTTATGCCAACTGCTATTGCAGAGAAAAATTAATTATTTTCTGAACCAACCACGTATCTCATTTGTCATGGAATTTAAGGAGTTGATTAGGCTTGGACAGCTAATTTAGTTATGCAACAATATTATCATGAGCTTTGCTATTGTGTAGACAACCCATTACATGCATCAGAAATTTTACTTCTAAATACTGTATTTTAGCTATTTAAACACTACTAAACTAAGGAAAGGTATTTCATGTGAAATGGAATACATTCTTAACTATTATATCACACCTTTATTGCATTAACTTAGCTTCAGAACCCTCTGTTCTCTGGAACTCTCACCTGATCATGAATGTCAACCATCACCGCATTCTGCTGTGGTGGGTGAGCTGCTGGGTGCAACAGACGAGGAGATACATTCGGTGGGCGAAAGGCTCGAGGCTCTTCTATTGCCTGCTGCTGCCCATAAGAGAGATGGTGATAGTTTTCATCCTGGCTAATGGAATTATGTCTAGACAAACGATCCCTCCTTGTTCTCTGACGTCGAACTGGAGGACTGGAAATGCATTAAAAAATTAGAGATTATATAAATGACACAAATCCTTCTTAATAACTAAACCCACAAGAGAATGAAGACCTTTTTTTTTTTTTTTTACACTGAAGGATTTTACTGAACAGGTTTATTAGATTGGAATAAAATTTCTTAATGACAAAACTACTAAAAGCCTTAGAGATGACATTTTTTTCAGCATAGAAGTGCTTAGTGGAGGATGGCTTAATGCTGTAAATGATATCAGCAGGACAACTTTTATGTAAATAGTAACCTGTTAAAAAAAAATAAAAGGGCACTTGAATTGACAAAACGTGCTCAAAAGTCAAAACAACAAAATTTCAAGACATTTCTGTGAATTCATTCTAGGTGAAAAGCCTTCATTACATGATCACAGAATTCCACAGGGTCCTTGCTCCACCTAGGGCATGGAATGGTTGCTCATTTACTGATGATGACAAAGCAGCAGACTGAAGAAACAAATACATTTTCTAGCTCTCACTGGTCATTACACGATTGAGTGCCTCATATAGTTTTGTCCAGATGATCCCAAGAAATTGTGACTGTGGTAATCTTTCAGAGTGGAGAACAGTCATGTAGATGGATTTAGACCAGAGCATCCACTTCTGAGCAACTGATCTACAGGTATAGGATTTAATTATATATTCTATTATGATGTACGTAATTGTGTGTGTATTCTGAGCAGAGCTGCTGCTATCTTAAACTTAAGACTCCTGAGACCAGCAGCTCAGTTTCAACACTCAGAATAATGATGCACACAAAAGTACCAAACTCACTATGAGATGTTCTTATCAAGTCACGTCTCAGTTATTTGGAAAGGGGAAGAACTGAAAGCACAAAACCCACCCTCCATTACTTTCAATACGTGCCTTCCCATCTCCACAACACATACAATACAGGTCCCAGAGGCTACAGCCAATTAAAGAAAGCTACATAGGACAAATGGTTTTCCACTTTTGTAACAGGCTGAAGGAACCAAACTTCACTGAAGAAAGGAGGGAGGAAGAAGAAAGAAAGGAGGACAGGTATCTGGAGATGTGATCTTGTCTTCTTCAACAGTATGTGGAAGAGAAAACAACAGTTTTCACTCTCACTATTCCCATAACTATTATAAAAAACAAAATCAAACCGAACCCCTGAAACCTGTTGGTAAATCCCAGACATTATTAAGTCCAACTTTCATGCTGCGTGGAACAGATACCCTCTGTGGAAGGAGAGCATATTACTAGCTATTCAGATGCTACTCTGACTAGGTGATGTCTCAAGGCACTGTTCTGCTCTATTTGACAGGGATGTATGTTATGCCATTATTGCCTTTCTGAGAACTGACAAAAATGCTCATTCACAGCAGGTCTGACAGAAGGCATAACATCAGATTGACACAGGCCATTCTTAAAATAAACGAACAACAAATGTGTAGTCTTTCTATCTTCATGAATTACCATGAACATACAAGCTGTGCTTTCTTCTAAGCACCAAAAAGCCACATTTAACCTTACTAACATACGTGCTTTAATCTCAGTCTCCTTTCCCACACTTTTTCTTACACTCTCCATCTCTGTACTACTGACACACGTGCTATATTCTCATTAGATGAAACTGGTATATAAGATTTCTAACCACACAGCTATTAACGCAAAAAAGATGTTCTACTTTTTTGAGTATTAAGGTTGCTTTAAAGTTGCTATTTCCTGCTATGAAACAGAAATGCTTTGAATACTTTAGCATAAAATGTCTATGCAAGGACTTTTGTTTGGAAAAGCTGCAGGGGTAGAGGGAAGTTACAAAAAACAGACCCAATGCTTTGCAAGGAGTAGAAGTTCTCTAACTGCCCCCAGCACTTAGACCAGGCAGCTTTTCTCATAAAATTATTCCTACTGCTGTCTTTCCTCAAGTCTGGCTTTAGAATCATAGAATCATAGAATAGTTAGGGTTGGAAAGGACCTTAAGATCATCAAGTTCCAACCCCCCTGCCATGGGCAGAGACACCTCGCTCTAAACTGTTTTACTCAAGGCCTCGTCCAACCTGGCCTTGAACACTGTCAGGGATGGAGCATTCACAACCTCCCTGGGCAACCCATTCCAGTGCCTCACCACCCTAATACGAAAGAATTTCCTCCTTATATCCAATCTAAACTTCCCCTGTTTAAGTTTTAACCCATTACCCCTTGTCCTGTCACTACAGTCCCTAATGAAGAGTCCATCCCCAGCATCCCTATAGGCCCCCTTGAGATACTGGAAGGCTGCTATGAGGTCTCCACGCAGCCTTCTCTTCTCCAGGCTGAACAGCCCCAACTTTCTCAGACGATCTTCATATGGGAGGTGCTCCAGTCCCCTGATCATCCTTGTGGCCCTCCTCTGGACTTGGTCGAACAGTTGCACGTCCTTTTTATGTTGAGGACACCAGAACTGCACACAATACTCCAAGTGAGGTCTCATGGGAGCAGAATAAAGGGGCAGGATCACCTCCTTTGACCTGCTTGTCACGATCCTTTTGATGCAGCCCAGGATACGGTTGGCTCTCTGGGCTGCAAGCGCACACTGCCGGCTCATGTTCATTTTCTCATCGGCCAGCACCCCCAAGTCCTTCTCCGAAAGGGCTGCTCTGAATCTCTTCTCTGCCCAACCTGTAGCTGTGCCTGGGATTGCTCCGACCCAGGTGTAGGACCTTGCACTTGGCATGGTTAAACTTCATGAGATTGTCATCAGCCCACCTCACAAGCGTGTCAAGGTCCCTCTGGATGGCATTCCTTCACTCCAGCGTATCAACAGAACCACACAGCTTGGTGTAATCGGCAAACTTGCTGAGGGCGCACTCAATCCCACTGTCCATGTCAGCGACGAAGATGTTAAACAAGACCGGTCCCAACACTGATCCCTGAGGGACACCACTCGTAACTGGTCTCCAGCCGGACATCGAGCCATTGACCACAACTCTTTGTGTGCGGACATCCATCCAGTTCTTTATCCACTGAGTGGTCCATCCATCAAATTGATGTCTCTCCAATTTAGAGACAAGAATGTCATGTGGGACAGTGTTGAATGCTATACACAAGTCCAGGTAGATGACATCAACTGCTTTACCACTGTCCATCAGTTCTGTAGCCCCATCATAGAAGGCCACCAAATTGGTCAGGCAGGATTTCCCCTTGGTGAAGCTATGCTGGCTGTCACCAAGCACCTTGTTGTTTTTCATGTGCCTTAGCATGCCTTCCAGGAAAATCTGCTCCAAGGTTTTGCCAGGCACAGAGGTGAGACTGACTGGTCTGTAATTGCCTGGGTCATCCATTTTCCCCTTCTTGAAAATGGGGGTTATATTTCCCTTTTTCCAGTCGTTTGGAACTTCACCTGACTGCCATGATTTTTCAAATATGATGGCCAGCGGCTTAGCAACTTCATTTGCCAGCTCCTTCAGGACCCGCGGATGGATTTCATCAGGACCCATGGACTTGTGCACGTTCAGATTTTTAAGATGGTCTCGAACCAATTCCTTTCCTACAGTGGGCCCAAGGTCTTCATTCTCACAATCCCTGTGTCTGCCTTCCAAGACTTGGGTGGCGCAGTACTTTCCTATGAACCCACAATGATGAGGAAGCAGCGAGCAAAAGCTGGGATTACTTCTGGAGTGCGAGAAGGATCCTCTTGAAAAAAGCAAATGTATTTTTACTTTTGGGGTTTGTTTGGGTTTTTTGTTGTTGTTGTTTGTTTCTTTTTCCCTTGCAGAATTATAAAGAAACTATACTTTTAATTCAGAAAAATTCAGAGCATCCAGATACATAGCTCTACAAGCTTCCTGAATGATTGGAAACTACTCCAGTAGAACTGTCAAGACACGGGACTAAAAATATTACTTAACGTAAGTAAATTACTTGTGCTTGAAGTCCTTAATACCCACAAAAACCTTAGCCTCCAATTTTACATGCACAGTACAAACATGGTAAATGTTTGGTTAAAACAAAGAGACAGGATGGAAGTGGTGGAAAAGTGCAAGCATTCCTACCCTGAGGCAAGAAGAGCCATCTAAAGGTACCCAGAACTGCAGGGTTAGTGTTTGCACATCTTAGCATTTCCTGACAAGGGTCATTTCTTTGCAGCAACATAGTCTTAAAACTCCTTTAGTTCAGAATTACATTCAAGACAAGGAGGAAAGGAAGCACAGAAAAAGGTGAGGCACAGCAATGGCACAGATTTCCCCATTTCACAATGACTAATAAAGGTAAGTTGGAAGGGCCTCCTCTGTTTCATACAGGCATGAATTATGCTTTTACATTCATAATTTACCCATATCATAAGTAGTTCCACAAAAATAATATTACTTCTGAAAATTCATACCAGAAGCCGACTTTTCTAAACACAGTGTTTATTTGCTTAAAAAGAATCTGAAAAAAAAAAAAAAAAACCCACAACGAATTTGGGCACTTTTGTGCTAGCCACAGTACAAACCCCCTAACACAAAGAGATAATGTCTGAGTAGTAACACAGACAATGAAAAAAATCCACGATAAAAACCAGCACAGCCTGTGATGACCAACAGGAGTGAACTGGTAGGACAAGAATTAATGCTGGTGATGTTGGGTCAGAGTGATCTCCACACCACATAACACGGCAAAACTTTTCTTTACACGTGCCCTAGTCTGTTCCCTTGAGCTGAATGACCATGAACAACTGGAGTGCACTTTTCATCTTACCTTCATCTGAGAAACTCATAAGACCAGTCTGTGATGGAAGGAGAAAAAACAAAGCAGAGAAAAGGGGAAACTGGCTTCAAAAGCACACCTCATCTAAAGCATTAACAACAGATGCACTCACAAGGATCTCAAGGAATCATGATCTGTTTCATGACAATCATTATTAGTTCTTATATGGCCCCAGAGCATTCTAAGACTCAAAAAGACTCCTGGAAAACAAGAGTTACATATGTGTTGTTTTCCTTATCGATCTTCTTCCAGGAGAGGAGACTGGCTGTGGTACTATCCTGGAACTGACCTAGAGCCAACTCAGATGCGACAGTGCAAGCAAGCTAAAACATGCCCTGATAAAGCGCAGGGGACCATTCATCTTCTGTGCATCTCATTCTTATCCTCCATCCCACAGTACATCCAAACTGTCCAGATTCAGCTGTTTGGCATTTAGCTCGTTATGCACTATATTTACTCTGCAGGAGACATTAATGAATATTGCAAAGAAATTTATGTAGGCTGGATGGACATCAAAAAAGGTCAAATACAGCACGTATTTGTTCATCTCAGTTCAAACCATTTTAAGGTTAAAACTACTGTGGATTGAATTTAGTTTGCCAATGACACCAAGCTGTGTGGTTCGGTTGATACGCTGGAGGGAAGGAATGCCATCCAGAGGGACCTTGACACGCTTGGGTGGGCTGATGCCTATCTCATGAAGTTTAACCATGACAAGTGCAAGGTCCTACACCTGGGTCGGAGCAATCCCAGGCACAGCTACAGGTTGGGCAGAGAAGAGATTCAGAGCAGCCCTTTCGGAGAAGGACTTGGGGGTGCTGGCCGATGAGAAAATGAACATGAGCCGGCAGTCTGCGCTTGCAGCCCAGAAAGCCAACCGTATCCTGGGCTGCATCAAAAGGAGAGTGACCAGCAGGTCAAAGGAGGTGATCCTGCCCCTCTACTCTGCTCTCATGAGACCTCACACTTGGAGTATTGTGTGCAGTTCTGGTTTCCTCAACATAAAAAGGACATGGGACTGTTGGACCAAGTCCAGAGGAGGGCCACGAGGATGATCAGGGGATTGGAGCACCTTCCGTATGAAGACAGGCTGAGAAAGTTGGGGCTGTTCAGCCTGGAGAAGAGAAGGCTGCGTGGAGACCTCATAGCAGCCTTCCAGTATCTCAAGGGGGCCTATAGGGATGCTGGGGAGGGACTCTTCATTAGGGACTGTTGTGACAGGACAAGGGGTAATGGGTTAAAACTTAAAACAGGGGAAGTTTAGATTGGGTATAAGGAGGAAATTATTTCCTGTTAGGGTGGGGAGGCACTGGAATGGGTTGCCCAGGGAGGTTGTGAATGCTCCATCCCTGGCAGTGTTCAAGGCCAGGCTGGACAGAGCTTCAGGTGGCATGGTTTAGTGTGAGGTGTCCCTGCCCATGGCAGGGGGGTTGGAACTAGATGATCTTAAAGTCATTTCCAACCCTAACTATTGTATGATACTATTATATTCTATAATTCTATAAATGCCCCTGCAGAGCATCCCTATATTAAACTGCACAGAAGGCCTGATCTTCTGTCTTCACAATAACCCTGCCAGTTCACAATTTAACCTTTTTCTGATGTCTGACAAGCTGCTTCAAGAGCTGTGTATTTTGAATGACACTCACTGAAAGCTTTCAGACTCATGGACTTGAAGCAAAGATAAAAAAAACAGCAAGTTTTAAGGTCTCTTGCCTCAAAACCATCCCTGACTGATCATGATTGACAAATCTGATTTGGAAATCAGAAGAAAACCAGTTATATATTTCTTAGGTCTAGTATTCCATATTCATGAAGAAGCACAGACACTTTATAATTTTGTACAGACCAAGCCACAACATTTCTCAGAAGTAAAACAGAGCAATGGTGTGTTTTAACTTTGATTAGATGACCCAGTATTTTTGAGGCAGAATATGAGACAACGAAAACTTGTGTTTTGGGTTACTATTTTAACTAGAATAGTAAAGAAGTCTGTTGTTTTAAGCTTTCCTATACTATTAGCCATCCAGGCTCCAGTTCACCCTGGCCATCCACATCCACTGGAACTTCTTTGATAACCTCTGATTAGACGAGGCTATTGAGAGCCACAGGCTAAAACCAGCATGAAAATCTAACTCCCATTATATATATGTGAGTCACTCACCCCAGAAATAACACTGTGTTAACCTCCCCACCCAGCATCCCTCATTTTTGTTTAGATTGTTCGTATATATGGGAACAATTGTGAGTGTAGTGAAAATCACAGTACTGCATCAACAGCTCTGAATATCTTTAGAAGTACCCGATGAGAAGTTTTTTCTTGCACTTTTCTAAAGTGCAGAGTGAATCAGGCTCATGATTAAAAATGTTAATGACCACTCCCTTCCTGGAGTTGACTATTCACACCAATCACACTTCCAGTAACTTTTCAGCTACATCTAACAATTTACAGTTCAAAGGAAGTGTTAATGTGTTTATCAGCTGTGATTTAGTCAGTGCTGCCTGAAGTACACCTCCCTTGAGCTGAAATCAGGAAGAGTAGGAAATTGCTCCCCAGTCTACACAGCTTGCTTACCTCCTCCTGTTTCGTGCCGGTGTGTTGCATCGTTCCCCTGAGAAGTGGTGTTGGCTGGGCCGAGCCAAAGGCGGCTGCCTGTTTGGTGCCATCTCCCATGGTCGCATTGGTGGTGACGAAGCTGGTGATGCTGCTGAATAGTCAAAGACTGAATGGGAAAGGCGCTGGCGCTTTGGACTAGGACTGTCTTCGCTCTATGCCAGTTAAAAACAAACAAAACAAAACTAAACCCACCTCCGGATGAGTGAATTACAGTCCACATTTCAGTATTGCTTTGCAGCTAGCATCAGGAGTGACTTACTGAAGACTGCACTAAATCACCATAAAATTTAACACCCTCAAGAAGTTGCCTATTTATTATTTTTATAACACAAATTGGTGATGACTCCCTAACCCCTAAAAGGATTACTACTAAATCTATTTTAGCAGCATTACAAGATAAAAATTCTAACATCTATGCAAAACTACGTAAGAGAGGAGAGTAACATGAAGAAAATAAGGCATACCCTATTTTGCATCCTCTTCTACCATAGCATTTATAGGCTACAGAAGCATGAAAAAAATATACAGTCTTCAAAACAGTGCAATCTGTACATGTCAGTGAGCAGATATCATGCAGATCTTGCATTCTGTATTGCTTCCCTCTCCTTTCAGGTCTGTACTTAAAGAGAGTTCATACAGACATCTGTATTTATTTTACAGAGTTAAAATAGTACCGCAGCCTATTTTAACTCTGCTATCTCAGTACAGTGGTGTTTCATGCTTCTACTTACTCATTAAAAGTACTTACACATAACCGAAAAATAAAATAATGATCGATCTGTGGCTAAGTCTGTGTGCCTCACTAGAATTCTGCAGGCACTGGACAGTGCCTGAAATTTTCAGTGCTAGTAATACGAGTAATGGGCATCGGTCTCAGCTCTTTTCTCCTCCGTATCTTCACAACTGCCCTCACCACCGAAATTGCTCGCAGTTTCCATATCTGGGCTTTTGCTTATATGGACGACTTCCCCCTCTACCACCCAAGCTCTAAGTACCTTTCTACAGTTAGCCACGTCGTCTGCAATTTTCTTCAAGCAATAGGAGTCTGTATCAACTATGGTAAACATACTCCTTCTCCTGTTCATGAAATCAAGTATTTGGGTTATCTGATTAAAGACAGAACTGTAGGAATTCCAGAAGATCAGCGATGAAGACTCATAAAGTAATCAAGAAGATCCAATTAGGATCTCCTCCATGTCATATTCTCAGTTGGTTCTGAACACAACCACCTCTCCCCTTCACTACTGAATCATCAAATAGAACTGTCATTCTTCTCAAAAGATCCTACAGATGTCTCTGAATCCAGCAGCAAATGCAGTAAACGTCCCTGCCCTTCAACCCACTATTCTGTCAAAATTATCACACACCATGCTGTTAATAAGCATAAATGAAAATACAGAAAAATACGAGTTCTACCCAGGAGCTCAACAACTGAACACACAAGAACTAAAAACAACACCTGAACTTCCACAGTGGATCCATCCTCGAGTCCAAACATTACAAAATTCTCTGACAGAACACTCCATCAGCACGCCAGATCATGGTATTCTCCTGCTCTCCAACATGTCCACTCAACCCACCACTTCTATTTCAGCCCACCACAGCACTATTTCAATTAACCAAAATGACCCCAGACATCTGATGCACAGAAAACTGAACTTGCCTGCAATGGCTTTATGTTCCTAACCTGTCCCCTCAGAGCCCAGTAACACACAGGTTGCTAAAGGTCGTATTTCAGATTTACTTGTAGACCAGTCTATGGACATCTTCTGGTTTTTGGCTCTACATGGGCTGATCATCTTCTGAATACTCTCAGTTGCTTCTTGGTAAGTTACCACTGACATACATATAATTGTCAATTTTCTTTCCAAGGCAAGCATGATCTTCTTTACCACCTGAAAGTTTTGTCCAGGTGTTTTAATGGAAAAAGGTATTTTTCTTCTCTTTTGACTTGTGGACATTTTAACTAAATTCCAGTCCTTTTCAAATACTTTAACAGAAATCGTAGCTTTCCCTTACTATACCTTATCTCAAGCAATCACTAGTAAAGCTTCCTCCCGACTTCCTGTGCACCTCCTCACTGGCAAAGCACGAGTGACTGAAAAGTCCTTGATCAGGGTAAGTGTTATGTAGCAGGAACCAAAACATCGCTGTGTTACGAGCATTGTTCTCAGACTAAATCTGTAACACAGCATTGCACCAGCTACTAGGAAGGAGAAAAATAACTGTTAGATCTACCCTGCAGCCCACAAAGACCTTTATAATATAAGGAACAGAAAAGGGTAAAAAAGAAGAAGCAACCCCAACAAAAGCATAAAGTAAGCAGGGGTGTCATTTTTAATTCTACATCTATTAGATAGATGTAGAACTATCAACATATTTTTAAGGAAACAGGCTGACAGTGGATGCATCTGCTTGTGGCTCAATCTCTTTTGAACTCCTTGACTAACTGCACTTGAATTTTTTTAGAGGAAAATAGTTCAAGAGGAATGTGTGCACACGAAGGTTCCGCAAAGTACATATCCAACCGAAGCATGACTTTTCCCTCAGGTGTTCAGCATCACAAAACTGGAAGAGATCTCTGACAAGTGCCTTGCGAGCAAAACTACTGTGAAAGTATGTGTTTTGTGAGATTTCAGAGAATGTCACCAGCGGAAATCGTAAGGGAACTGTGCAACATTTGTTCTGCTATTCAGAGGTGCTTAACTCTGCTATTCAGAGCTGCTTATTTAATCTGTTTCACTGATGTGACAGAATGAGTTAGAGAGGAGGATGATTTGTGGCACAAGTTGGAGCTTTCAGGATGGGAGTTTTTATATCCTGATGATTTAAGTCCACTCAAAAAGAAACATAAGTCATAAACCCACAGCTAAATAAGGTACACTGGGGTCTTGGAAGTGCAAAAGGAAAAGTCAGAGGAAGGAAACACCAGGTTTAGTGAAGCTGGCTTTAAATAAAACACCAATATAACAAAAGGACCACTGCTGTCTTGTCACATTCCAGAGGTGTCCTCGACTGGGGATCTTCCACTGCTACTGCCCCAATTTAAACCTGACACCTTTCCCTCCCTGCCCTAATACACCCTGCCCTGCAGAAAACAGTTTACTTTGGAGAAGCAGTTCTTGAACAATCTTTCCCTTTTGTTCGTGGAGTGTACCACTTCAAAGACAGTGGAGATGCAAACTGCTAAGCAGTTAGCCTTTATCATCACTCCAAATCACTCACACAGCTCTTGCAAACCCCATAATAAGAGTAATTGCCCTCCGCAGTAAGCAACACTAGTTTTACTCAAAATTGTTTCCCATTAGAAAGCAAATAAAGATAAAATAATTTTTGAAAATGCATGTAAGTATAGATTTAAAATGTAATTGTCTTTTTTTTTTTTGTACTGAAAAAGAAGTAACCTGAAACTAAGCCAGATTTATCTGCAAACAATGTGAAAAAAATCCAACACAAGCCTAAACTCAAGTAAGATTTGGTGATTTATTTTAGTTCTTATTAAGAGATCAATTCACATGTGATGATTCTAGCAAGGTAATACTAGAATGTGGGAAAGCATAGGGAGCTAATGACAGATATACGCTGTAGAATTTAAGATTTGTTTTCATGTCATCTTCAACAAGCATGCTCAACAAACGTGGAGTATCTACTATTGCCAGTATCATTTTGCAATCTATGGTCATTAAGTTCAATAGTTTATTCTGGTCATTAAGTTCAATATTTTATTTGTGCAGTATGATACTTCCAGTAATGACAGCAGCTCCACAAATCTCCAAACCACTCTATTTGCATCTTGCTAATATTCAAAACATTCTCTGGGATTACTGCTGCTTATCACAGCTACTGTGCTATGTATTTTTCTCCTGCCCAGCAGACATCAAGAGTAGAATATCTGGCAGCTACCAAGATTATTGTATGGAGCTTTTAATAAACAAGGTAAAAGTACTGCCTTATTTTAGGTACTAATTCAACAAAAAGAGCATGATGAACAGAAACATGGATTACTTCATCTTTAAAGGCAACTATGTCAGAACAAAGGCATCAGACTACTGCTAGTAAAAGAAGCAACTTATGCCAAGATGCTAAACCCTACAATCTCATCCACAAATGTCATCCTGTCACAAGCATCCCCAGTATTCTGCCCTGTTTTCATCTGTGTGCTGTATAAACTCTCACAGTGTAATGGTAACAAAGGTGATTAAACAGTATGCCTGCTTGTAAAATACCCTTTAAAGGAAACATATTAATAAATAATTAGAAAATAGTTTGTTAAACCTCTGTATATGTTTCTTTCATTTGCGAAAGACTATATATTTTCACCAACACAACACCCTTTGAGGTGTTTCTTTTCCATTCTCCCTTTCCAATCAAATTATAAAGACTGCATACACAGACACACACACACAGACAATCAACCATCACAGAAGGGAATTATTACCAAAACAGTTGCTGACCAGATCTGAAAATCACTCTTCTCTCCAACCCTTTTTGCATGTTTTCACTTAATGGTCCTGGCAAGCACAAGAAGAAACTACTCCATACCCTGTTGTGGTTTAAGTCCAGCCAGTAACTTAGCACCACACAGCTGCTTCCTCAGCCCCTTCTACTCTCTCCCCAGGCTGGGATAAAGAGGAGAATCAGAAGAACATAAACCCCACAGGTTGAGATAAGAATAGTCCAATAACTAAACTACTAGTACTAATGAGGTAAATAACAAGGGGAGAGAATATAAAACTAAGAAGCAAAAGGAAAAAACAACAATCAACACAAGTGATGCACAACACAATTGCTTACCACCTGCCGACCAATACCCAACCCGACTCAAGCAGCGATCTGGGCCTTCCGGGTGACTCCCCCCAGCCCATACACTGGGCATGATGTGCTGTGGTATGGAATACCCCTTTGGCTAGTTTGGGTCAGGTGTCCTGCCTCTGCTCTCTCCTGGCTTTCTTGTGTCCCTCCTCACTCACAGAGCATGAGAGGCTGAAAAGTCCTTGCCCAGGGTAAGTGCTACTGAGCAAGAACTAAACCTTATCAGTGTGTTATCAGCATTGTTTCTCTGACTAAATCCATAACACAGCACTGCATCAGCTACTAGGGAGGAGAAAAATAACTATTACAGCTGAACCCAGGAGATACCCTCAATTTCAAATGTAGGGGACAAACTACATCCACCCACAGTCCACAAAGACCTTTGTAATGTAAGTAAACTAATACTCAGAATTTTAAAGCATAGGCTTTTCCTTAGATGTTTTTACACAGTAAGCACAGTCTGATGGATATACCTCACCTGCCAGGGTGACTGGAAATCTGCAGCTGCATGCTTCCTCTTACTGAATGCATGTAACTGCATGAAAGGGCAATTATTTTTCCTATGAAACATGGGATTAATAAACATTTTCAAATGTTACTATAGGTATATCTAATGGACTAGTAAACAGAGCATTTCGCACATTGCACCTGCAAACAATCTATGCAGTCCCAACAACAGCGACCTGATTTCCACTCCACTAAAGCTCTGATCATACCTACAATAGCAGCACATTCTTGGGTTGAACAGTTGCATCCAAATGCAGTGGCTTACTCACAGGCCAGGACTAAGCTCAGTTAAACTACATAATACAGCTCAGGTCTAGTAAGGTCTGGAAGAGCTGTGTCCCAGGACACTAGAAGCAAGACAAAAGTCAGTACGTGACTGGATGGAGTTATCAAGGCCCAGAGAGTCTTCTAAGTCTCATTCCATCTCACCCCAGAAACCAGCAGAGGCAGAAGTCTAACTTAGGTCTGACATTACAAGATGAGTTTACAGGCGAGTTCACTGCAGACCTGCATTTAACCGACCTGTTGTTCTTGGAAGTGCAGTGTAATTGAGATTTTTTGTGAGGAGGTGCCTCCACAACTCAGCATGTCCTGGCAACATGGCTCTTCCAGTGTCCCACCATTCACCTAACCTGTCATTAGTAGTATGAAGAAGTATGACAGATGTCATCTCTTCACCAGTCTGTCCCTCACAAAACCTCAAGAACCCATCAACTAGTTCCAACAGAAAACAGTCAATGTCTAAAAAAACCAAACCAACAACCTATTCTGACACCTGACAACAACCTATTCTGACAACTGGGAAAAAGTTCAGTGTTTGGTAAAGAAGGAAGAGAGAAGCAGCTATTCCCACTGAGGAAAACGTACACGAACCTCAACTGTTATATACTGTAATAAACATTCTCACTGAGCAGTCAGGATGTAAAAATGTACACACAAAAAAAATTTACATGCAATTATACATTAATGCAGGATGGGTATCACAGACAGAGCTCTGGTCTCTACTGTAATATATATATCAGAGAAATGGAAGCACAATCAAGCTGCAGAGAACACTGGAGCCTGGTTTCCAAACATGTTTTACTTCTACTGCAAGAATGGCAGCAGGGTATTTCCACAGTTACTGCACATTAATGCTCCTGTTAAAGTCCTCTACATAAAACTTAGGTGTGGTTGGACTTGATGATCTTAAAAGTCTCTTCGAAAGAGAGAAAATTTACAGTATTTGGTAAAAGGAACACAATTTGTAAAATACCCATGGCATAAAGAGGATGCAAGTCCATTTAATTTTTTGTGTTTCAGAGATACAATGGTATGTATCAATTAGACTGCTCCTGTACCTAACCACTGTAGCAACCCCACTTACCAGTAGCCTTTCTGAGCTGTCCCTTATTCACTAATGTTCAATGGGATTAATTCATCATTGACTGATGGCAAGCACAATAGACAATGTTGTTCTTCAGCAATCAGAACTGACAATGAATCCTCCAGACAACATGTTTTTGCAAAAGACCTTAGGCATGTGATTGCAAATCGCATACCAATAGCATACACCATCTTCCATCAAATGTACCTCTTAATTTTATTTATGATCAGAACACACTAATAACCTGAATACTGAATTTGCTGTTTATTTGGCATCAGGCTGACAAGCCATTCCCAAGGTTTTCTCTGTGTTAGTTCCTTCTGACATGCAATTCCCATTTAATCCAGTGTTTAGGATACGGAAGAAACAAACATTTACTAAACCTATCCTGTTCAAGTTTCCCACAGTGTTTTCAACAATCTTAAGAATTTGATTGTTAGGCAACAATTTCTTGTAAAAAATGCTGGAATACTTATCTGCTGCATGTGAATTTAAAACACAGAAAACCATTAAAAAGGTGTAAAAATCTCAGCATCCTATGTGGCACACTCATCAGCAAGAAGAAAACAAGCAAACTGTGTTTAGTAGTACTACACCTTCCTCATTTTCAAGTTCCACTGCTCATACAAAAAGGTCAGGGCAAGCCACAATGCATATATAATATCTGAAACATCTAATTTCCTAAAACTGAAGTGAGTTTAAGACTCAAGGAAACACCCTGCCATCTCAAAGTTATTCAAATAGAACCTGAGCACTACTTGCTACTGCTTACAGCATTTGCAGCATGCAAACAAGAACCCGTTGAAATGTGAAAAGAATTTAAAATAGTTTTTCATAAAAATGAATTAAAGCCATTTCAATGCTGCTAAATTATATATATATAAAAAAGACAGTAAATACTTATTTTTGTATCACATCAAGGTGATTTTTTCCAGATACGGATCATTACCTCTCAAACACCAAACAAACTTCAATAAGGGAAAAACCCCTCAGCTATACCACCCTCTCTACTAAAGAGCAAAGCTGTTGTAAAACTATTAGTTTTATTTTAAAATCCCACTTTATGGACTCAGTTTTGAAGTGAACTTTGTCTGTGGTGTGGGTGATAGTAAATGAAAAGAGCATTCCTGCAGCTGTTTCCTGCAGTTAACATGCTCTGTGGTAGTAAGCAAAACCCGTCACATATGTTTAGTGTATTTTTAAGCCTTCTTACTTAAACCAAGAAAGGTTAAAAGTTATGCAACAAATAGTACTAGTATCCAATCAAATTTATTTTTCTATTCTCAGTTTATCATTTCCTACCACTTCAAGCTGTCTACCAAGATCTGAGTTAAAGTGTCCATGTTTTGACACCAATACCCCTAACACAATACAGAAAATACCATTTCAGGTGATGGTGCCAACAGTCCTGAATTCCTGTTTTGGTATGTAAATAGAACAGAAGGTTAAGTTTTAAATTAAAATCATGCTTTTCTGTTTATAGAAAACAGGCTAATTTCCCCATATACAAGGCTGAAACACATTAAATTCAGCACATGTACCATTCAAATATGTTCATCACTATGAAGAAATTACTTCAAATGTTATAAAATATAGTGAAATACTGATAAAATGATGCCGGGGCAAGAGGAAATAGGTGACATCAAGACAAGGTGTTCAGATAAATCCAGACTTCAAAGAAATCAAGTTTTCAATTTTGTTCTTTCAGCTGATGGGGCGAAGAATCTCAAGAGAAGTCCAGCCCAACGATGTCTTCATGCCAACATATAGTTTCCATGTACAGTGTGTATCCACTATTGATTTTTTCATTGAGGCACGTGAAACTAAAATAACGGCATATCAACCCAGACAGGGTAATTAAGACAGTTATAAAACAAATCACACTCCACTTAAAAGAATTTGTTCCCCATATTAGACTATGTATGTGTGCATATAAGCATGCACACAGGCTTGGGGAAGAGGGGCTGCAGGGCGGCTCAGTGGAAAGAGACCTGGGGGATGCTGACTGATGGAGCTAAACATGAGCCAGCTTGTGCCGAGGCACCCAAGGCAGCCAACAGCATCCTGGCCTGTATCAGCAATTGTGTGGCCAGCAGGAAGCAGGGCAGTGATGATCCCCCTGTGAGGGTGAGGCTGCACCTCAAATCCTGTATTCAGGATCCAAGACATCAAAGTGCTGGAGCAGGTCCAGAGAAGGGCAATGGAGCTGGTGAAGGGCCTGGAGCACAAGTCTGATAAAGAATGGCTGAGGGAACTGGGGGCATTTACTCTAAAGAGGAGGCCCAGGGGGGACCTTACAGCTCTCTACAACTATCTGAAAGGAAGAAGGAACCAGGAGGTGGCTGGCCTCTTCTTCCAAGGAACAAACAATAGGACAAGAGGAAACGGCTTCAAGCTGTGCCAGGGGAGGAGGTTTATGCTAGATATTAGGGGCAATTTCTTCCCAAGAGGGGTGGTCAGGCACTGGAACAGGCTGCCCACAACAGTGGTGGAATCACCGTCCCTGGAAGTGTTCACAAACTGTCCAGATGAGGCCCTTAGTGACATGGTTTAGTGGTGGCCTTGGCAGTGCTGGGGTAATGGCTGGACTTCATGATTTTAATGGTCTTTTCCTACCTAAATGATTCTGTGATTCTTTTTTAAGCTCATTACATTTAGACTAAAGTACAAAGATCAGTGTCTATAGACCTATTGTATTGTCTACTCTTTTATATGGGTCTGAATCATGGGTCATCTACCGTCATCACCTGCGACTCCTCGAACGCTTTCATCAGCGCTGACTCCGTACAATTCTAAACATCCATTGGACTGACTATGTGTCTAATGTCACTGTCCTCAAACAGGCAGGGTGACCAGCATCGAGGCCATATTGCTGAAATTGCAGCTGCGCTGGGCAGGGCACATCTCTAGGATGAAGGATCACCGCCTCCCCAAGATCGTGATTTGTGGTGAACTTGCCACCGGTAGACGCAAGAGAGGTGCCCCAAAGAAGAGATATAAGGACTCCCTGAAACAATACCTTAGCCTTGGCTATATTGACTACCGTCAGTGGTCCACCTTGGCCTCCAATCGGGAGACTTGGAGGCACACCATACATAATGCTGCTGACTCCTTTGAGAGCTCACTCCTTTGAGAACTAGTCTCGAGGAGAAAAGACAATGCAGAAAGAATCGCGCCCCACCTGTACCACCCAAGAAGACCTTCTGTTGTGATTTTCGTAGCGGATTTGCCTATCCCACAGTGGCCTTCTTAGTCATCAGTGCACTTGTAGTAAGCGTGGGTAAAGCCCTTCCCAAATCTTTGCTCGCGAAGTCAAGCCATGATGATCATGATGATGATGACATATTACAGAGTAATTGTTTTACATCTACATGGGCCATTTCATTTTTAGCAACAGTTCATATAAGTTTAGGAGAAATCCATCTCCTGAAGCTCTTACAAAAACTGCGAGACAGAGCATCTGTTCTCAGAAGCACCCTAAGTAAGATATGCCATGCTCTCATCGTAGTTCACACAATGATTTAACTCTTACTGCAGTGTGAAATAACAGTCTGGCCACTTCTGTCAGGAGCCAACAGACCTGGTGGGAGGGCAGAGCACAAGGCAAAGGTAAGAGGCCCTGCAGAGAGAATAGGGTTGAGTTAATACAATTGCTGAATTTGCTAAGGACAGAGGTGTTCACAGATTTTGGAGACAAGAACAAAATTGCAAGACTGATGAAAGGGCTTCCTAAAAAGAAAGCAAGTAAAAGTAGCACCACTCACATGAAGCATCACACTTCTGAGGTTGTGGAAATCACAGAAAGCAATGTTATTGCAAATGAACCAGGAAGTAAGGAGATCTAGGACTGCAAACTCGAAATGTGCTTACCAAGGACCAGAAACTGTGGACATTGAAGAGATAAATATTCTATTTTCCTTATAAAGTAATAGTAAAGGTCATTTTATGACTGGACTGCCTACAGATGACACTAGGTGAGGCAGATTTATGGTGTGCAACTATTTTTCTACCAGATGAGGCACAGTTCCACTGCAAGCAAACTGACTGGTCAGCAACTGGCAAAATACTCAAGGTGCAAAAGGGTTTCCTTTCCTTCTTTTCCCTTTCCAAGGTTTTTATAGAGCTGCTGCTTTTAGCATTTTACTGCTGCTAACACCAAAAAAGCTCTGACTTTTGCTATTTTAACAAACAGAAATCAGTAGACAGCACCAAAAAGCAAAGGAAGTTTCCTTGACCTTTCAAGAGCTGAGTAAAAGAGGAACCTGTACACTCAATTGTGGCTAAAGAGTAAAACCCATGAAAACCACCCTGTAAAATCAGAGACCTAGATAAGCCTTGCCCACACGAGAATTTAAATAAGCTGTATTAGATTATTTGATATAGCTGCTTACGTAGAAAAGAAACCATGAGCTGTACCTCCACGTGAAATGGTTAAGTCAAACGTGTACCTTTCCAGAAGTTTCAATAATCCATCCTCCACGTTTAAAATCTCTCTGACTAAAAACAGGAAAAAGGAAATTCCACATCATACCTGCCGCCTTATTTCCACCTTTCAAATCCCTTAGGGGCATGGGGTAGTGAAGTTACACACAAGGATGAAGAAAACCTTTAGAAGCCTAAGAACTGCTCTGTACAAGCTCTCATTAGATTCACCAGCAACTTAAACCATGTACGCTTCCACAGACAAACAAGTATGACAGCTTTAAAATTCAACATGAGTATTTAAGTTTGAATTCAACACAAGCCCTGAAAAAATAACTTGTCTTCCTTAAATGGACCATTTTTTATACTCTAATAAGAATTTGCACAGAAACCATGCAATTTTTTCCAGACATTCTTACTAAAGAGTTGAAAAATAATTTGACTTAATCAAAAACAACTTCAAATCATAAATCCTCTTAATAAACCACACTGAAAAAAAATACATTTTTGAACACTTCCCATATGAAAGCAGGCTGAGAAAGTTGGGGCTGTTCATCCTGCAGAAGAGAAGGCTGCGTGGAGACCTCATAACAGCCTTTCAGTATCTGAAGGGGGCCTATAAGGATGCTGAAGAAGGGACTCTTCATCAGGGACTGACGAAGAGTGACAGGACAAGGGATAATGGATTAAAACTTCAACAGGGGAAATTCAGGTTATATGTAAGGAAGAAGTTCTTTACTGTGAGAGTGGTGAGGCACTGGCATAGGCTGCCCAGAGAAGCTGTGGCTGCCTCATCCCTGTTAGTTTTCAAGGCCAGGTTGTACAGGACTTGGAGCAATCTGGTCTAGCAGAAGGTGTCCCTGCCCATGGCAGGGGATTGGAACTGGATAAGCTTAAGGTTTTTTCCAACCCAAACCAGTCTGTGATTCTGTGATTCTATATTTAGTTAAGTTGATGAACATCACAAATTACAAGAGCACTGATGTCACTGCCACTCATATCAGCTTCCATGCCAAAACTGTGTTTTCAACTTGCAACTTTAATTTAGCATTTATCATATTTTTACTTGTGAATGAGATACAAATCAAATAAAATTTTTACCTGCTCTGTAATTCAGAGATGACAAAGTAAGTTCCACACAGGAGGATTTTGAGACCCCCAGTTTATAAGCCCTTTTTATTTATATACCACTTCTTGCAATTGTGACTCAACATGGACTATCCGCTTCTAGCAATTCCCTGGAAACCTTCTTCACATTGCTATTCTATGCATGCATAAGGGTTTTTTTCCCTAGAGATTTGGTGGTTAAGGAAGATCAGTAACATTATCAACCCTCACCAGCCATTAAATCTGTTATGACATGTATTTGCTCTCCTGTCTCATACCCAATTTTTAACAACCGCACTCTCCTTTCTCTTACAGATCAGTACCCAGAAATAGGAACAGCTATGCAAGAATAAGAATGAACTCATATATAGTGAAAGATACTAACAGAACACCCTGAACACGTTGGCTAAAATCAATGTTTCACAGAATAGCATTAACAGACTGATTTAGGTTGGAAGTGGCAGTAAAACTCATTCAGTTCTAACTACCTGCCATAGGCAGGGACACCTTCCACTAGACGAGGTTGCTCCAAGCCCTGTCCAACCTGGCCTTGAACACTGCCAGGGATGGGGCAGCCACAGCTTCTCTGGGCAACCTGTGCCAGGGCCTCACCACCCTCACAGGGAGGAACTTCCTTAAGTCCAACCTGCTTCAGTTTGAATCCATCACCCCTTGTACTGTCACAACAGTCTGCAGTTGGCTCCAAGTCTACCTCTGCCCGCAACCCATTAACCGATTTTAACAGGACCAAACGCTCACGTCCTCAAATCGAGGCCTCGCCCACCCCTGGCCGCCCCCGGGCGCACGGTCCTCTCGCCCCTCAGCTTCACCAATGGCGGCCCGGCAGAGCCAGTTACGGCGGGAAGCCCGGCGGGAAGGTCCCGCCGCCCAGCTACCCCCGCCGGTACCTGCGGACTCGGAGTCCGGGCTGGAGGACCACGCTCCCTCCGCCACCGCCAACTTCTCAGCTGGCCCCCAGTTCCCGCTACGGCCCCGCTGAGCGGGCCGGGCCCCGCCCCCGCCTCGGGCCTGCCCCGCCCCCGATCGCTGCCGGAAGGGCCGTCGTGGCTGCCAATCGCATTGCGCACTACCCGCGCGCCGCCACCGCCCGCCATATCCCGTATGACCGGGGGGGCGGTGGCTGCCCCGCACGCATCGAACGTACCGGGGGCGTGGTGACACCACCCCCCGGCTGGCCCAGCCCCACCCTCCGCGCGTCGCGTCCTTTGTTCGCAACGGAAGAGGGGGAAGGAGCTACAGCCCTCCTACGCCATTGCGGCACACGGAAGTGGAGCGGGCTGCCAACAAGCGAACGGGCGGGCGCCCCGGAAACGTTAGGTTTCCAGAAACCGCACGCCCCCGCGTCGCCTGCCACTGCGCAGGCGCGGGTTCCGCCCACTTTTGGTTTCGGTTTGCTGTGGCTGCTGTTGAGCGCGTTCTGCCACCGGCACGGAGCGGAGCGAATGGCAGCAGATCGTGGGGATGCAGCACACACCGAGCGAGAGGGAGCGAGCCAGCGAGGGAACACGGTCCACGGGGTAGTCGTGGTTCGGTAGCACGCGCTGCCGCCACAGGCAAGGGGTACTGGGGTGGGGATAGGAGTGGGCCCGAAGCGTCCCAACAGCGGCCGCGTCTCGGCTCCGGGCGTTCCTGACGCGCACAAACGGCGACAGTGAGAAAAAAAATGATCAATAGAACCCACAGGAGCAACGTCCACCGGCGAAATGTGATGAGCCCGTTGCGAGTGCCTCCGGGAGGCTGGTGGTGGTGCGAACACGGGAGGTACCGCGGAACCGGTTCGCTCGAGCTACTCCTTAAAGAAGACAAAATTACAGAATCAACTGGGTTCATCAAATCCAGCCTTTTCCCAGCACTGCCAAGGCCACCGCTAATATGTCACTAAGGACCTCGTCTACACGGTGTGTGAACACTTCCAGGAACGGTGATTACACCGCTGCCCTGGGGAGCCTGCTCCAATGCCTGACCACCCTTTTGGGGAAGAAATTGTTCCTAATATCCAGTCTAAACCTCCCCTGGTGCAGCTTGAGGCCATTTCCTCCTGTTCTGTCACTTTTTCCTTGGGAGAAGAGACCAGCCACCTCCTGGTTCCATCCTCCTTTCAGGCAGTTGTAGAGAGCGATAAAGTGCCCCTTGAGCCTTCTCTTCTCCAGACTAAACCCCCCCAGTTCCCTCAGCCATTCCTCATCACACTTGTGCTCCAGGCCCTTCACCAGCTCCGTTGCCCTTCTCTGGACCTGCTCCAGCACCTCAATGTCTCTCTTGTAGTGAGGGGATCAGAAGTCAAGGTGCACAGGAGTCAAGGTGCACCCTCGCCAGGGCCGTGTAATGCATTGGAGATATCACCACCCCAACTGTTTTCATGTTTTGAACCCATCTCCACTCCCTGTACTTCAGTCTAATTAATGTTTCCCCAAATCTGATCCAGGAAACCAAAATAAACCATGTGCTGTTGATCGGTGGTTGGCCAGGCTGGACAGGGCTTGGCGCAACCTGGTCTAGTGGAAGGTGTCCCTGCCCATGGCAGGGGTTTGGAACTGGATGACCTTTAAGGTCCATTGCAACCCAAACCATGATTCCATGATAGAAAGAATTCATGCTCCAAAAGAGACAATTCACCAGGCATGGAAGTAGTGTAAAATCACTGAATTATATCCCTGTATCTGCCACCTGTGAAATGAAAATGAAAAAAAGAATATATAAAGCTGCTCTGAAAGAATGGGCAGAATTAACTGAAACTAAGGGGTGGGAAGATGAGGTACACCAAGAGGAATTAGTACTGTCCTAACTGGACAGGAAGATTTTTTTTTCAGTTTTGAAATTGGAGGGGGCAAAAAAAACTAGTACTGCCATTTTTCAATGTGGTGTACATCACACAGGGTTCATTTAGTCTTCACATACAAGTAAGTATGAAGGACCTTAATATACCTGAATTCCTGAATCATTTTGAGTTCAGCTGTGGATGAGTCTGCTACACTTATCCCACCTGACCCTACACCATCTGAAGAGAAAAACAATGTGGATTTTTTTTCTTTTTAGGATTAAACTTGTAAAATACTTCTCCTCTTGTGGAAAAAAAGCCCCCAAAACAAAACCAAACAACCCAAACCAAACAGAAAACTAACCATCTCTTTAAAAGGTTGGCATCCCTCTGCATTATAGACTGAAGACTGGATGTCCATCAAGACAGGGAAAAGAACATAAGCTTAAAAACAAGATGTTACTGAAGAGATGGAAGATGACTGAGAAACTTAAAGGTTAGATATAGTGAATCAAAACATGTAGTTCTGTATTTGGGTCGTAAGTAGCAAGCAAAATGAAATTCCCTACATATTATAAAAAAGTGAATCTAATAGGAGTAATACTAGAAAAGTAAAATGAATGAAATAAAAAAGGAGTAAAGCAAGCTAAATATTTGGAAATAATAGTAATAATTGAAACAAAAAGAAAAAAAAATCCAGTGGATTGCTTCCATGATGCTTTTATTTTTTCATTATTGCTGGGCTGTCAATTTGGGTTTTAACTGCATGAGAAATAAGGAATAGATAATTTGATAAGACCTCTGAGATGTCCCAAGACTAGTTATGAGTTGCATCTTTGGAGTTTCTTTTCAAATTGAGCTAGCACCCTTTAATGGAAGTACAATACTGGTGAAACGATCACCCAAAGGACAAAAAGTATTTTTAAAGCTACATAAACTGAGTAAGATTGAAAGGCTCTGCAGCATAATATATGTGTACCTATCTCTCTATTTAACATTAGTAGGAAAATATTGCTCAGGCTTTAAAGGAGAATAATATTCCAAGGAGTGCTATTTCCTTGTTACAAATACCTTTCTTCTAAATGCTGTACTCCATAAAGAAATTTATTCAGTTCTGTTATTTAATATTTAAAAATGACAACTCCAACTTTAATTATTTAATTATTTTAAAAATAATAGGTATTAAACATATACATGTTTATACTTTAAAGAAAAATAATAAAAAAAAGTAAATGCGAAAAAAACGGTCCTCGGAGTAATGCACTGAGGCTTAAAGGTTGCCACCTCCAAAGCAACAGTTATTTAAAGATGTATGTCAGTCACAGTCACTTTGCAACACAAAGTAAAATGGGAAATGTACTCTGCATCTGAGCTAAACTAGATCTCATGAAACAAGAGGCAAAACACTGGTTTTGGTGCTACAAAATGAAACAGGTACTTAGGTACCAATGTAGCTCTCAATGGCACACATTTTTTATTACAGTGAGGCTGCACATGAAAAACCTTACAATTTCATTTCCTGCTGGTGTCACTGGACATGAATTCAAGATTCTCATATGCCAAGTCAACAAAATTAAGTAATTGAGGAGGAAGCCTGGGAATTGTTTTCATTCAGATTGCAGCATTCCTTTACCATGTGTGATGTACAACTTATCATGCTGCAGCAAAGGAAACAAAGACTGAGCTTGTGGAGAACTTACTGTACATGCAGATTGCCAGTCAAATACTATAATTTTTCTAGGATGTAGAAATGACTATCCATTACAGAGATTATCTCTGTAATGCAAGAACTGGTTACACATGTTCAAGCACAGATTTATTTCACTGAAACGTGTATTTACCAAACAAAGATGTGTCAAACGATTTAGAAGGCACATTTTTCATATGTTTCTAGAATGAATACAAAAAAGTCCAATTAATAAGAATTTTAACATAAATTAAATCCTGCATTTTATCTTTAAGTGATATTCCTACCAAAATCAGCAATACCAATGAGAAAAATTGTTTTCTCTTCTGAAATTTAAGCCAAGTAATTTAAACCGCCCCTGCTTAATCCCTCCTCCCAAACCTATGAAGGATCTAAAAAATGGAATTTCCAAACTTAAAACAGTTTTAATTGCTCCAATATGAATAAAACTAAGGGAAGACAATCAGCCTAACACAGAGGTGATCTTCCATGTAATAACAGGAAAGAAAAGCATTACAATGGAATGGCAGTGTGAAGCTGGTGCACAGGATGGCTCTGAAATGGAATTTCCCCCACCTGCTCCTCACCCAAGAATATTCCAGGAGCAGAATGCACAAGGAGCAAAAATCAAAGTGAAGAACACCACTGAAAACTGTTAACCAGTTAATCAACTGGAAACTTAAAATAGTTTTGACATGTTCTAGGCAGCCTGCTTGACCAATATCTGTAGGTTAAACTAGGCCTCAAATCTAAGATGGCACCTAAAAATTAAAAAAAAAAAAAAGGGCATGGTGGGGGGTAGGTAAAAAATAGTGTGAGGGGGCAAAAACCATAAAGCCATAGAGCAGTAAAAGAAACTTGCACTGAAAACAAATCTAGCACTAGTATAAGCTGGAACAACTATAAAATTAACTTACTCCAAAATTTCAAAACACAAGGCTTTGCGCACTTATCAAGGTGCTGCCATGCAGGTTGTGTTCCCAAGAGAGGTCATTTAAAATTTGACTCATACATGCCTTTTTCGAGGCACGTCAAGCCCAAAAGTTTAATACAAAGTGTCATACTTGTAAATATGTTGAATTAATGTTAATCAATTTGCATTATTTATGCACAGTAAAGCTTAAGGTAAAACAATCAGCAATAACAAGAATATGAAAGCATGTCTCACATGCAGTTCAGCATCAGACCTTTTCCTCTCTGTATGCCACACTTAACGCCACTGATCCAAGTATCACTGAACATTCAATATCCAGCACTCTGCTAACCCAATTCAAGCTAATCTGAGAATGTGTCACAGAAAAGGTTATGAGAACACTTGCACACCACTACACAGGTTGGTGTTTTAGGGCTGCAGCACTGAACAGAAGCTTCCTGGCTGTAAAACCTTACGTACCCAACTCCAAAAGAGGAAAATACAGCTGCTGCAAAGAGGCTTTGAGCACTTAGCTAGCCTCTACCTCTGAAGCCAGAACTCACTAGACATCCTGCCTTACTTAAAAATCAGAAAAAAAAAAAAAAAACACTGTTCTTTATTAACTGAGGGTGTCAGTATGGCACATCACAAATGTTTAGAACAGCAAAGGATACAAGCAAAAAGAACAATACAGTACTAGAAGAAAAACTTCTCCTTAACTGACTAAAAGACTGTCCTGAGTAAAATATGTATCTTACTAGGTTAGAGACAGTTCAGACAGTATCTCTGAAAACTGACTTCTACATCTACAAAACAAAGAGTCTTTGTCTAGTAAAAGCAACACATTAAAAAAAACTAATTGATATGCATCTTGTGAAGGAAACATACATGTAATCCTCACCTTGTCACTGTCATCATTACAAATGTGATCTTGATGGATTGAGTGGCACTGAAACGATGTACCAATGCTACCTACAAAAGAGGGGGGGAGGGGAAAAAAAACATTAAAATAACCCCAATTCCCATGAACACACAAAAAAAATAAAGACCAATTTAGTAAACATTCTTTTTTTTCCACACACAGAAGAGAGATTTAGTTGCCAAACAGTTACATCTGACAAGTCATGCACTGAATTCGGGTAACAGGCTAAGACCAGAGAGACGTGTTGCACAGTGTGCCATTTTTACATTATTTTTTCTAAATATTTAAACAGAATAGAATTAGAACGAGTTCATCAATCCAAAATAAATATATGCAGTGAAGTACATATGAATACATATAAATAAGGAGAAACTGCACACATCATGTTTAGGTGATACAGTCCTGTACCAGATCCCTGCAGCCCTGGTTAGCCACAAAACAGCAGTTTCTTTCCAGTGACACGTTTAAGAGTGAGTGGAAAAATCCAAGGTCAGTGTAGAAAAATTTTAATTATATCTGGTTTGTCTGTAGTGTAATTTCTGCCTGCTTAAGGCCTTTCCACAGGTTTTGTTTGGTTTTGTTTTTGTTTTTTTTTTTTTTTTTTGCCTAGGGAAAGAAGAACAGCACACCTTTAAAAAGGTTTGAGATTTTGTCCAAGGAGGGAGACGAACTAAAGTTTGAGTGTATCCATGCAGTTTCCCAAACACATTTACAGAACTCTCAATCCTACTGTAAAGTTTTATTTAATGTGCTGTTTCCTTGCTCAAAGTATAGGAGTGGAGTAACTGCTATGGTTGAATTTGTGCTTCCCTAAGATGACTCCTTGCAAATACTGAGCAAATCAACTTTTAAAAAGCAAGAAGAGTCTCATTTGTAAAGTTACACCATTTCATGATTTTTCCTTACAGAAGATCTACCTAGAACTTCACAGTTTCTTGTGGTCCTTCTGTTATAATTTTGAAATGAGCTCCATAAATTTGCTTCTTTCTGACCTACCACTACAGAAAAAAAGTTGCCATAGGAGTCATTGACTGTGGCTCTATTGGCTTGAACAGCAGCAGAACTTGTGCTGTGTATTTTTGTAGGAAGGGAGAGCAAGAGGTATCACTACACAGTTGAAGTTTCAAGTTGAAAAGTTTAAAGATGAAAAGGAAAAACAGGTCCAGTTTAAGACTGTTCAAAACATGCAAAGTTCCCTTCCCATTTAATTTAGGCTTATGCAAAACACAAGTGTTTTCACTAGGAATACTCCATGAGCTTTCTGGAAATTGGAACTGATTGCACCCCAAGGCAAGCTAAAAAAACCCAAAGAGAACACGATGTTAAGGATAAGGCTTGACAACTTTCTGCCCATTACACCTGAGGCAGCACTACTGTAAAATATGGCCTCTTGGATTAGTCCAAGATAAAAAAGATAGGCATCAAATAATGAATATAACAAAATTCTGTCAAATTATGACAAATATATATAAGCTTGTTTTGGGCATCTGTGTATTTAGATAATGAAAGAAATTTCCAGAGGTAGTAAAAAACCTATACCTAACCTCAACATTACCTAAAACTTTTTCTCCACCAAATTAAACCACAAATGTGGAACTTAAAGGCTACATCATAGGCTCTACAGATAGGCTTTTGAAGAACTGCAATCACATACACAATCACAACAATAAGTTGGCTTTGATCTAGCTATAGTGGATACCCAGCTGCAATAGTACAGCTTTCAGTTCATAACACAAGGTGGGACCCCTGAGCAGCCCATGAGGTTTTGTGTTGCCATAGCTTCAATTCCAACAATATCCACATTACCAAGAGAAAAATATAGCTTGGATTTTATCAGCATGTTTCAATCACACTTGACTGTTCTATAAACACAGACAACCAAATGCAGTTAGCAGAAGATATCTCAGTACTTTCTTTTGATATGATCCTTTTAAACAGGGTATTGCATGGTCTTCACACCATTTTCATTTAACTTCTGGTCAGCTACTAATACCCTATAGTCAAATGGCAAGATGTAAGAGATAACCCCTGAACTGCCAAAAATAAAGATTTTACTACACACATCCTGACTACCCTGAAGCAGTTGCCTGGCTGATCTCACCAGCAACCTCACCAAAGGCAGTCTTGGAAAAGGGTTTCTTTGAAAGACAGTGCTTGAAAGGGTCCAGCAGAGGTATGAGCTCCAGGCACACTGACACAGACTATGACCAGCTAAAGTCCCTGCTCCACAGCAATGCAATCTGTAACACCGAGTTGTGCAGCCAGGAAATCCTGTAGCATTTGCCTGAGTTTTTAAATTTGATTTTATTTTTTTAAAATACACTTTTCAGTAATTGAGTTACCATGTTTTTAAAGCATTTCCTTTACGAGAAACAGGTTACACTTAGACAAACCTGAAGAAAGGTAAAACACTTCTCACTCACCTGCAAAAGAAAGATCAACAGACAGAATCTGGAGGATTCAAACCAAAGATTCAATCACCAGTTCTCAACTGTGGCTTACCAGGAAAACGATGCTGGAGGACTGAAAGGAACTAGAACTATAAGCCAATTTACACTGCCCTGACTGTAGAGAGTGGATAAAAATTTGGTCAAACTACCTTTGAATTCTTTTGTATTAGAAATACAAACTGGACTGCTAACTCCAGGAACTGTCCACAGAATGGCCATCACAATAGTGGTGGCAATAGAATAGGTATTACATTACCTAGATAGAATACATCTATGTACCATTATTTTTCTTGTGATTGCAAATAAGAAGCTTGTATTATGAGCTTACGATGTTTCCTTACCTCATAAACAGCTTTGGCCTGGCTATTGCCTTTCTCCATCTGCATTAACTTTAGCAGCTCTATCTTTTCTAGTGAAAAGTTGGAACAACTAAACTTCGGGTGGACTCATAACCCACAGCCTCGTCCCCTTCATAGCAGTTTTACACATGGAGAGGGCACTGCTTGGTAACCAACCAGCTTCACTGTGCAAGGTCCAGATTTTGAAAGGGTTTGCACATTTTTAAGTGAAGCATTTATCTGTGAGGAAATCTGAGTCACTCCCAACACTGAAGTGCTGATGGATCCATCTGAACGTCCATCAGAAACATTCTTTCCCATGTACCCTAGATTTGCAGCTAAAGCCAGGAATCAAGTAAAACTTCTGGGGATTTTTCCTCAACTAACAATGCAGTATTACTGGATAAGCAAGGGCTTTCAATGAGCATATTAAGGTTTTTTGCCAAATTATAAAATAATTTCCATGCCAGGATTGATATGCATAAGCTATACTAACCAGCATGCCTACAGCAAATAATCAGAGTCAGGCTTCAAATAAAATGAATATCCCTTCCAACATTTAAAGAATTATTGAAATTAAAGGTGTTACAGAATTCATGTTGGCTTTTACAAATTCTGTTTATATGCACTGTGAAAAATTACTGCATGAGAAACACTTTTGGAACATTCTTCAACATTCAACTTTGCTGCTTTAATAAAAATAAATATTGAAACACATCAGAAGTCAGTCATCACTATTAGCTCTTTTCATCTCAAATATCACTCAAATTCTATTTTGGATTCCACACAAGTGCAAAACTAGTATTTTAAAATTTGTATTTTTGTATCTTTACAGCACACATACAAAAGTAAGGAATGTTTTCCATAAGCTTACTGACAGCTGTGTGCTCTGCTCACAGGGGATCAGTTTCTCCTGCTCGTTGAAGGAGCAATTCAGCAAGAAGTCACCCAGGGAAAAACTTTACAGCAGCAAAAAAACTGTCACGCAATCTGATTAACACAGAAATGCTATAACCCATAAACACAGTAACACTGTTTTACTGGAACTCCCAGTACTCAAAATATCAAAGAGATAAAGTGTAACTGATAAGACTGCACAGCAAAATGTCCTAGCAGGTTGTGAAGTCTGGTTCATACTAGCAAGACATAAGCAGAGAAAAAACAACTATATAAAGCAGTAAGGTAAAAAAAAAAGTGTCAAATAAGCTATTTAATCATTCGGAAGTCACTTTCCATCCTGAGGATAAACACTATGATCTGAGACTAAGCAGCACTCTTCCTGAAGTGATACTAGATAGAAGTTCTAAGCTGTTACTATAAGGCCATTCTAAGAAAATGCTGCCACAATGATGCATGCATTAACAGTTATTTACTATACCCTTTCCCACCACAGCATCTTAGATTTCAATCAAGGCCTACTTTAAAATAGAAATTTAAAAGCCATTTATTCAATTTGGATACAATATGACACTGTTTATAACATCATTCCCCCTCACTTTGCCACTCCAGAGTAAACCTTCTATCATAAGTGTTTAATACACATTAATATACACTAATTAATGTACATCAATATACACTGTTTATAAATAGAAGTTGTTCAAAGATAGGTTTGATTAAAGGATAGAGTTAGAACATTCCCCTCTGTTATTTTCCTATCCTTCTGCCTCTGATGAACTGAGTTCATAAAAATCACACTGTTCCTGGGTATCTCATGTAAGTGTGAAACATGGAAGACAACCAGTAAATAGTAGAGACCATTTAGGAAGTTTGCAACTACAAGACCTGTGTCACAAGACTGCTCAAACAGTCCCAGGGAAATTCACAGGGTTTACATTCAATAGGACACAAGCCAATTTCAAAGAATCACAGACTGGTTTGGATTGGGACATTAAAGTTCATCCAGTTCCACCCCCTGCCATGGGCAGGGACACCTTTCACCAGAGCAGGCTGCTCCAAGTCCAGTACAACCTAGCCTTGAACACTGCCAGAGATGGGGTGGCCACAGCCTCTCCACAATATCCACAAATGGACAACTTGTTCCAGTGTTTCTCTGCCTCCATCTTGAAAACTTTCTTCCTTATATTCCTAAATCTATCCTGTTTCAGGTTAAACCATTGCCCCTTGTCCTGCCATTACAGGCCTTGGTAAAGAGCCTCTATTCATCTGTCTTAAAATCCCCTCTGAATACTGAAAGAGCACAAGAAGGTCTCCCTGGAGCCTTCTCTTCCCCAGGCTGAATCAGCCCAGCTCTCAGCCTGTCTCCAGATCAGAGCTGCTCCAGCCCTCACAGCACCTCCACGGCCTCTGGACTCACTCCAACAGCTTCACGTCCCTCTTGTGTTGTTTCCCCAGACACAGGACATGCAGGGGTTCTGGGCTCAAGCACGCACTGTGGGTCTTGGGGAGCTTCTCCTCACCCAACACCCCAGTTAAGGTCCCTCTGGATGGCATCCATTCCTGCAAGCCTATCAATCAACTGCACCACTCAGCTAGGTGCCATGCACAAACTTGCTCAATCCTTCTATGTCACTGATGAAGATATTAAATAGTACTGGTCCCAGTACGGACCCTGGAGGACACCACTCTTTACTGGTTTCCATGTGGGCACCGAGCTCTTTGGACATGGACACCCTGCCAATTCCTTATCCCTCTAAGAGGCTATCCACCATATCTGCATCTCACCAATTCAGAAGCAAGAATGTTGTGTTATCTCTGGACATCAAACCATTGACTGCAACTCTTTGGATGTGGTGATTCAGTCAATTCCTTATCCAGTGAATAGTCCATCAAGCACATATGTCTCCAAATTAGAGGCAAGGATGATGTGTGGGACCATATCAAAGGCCTTACAGTCAAGGCAAATGACATCAGTTGCTCCTCCCTTATCCACCAACACAACTGCTCCATTGTAGAAGGCCACAAGATTAGTTAGGCATGATTTGCGCTCAGTGAAGCCATGCTAGCTGCCTCTAATCACCTTCCTGTCTTCCATATGATCTAACATAGCTTCCTGGAGGATCTGTTCCATGATCTTACTGGGATGATGGGTCAGTAGTTCCAAGGGTCCTTCTTTTTACCCTGTTTAAAAGGGTATTTGCAAAAGGAAGCCAAGAAAGAGAAGTGCCCATGGGATTACTGATAAAAAATACTTGAACCTGAACAATCTCAACTGCTCCCTGGACATACAGAAATGCCTCCTAACAAATATGACAACCTTTGTGTAGGTAAGGGAGTAATTTTCCAATAACCTGCTGTCCTGGGTTTAGCAGTAGCAGTCATTTTTATCCTTCTTGGTAGCTGGTGCAGTGCTGTGTTTTGACTTTCGGGCTGGGAGCAGAGCTGATAAAAATGATGTTTTGGTTTGGCCAAGGACTTGTTCAGGACCAGTTCATGTTTCTTAAGGGGTGATGTACCTACACATTTTGCAGACAACTTCAATGCTGTCGGGGACAAGCTCGACAGATTCCCAAGAGCTGATTCTCAGTGGCAGTTAGGTACTTGAACCAAATGAACAGCAGAAGAATCAGTTCCTCCTGTCTGAGCAGTCATTCTCCTGAGATCTTCTCTTGTAACAAAATCATTCTTATTTTCTGAAGAACTGACATCAACTTAAACTGCTACTTGAAACATGCTACCTCTGTGGCTACACAATAAAACCTTTCTTCCTCTTAGCTGTTGTACTACAGGACTCTTATGAGACTTAGCTACACAGAGACAGAGGTTGATACTGTAAGACAGAGATTAAAGAGAAACATTTCATTTTCTGTTCTCTCCTTTGCTGTGCAGTAAGATTCAGAGTCCTACTGGAATTATCTCTGATATGTATTAAAAGGAATTAATAATATCTTAACAAACTAACAGGATCCTAATTTTTTGCATTAGAACTGCAAGACACTGACATTATTACAAACACACTCTGAAGAGCATCTTCAGTTCATGGTGTCTGGCTCCGGCGACAGCTCTGCTTGGGGTCAGCGCACAGTCTCCTCCAGGAAGTTCAGTATCTACTAGAAAGAAGAAAACTTTCTTCCTGTTCTTGTCATCTTACAAAAGGAGGCTAACAGCAATATCATAAGCCCAAAGATACCCAAATACAGTTACTTAATAGCATATGCAAATAGTTATAGGAGGAAAGAAAAGTATTTCAGTAACTCAAGGCTGACTTTTGCTGAAAGTAAATAAACCCTACAAAAAAATTAACCTGGCGACCACAAAGTTTCTTTTAAAAAAAAAAACAACAAACAAACAAACAAAAAAAACCCACAAAACCTTTAACTTTTACTACAATTCAGATTTTATCATCAGTTGTGCGGGAGCTGAAGCAAGAGATACAGAAAAAAAAACAACAGGACAACTACATCAAAATCCAGGTATGAGCAGACCAGAGCTCATGGATACCCTTAATGCTGCTCTGTTTCCATCCTTACTGGACTTTGTAGTGATGGTTTTGAAGATTTGGCTGTCTTGAGTTTCTGAGCCTCCTGAATGTAAATTGTCTTTCAAAAGCTACCTGAAATGTCAAGCCATTTATTTTTCTCTATTAGTAAACAGACTATCAAACTGATTTTCTTGAAATTCATCTTCTCCTGAGAATCATATTTAGACTCTGAAAACGCAATGACTGCTTATGCAAACTGCCTAGCAACTTCTTTTTGGATGCAATGGCTTAAACTGACTGTCACCATTACAATACAAACTTGTCATCATTACAACAAAAAACAGTCACAGAAGCACAACTTTAAAATGTTAAACTTTAAACTGTGGCTTGTTGACTGCTCCCTGTTCCTGTATAACATCACCCACCAAACCCAGCACTAGTAGCACAAAGACTTCTTTTGCTTGTTTGAAATAAAAGCATTAAAGCTCCCTCACAGCCCAGCCTGGAAAAAAGAAGGCTTCAGTGGTAAAAACGCTGCTGATGCTGTCTGACTCATGTAGCCTTTAACACAGATAGGAAACAACAATGATTTACAATCAACTTTTTCTACTTTCATACTTCTATCAAGAAACAGTGAAATCCTGGAACCAGAATTTTAAATACACCTCAAGTTTATTTTACTTTTTATTTTCTCTGCATGTTCCATCTACCCATAAAGCAAAAGGTAACCATGGGGCACTGTCATGGAACTGACCCTGTAGATACCTATTTGAAACAGGATCAATTCTGAAGGCATGGTTAAAGGTGTACAATCAAATCATTTCTAGGAAATTATTGTCTCCAACACAAGACAAATGGAGCTGCTGAAGAGAGTCCAGAGGCGGCCATGGAGATGCTGCAAGGGCTGGAGCAGCTCTGCTCTGGAGACAGGCTGAGAGCTGGGCTGGTTCAGCCTGGAGAAGAGAAGGCTCCTTAAGGGGAGACCTTAGTGCAGCTCCAGTGCCTAAAGGGGCTACAAGAAACATGGAGAGGGGCTTTTGACAAGCGCCTGTAGGGACAGGACAAGGGACAGAAAACAAAGCACCTGCAAATGCTTCTTTCACGAAACATGTGTAGCACAGGGTTTGTCTGTTAACACTCCCAGGGTTGTTCCTCTTGGCACTACAAACAAACCAAAACATGTAGTAAAATTAGGATTCTTAAGGCTTATACTGGACAGATTTATTACACATTAGGCTGCTACCAAACAACTGAACTAAAATCCTAACTGTATCACAGCAAGCTCCCTTTTTTTCTCTTTTTAAACATTTGTGTGTAACTATACCCACCTGTAGGATAGCTTGTAAAACCTGGGGCCTGCCTGGGGACAGAGCACAGTGAGACACTAATTATAACTTTATTACTTTACCCATCAGCTTTGAAAGGACAGGACAACATATATAAACATAAACTTCTTAAAAAAACCCCAAAACCAAACAAAACCATACACAATACTTTGCTTCAAAAGCAAACCTGGGTTAAAGATAACTTTCATACATGAGACTGAAGAGTCTTTACTGGCAAAATATACTTTTGCCAACATAAATTGACTCAGGGCTGGGGACTTATTTTCCTGGTCCTATCGGTGAATTCACACTGGCTACACTCTGTCGGACAACACCCCTACAACTCCCTACAGAAAGGTCTTGTTGATAGTCCTGTTCCAGCTATTTGTCCACAACCTTGACTTTAAGCTTCAGACGAGGTCCACCTGCACTGCTATGTAACTGCAGAAGCCAGGAAGCAAAACCAGAATTAGATGCAAAGCCTAGAGCTACAACTGTCTAGTAAATGCCTGCTAAATGGGCCTCTGTCCAAAACACCCTGTTCCAAAGTCACTGACAAATAGAGACTTCCTGTCAATCACCTGCCTGGATCACTGGGGTCATTGTGCGATGTCTGCAGCAGGAGCTGCCAAAGCTGCAACTCCCATCTTTTCCAGCTATGACGAACTCTATGTGCACACTCTGTGTGTTTACAGGGAAGCATTAAAGTGTATTAAAATGGGTATAAAGTAAATTCCCAAGATACTCTCTTGACGTCAGTTTTACTGTCAGTTAACAGTAAGCATGCAAGTAGAACTTTAATGCTGTGTACGTACAATGGGAATAAATTAGATCACATTACTGAATTAATAACCCAGCAGTTATACAAACAAAAACATAGCTGTAGGAACCACAAACACTAGCCAAATCCACAAAACCTTCACTACCTGGGCTCGTTCACATCAGAATGAAATAATGTCTTTAAATTAAAACAGAAACAAAGAAACCAAACAGTAATATTTTCCTGGGCCCTGGCCAGGAATGCCAAGATCTATTGCCTGCAGTGTATTTTCACCACAAAATAATAAATTCTGCCATGGATCAGGTTATAGTGGAAACAGAAATTTTTAACCATAGTGCTAGTAATGGGAACAGCTTTAAACAGGCTTCATGAAACTATTAATTCCATTTCGAGTTCAGTAACCATTTTTCCTCTGCTCCTTTTCTTGAACAGTTGGAAAAAAACCCCACAAACCTCTAAACACCAAAAATAACAAACAAACCCCCCCAAACTAAAACGACTTAGAAAAATTTTGGGGAGGGAGGTATCAGTGGATTTGAAGGGCAGAAGGTAGCCAGTGTGAATGGATGCAGGACATCACGCTTTCCGTTTATCTCTTTTCACAGTAACGTCACCAAAAGCACTATTTTTTTTTTTTTTGTTAAATCACTTTTTAACTCGTATCATCTGCAATTGGAAAGAGAGATTTTGTCCTATAGTTACATGAAGAATTGGCAGTGGAAAGTAAAGTACTCAGAGTGACAGGAAAAAGAGGCACTTCAGCAGCTGAAGGGGCACCTGTCTAAAGTGCACATGCATCTCCCTGATGTTAGGTACTGGACAGACGAACCTGGGGTGGTGCACAGCTGAACAGTTCTGCTATTTACTAGCAGGAAAGTACTAATCAAGGGTATCAAAATCACTGGCAACGTTGGTCAGTGACTATAACATCAGGGAGATCAAGGTCCTGATGGCAGAGAAGGCGGCGAGAAATAGAGGATGGGCCATGGGCATTAGGACAGCCAGGTTCAATGAGCAGTAGGTGAGACCATTGAAAGCAGCAGTGAAGGGTCACAAGAAAGCTGAGTTCTTCAAGAACAGTCTGCATGCATGGGAACAGTTCAGCCCAATACTCAGGACGTAAAGCAGAATTGAGAGCAGCCCAGCCATGAAAGGAATTCATGGTGGAACTTCACTGCCAAAGGGCAGCAAAAACGTGGAAGCAAGATGAGGTTACAAGGAGGAATTTATAAACACTTCTTGGGCATGCAAGAAAGACAAAGCTCAGCTACAGTAGGACCTGCAAACAGAAGAATAACAAGAAGAGCTTTTACTGCTACATTAACAGTAAATGACTGAACAAGCAAAATGTGGACAACTACTTAATGGAATATGTGACCTAGTGACAAGAGAAACAGATGAGGAAGAGGTACTCAATGTCTCTGCTTTGTCTTTCACCAGCAAGATCATCTAATGTCTGTTCTTAAGGACAGGGTACAAGAAGGGAAAGGATGGCTGTTAGCTGATGATGATGTAGTCAGAAACTGCTTAACAGAACTTGACCCATACAAGTCAATGGGATCAGAACTACTGCATCCACAGGTATTGAGATAAGCAGTGCCACAGTAAGGGTGCTTAATCTCACATCTGAAGTACTGTGGAGATAAGGAAGCTCCACGATGACTACAAGAAATAAAATGTTGCACCAATCTAAACAGGCCAAAAGGATAGTTTGGGGAACTGCACGACAGATGGTCAGCCTCACTTCCATCCTAAGTGTAATCGTGGGAAAAGAGTTCTCTTTGAGCATGTTTCTGAACTTACAAGGGGAAAGGTGACTGTACATCCAACATTTGCTCCTGCAGTCCTCACTCTACTGCTACTCAGCTGTAAAAAAAGTTAATATGAGACCTCACAAGCGTACCTGTACCTGTTGGCAAAAGAAATGAAGAAACTCACAAATGAAGGGATGAGAGAGGAAGATAAAGGGGAGTCAAAAGCACATTCCTCTAAATTAGAAACTTCCACTTAAAGAGCTGCCAATGAAAGCACAGCTCCAGATCATAAAGCTTACATCCAACCAGAACACTTTTTTTTTAAGCAAATCCAATAGAATAGCAATGACACAAATGAGAAATGTCCAGGAGAGACTATTTTTAGAGATATAAGTATTACCACAAGCTTAAAAACAAGAACAACAGAAAAACGTCCATTACAAGGTCAGATAAATCTCACGTATTCAGAAAACACTCTTTTACTTGTTTCCTAGGATTTAAGGAGTGGTAGTGTCTGAATGGTTACTTTTGGTTTGGTTTGCTGTTTCTTCATTTGTTTTATATATCCCTGAAAGATCCATTATTAGTGTCTATATGATCAGTTCTATTGGCATTACCTCCTCTTCCTATCCCAAATGTGCTGTACTTTTCCCTTTCCTTCTGCCCCACTTTTGGAACACTCAACTCTACATTAAGGCACAGGTATTCCCACCGCTCTATGCCTTCCTCCCTGATGAAATGAACTCCAGCAGTGACCAGCTAACCGAGTAGAAGAGTAAAACCTTCATGAGTACCTGCTAGGCAGCTGTGTTCCTAACCCCAACTTTGGCAAGAGAATTGTACCTACTGGCAACTGGAAGGTCTTTTCTTTCTGCCAAAACCTGAGCATCTTTCTGACCATGACGCCCTTCAACCCAGGAAATCAAAACAATTAATTCTGCTTCACTTGTTCTTAGCCAGTCAAGCTTACAAGCTGTATGGACTGTGTGCCACATGGCCAGCAGGCAAGTCAGCAGCACACAGAGTCTATATGGGCACAGTAGAGCAAACCCACAACCATCCGACTTCCACTAGGGAGGTAAAAATTCAGGTGGCTGTCAACAATAAACATTTGCTCCTGTAGTCCTCACTCTACTGCTAGTCAGCAGTAAAAAATACGGGACTTCACAAGCGTACCTGTTCCTGTGGGTGAAAGAAAAGACAGCTACAGTTTTTGCAGTTTCCCTTCAATGGTGAAGAATTAGAAGATAATCAATTAAAATAAATTCTTAAGCAACATTCACAGAAGACAGAAAACCAGTCGTATGACAAAGACCTACCTACTTGTTTGAACAATATAGAAAAATAACAGCAATATTTAAAGGAAAAACATAAATAATAAGGCATTTGCCTACTTCTTTAACTGGCAATTATGAAATTAAAATAAAACTACAGTAGGTACTTCCAGTTAATTTTCTATGGATGTATAACAGGGGTTTAACTACACTGTGGCATTCACTTATGATGCTTCCCTGAGAAGGCAGAAACATTGTTTGAAATAAAAAAATGTCAGTGGACATCTTTTATTTATTTATTTTTTAAATGACGCGCACTTTGAAATCAGCAATACCTATAAAAATGCACACCAGTCAGCTAAGCCACAGAAAAACCGTCAAGGAGTCTTTCTACTGAGGACTACCTCCATTACAGCACAGGGTGCCAGTTGTAGGGGCACTACCACATCACTCACCACCATTAAACCATCATCCCAACATCCTTGCCAGGCAGGCTCTGCAGTTACAGCTGACAGGTTGCCAGCCACAGCCTGGCAGCTCTGACAGACAAGCAGCCAGGTAAAAGGTTTCTGCCTCATCCCCTCCTGCACACGGACAGATTAATAACTCAGCACTTCCCAAAGGCTCTAGAAAGGCAGTGGGAAGTGCTGCCAATCCAATGGGAAGCGCTGCCAATCTATGGAGGCCACCTCTGAGCTTCTCCCGCCCCAGCCCCTTCCAGGTTTCCCTGTGCTGTCACATTTCTGCCCACACTCCTTACAAGACAACTTTGCAATCAAGTTTTTAATACCGAGCGCTTGTCACAGTGTTATACTCCATTACTGAAACAAGAATTCACATACACACAAGCTGCCATTACCAAAGTACTACATTAAAACTGAAACCAAGACAGCAGTTAAAGCTTTTTTAGTTTTTAAGGTGGATTTCAATAGCATTAACACAACAGGCAGCACAAATAACCTAACTGCATAGAAGGTTTTTGGTCTGTACAAATACTAACAAAGCTGACTTCACTTGTACTTTGTATGACATCCTGTATGTCCCTTGGATGGAAGGAATAGACAAGTTTGAAACAGAAAATCTGAAAACTCAAAAAATCAGGGCAGAATCTAGTTACATAAAAGGCAGAGACATAAATCAACTTAGTCTGCTGCAGAAATTTATGATGGAAACATGTCACCAAGTAGTAAGCTTAGATAATAGTTTGAAAGTCAGTGATTAGACAAGGAACTGCCTCTGAAGATTTAGGGAAGACAAATGAGCAGAAAAAGCAAAAGGTTGAGGGACGTAAGTCATGCAGGGCAACTCTGCGTAAGTTCTAAAAGAAATTATCCAGGAGGAACATCACTGATATAGGAGGCATTGGAAAACTCACAGTGTCTCTGCTATGAAGATTATAACAATTCTATTATTAACAAAATAACAAAAATTATAACAAATTATAACAATGTATGGGATAATCGCACACTACGGTATTTAACCTGCAGTTTCCTACAAGGTGCTTTAAGGGTTAAGCCTTTACAGGGACAAGCAGCTGCTGGTATTGCTCACAGGAGAAAAATGGCAGAAAAGGTCAGGTAATTGCCTTAACACTGAGAAATGTTCATTAAAGAGTCTTTTCTTGTCCAGAAACAAGAAACAGAAAAGCTGTCCAGTGTCTGTATGGCTATAGCAAAAATAAAACCACTGCACAGAAGTTTCTGGAGCATTCCTGGAAGCTCGCCCTTTGAACATGCAGTGCGTCCATACCACACATACTGTTTTAGCTGCTCAATTTCCTTTCTTAACTCCAAATGTGCCAGAATTCTTTGCTACTGCAACTAGATCTGCTATCCCACCCCAAACTAGTGCGAAAGTGTCCATTTCTCTCACTGCAGTGCTTTTAAAATTATTTCTTTCACTCATCTTTCAGCCTGAGGACTACTGAATACCAGAGGCATATGGCCAAATAAGACAAGATTGATAACACGAAGTTAAACATCCAGCCAGTAATCTAGGCCAACAAGCATGGTAATGGCAATTCACATCTCACTGAAAACTTTCTTATACTACAAAGCATTAATGCTGTCCAGTCAGGACACTTCAGCTACCCCATCAAACACTCATTTCTTGGGTTGGACAGCAAGCAGGTGCCATTTATCAGAAGCTTGGAACTCCAGTGAAAGCTTATTTGGGAAACAGTGATGTGGTTACCACACTGATTTAAGTACAGCAACTCCCCAGGGTCTATCCTTTTGCCTTTGCTCTTCCCACCAGCTCAACTGCAAATGCAAGATACAAATTCTGGTCTCCAGCACTTTCACTACTGCAAAAGCCCTCAAGGGCTCAGACCATTAACCTTCTGTGACAGTGCCCCAGTGAGAAGCCACTATATTCAGAGGAACATTGTCAGAAGAACATGGTTTACTCTGCCACTGAAAAGCAAAGTTCTTGGAGCAGGGACACTGACCACAGTGTTCCACTACCACCTTCAGTTACATTCAGGAGATTTTCCTCAATAGCACTGTTTAAACCTTATCCAAGAAATGTGCACAGCTCTCAGGATAATTAAGGCATGGAGAGGATTCTTTCGTTCTCTGTTTAAAAGACAAACAAAACAGATGCGAGACATACTTTTTGGTATTGCTAATTTCAAGGAAGCAGCAAGTTGATTTAGTTAGTGGCCAGAACCTAAACTTATCAAGCACATGCAAGAGAACAAGCTAAAACTGGAATACAGCAAACAGCTGGAAGCACTCCTTTCAGCAGAACAATAGGCTTGTGCAGGCAGTTTAAGATCTTCTCATCTCCATCCAACTCTAGTGAATTACAGCTTTGTACACTCTGCCTTGATAACAAGATTATCTCTCCAAGAATGATATGGACAAGAGATGATCCCAGCAGCAGAACAGAGCAGACATTCCCAGAAAGCAGGGGAAGGAGATTCATAAATCATTCTGAAGAAGCAGAGAGGGTTACTATAAAAGCTTCCTAATTATTCACAGCAATTAAAATCCAGGCTATTGATAAGAAATTAATTACCATTTTAGAGACAGAAAATGGTTTAGGTAATTTCTTAAGGGTCCAGAGAAGGGCAATGGAGCTGGTAAAGGGCCTGATGAGGAACAGCTGAGGGAACTGGGGGTGTTTATGTCTGGAGGAGGCTCAGGGGGGACTTATTGTTCTCTACAACTACCCGAAAGGAAGATGGAACCAGGAGATGGCTGATCTCTTCTCCCAAGGAACAAGCAATAGACAAGAGGAAACAGCCTCAAGCTGTGCCAGGGGAGGTTTAGACTGGATATTAGGGACAATTTCTTCCCTGAAAGGGTGGTGAGCCATTGGAACAGGCTGCCCAAGGCAGTGGTGGAACCACCATTCCTGGAAGTGTTCACACTGTAGATGGGTCCTTAGTGACATGGTTTAATGGTGGACTTGGCAGCCCTGGGGGAATGGTTGGACTGATGATCATGAAGGTCTTTTACAACCTGATTTGATTCTGTGATTCTATAAATAAAATCAGGAAGAGGGACAAAGTGTACATTCAAGTAGATAAAAAGGGGAGCAAGAAGAGAGAATCGCAAGTGAAGTCAGAGAGAGCTGCCTTCGCTGCAGACCTCTGTCCCTCTCCCCAGGGCATCCCCGGAACATCTCTGGGAGATGCAGCACACTGCCAGCAGAGCATATGAGGGAGACATGACCCATCCAGCTCCATGGTGATGTGCAACATGCTGAATGAATTGTAGGCAGAACTGTCTGACTAAGGAGTGCCCATCCTCATCTGTCTAGCACAGCTCTGCAATATTAGACAAAGGAATCATCATTTTAGATCAGCAAAAGACATGACCTGGGGTCAAATGAAAGATAAATAAAACTTATGAATTATGACATGTTTAACAACAGCGAGTGACAAAGCAATGTGAAATTCAGTGCCAGTAACTACAAAAGATCCCAGACAAGGAGAAAAATAATCCCAACTACACTTGTGGACCAAGAGCTTCCTTTTGCTTCCCCGCTTTTAAATGGAAATGGTCTCTGTAAATCTTCTGATAGAATTAGCAGAAAAGGGCTACAGAACAAGGCTGAAAACTCCATACACTTGGGGTTTGCTACTACCTTAAAACTGCAGTCTTCAGAGCCTGTAATTAGTCACAGAATTGTGATAAAGTAGAGCAGGGGCAGGGGAAGACAATATATAGACCTGGACTCTTCGGCATAGAAATTAGGCAACAGAGTATCACGAACGCCACAGAGAAGGTGCACAAAGAAACATTACTCACTGCCTCAAAAAAAAAAGCCCAATCCACTGAACACCATGTACTTGATAGAGCTTCCAGCTCAGAAAGTCCCTGACCAAGACTTCCTGAAGGCTGGGTAATACAATGGGAAGAATTACTTGGTCTGTGTCCCACTCAAACCCCATTCAAGAGTAGCAACGGGTACAATCTAGACTGCCCTAGGACTCACCCATATCTAACAATATGAGAACAGTTTGTCTCAAGATCACCCTTAAGCTTCCACGAACATCCCTCCAGGCTTTTAAGTCCAGCTGTACTAGACTAGGTTTTGGAAAGCAATCCAGTACTTTTGTGTGTCCTCAGTAAGCTGCAAGGCCGAACAGGCACATCCCCTGCAGGACCAACAGCAGACCCTCTCTCAGCATAGGAAACCCATCAGCAATCCCTGTGTATCTCACTGGGCACAAGTAGTCTTCCACAGCCCCAGCAGTCCTATAGCAGACTGGCAAGCACCTGAATGGGACAAAAGAAACATCCTGACACAAGGTCGGATGCTTTCTCTATCTATATGACATATGATCTATATAACACTTTCCCCCCTCAAGCTGAAAGCAGTCCTGCTTCATTACTGTCCTGGGTTCAGCAGTTATCAGTCATTTTTTTCTCCTTCTTAGTAGCTGGTGCAGTGCTGTGGTTTTGACTTTTGGCCTGGGAACGGTGCTGATAGCACTGTTTTTAGTTACTGCTCAAATGTTTAGTCTGACCAAGGACTTTCTGAGCCTCATGCTCTGCCAGGGAGGAGGGGAAGCCGGGAGGAAGCAGAGACAGGACACCTGACCCAAACTGACCAAGGAAGTATTCCACACCACAGCACGTCATGCCCAGGATGTAACTGAAAGTTACCCAGAAGGGCTGGTGAACTGCGGGGTTGGAAGAGGTATCAGTTGGTGCTAGGTCAGGCAGGGGTGGGGTGAGTTATCGGTTGGCTGGTGCTGAGGTGTCCTATTCTCTTCCGTTGTTATTTCCTTTATCATTACTATTATTGGTGGTAGCAGTAGTGATTTGTTTTATACCTTAGTTACTAAACTGTTCTTATCTCAACCCATGGGAGTTGCATTCTTTTTGATTCTCCTCTCCGTCCCTCCAGGAGTAGGGGGAGGGAGGAAGGGGGGAAGTGAGTGAACGAGCTGCGTGGCTGGGTTTAAACCATGACAATTACCGATTTTTGTTTTGTACTATCCACTTGCAGCACTTACAAAACACAGCCTCCCCAAGCACAACAGCAACGCAAGTTAAAAAGATTCTGCCCCATAAGGCAATACAGCATGGCACCTTACTTGCCAGTTCAGAAGCCAGTGAACATGACCAAGGGTCAGATACTCATCTCTAGGAGGATATGATGACTGAGGAGAGTCTGAACCTTCTTCAGATTGATTAACACTAAGCAGATGGTAGATCATTCTGTGCTCAGGTATCTGGAAACTGAAATTACAGAAAGGAACAGCATGTAATGTTAGGTCTGGAGAAGTTCTGAGAGAGGAAAATAGTAAAGAAAATATTGTATACATCCCCTGTAAATTATACCTTTGTTTCTCTTCTTGATCAAGATATCCAGAGGTGATGAATGGTAAGATAAGTTGGAATACAGGGGAAGATTATTAGGAGTTTGGATCTGAGTACCAAGGAAATAAACAAGGGTATGTACATCTGAGACTAAACGTTAGGGAAAAAAGGAACTGGAGAGAACACCTCCCAATCATAAGCTCAATTTGGGGACTGTTTAATATTCAGAAAGAGTCCCACTTCTGCCAATACTGAGATCTTAGGAGTTCAAAGTATGCTTTAACAAGAACCCAACACAAAGGAGCAACTAAAGTAAGTGCTCTAAGTGCAGGCAATCTTTCAGAAGCCATAAAAGACTAGAAGACCCTGCTTCATGCTCCTATATAGGACTACTGTCCTATGTCTAGATCTCCTTTCCAGAGCTACATTGAGAGAGAAAAGCACAATCCAGATTTTATAACTCAAGTACTGTCCTGGGTTTAGCAGTGGCAGTCATTTTTCTCTTTCTTGGTAGCTGGTGCAGTGCTGTGTTTTGACTTTAGGGCTGGGAACAAAGCTGATAAAAATGATGTTTTGGTTTGGCCAAGGACTTTGTGAGCCTCATGCTCTGCCAGGGAGGAGGGAAGTTGGGAGGAAGCAGAGACAGGACACCTGACCCAAACTGACCAAGAGGTATTCCATACCACAGCACGTTATGCACAGGATGTACCAGAGAGTTACCCGGAAGGGCTAGGTGGACTGGAAGGTTGGAGGAGGTATCGGTCGGTGCTTGGTTGGGCTGGGGGGGGCGAGTTATCGGTCGCCTGGTGATGAGGTGTTGTATTCTCTTTCCTTGTTATTTCCTTTATCATTATTATTATTGGTGGTAGCAGTAGTGATTTGTGTTATACCTTAGTTACTAAACTGTTCTTATCTCAACCCTTAGGAGTTGCATTCTTTTTGATTCTCCTCTCCGTCCCTCCAGGAGTAGGGGGAGGGCAAGAAGGGGGGGGAGTGGCTGAACAAGCTGTCTGGCTGGGGTTAAACCATGACAAGTACTATCAGCAGTCTGCTTCAAAAAGCTATTTAACATTAGTTCTCCAACAGCCAAATGACTAGGCCATGCTCTGGATTTCTAGACACAGATCCTCACTTGTCTAGCTGCCAGTGTTTTCTACATTATTTTCTTAACCAAAGCAGCAACTTTCCCAGTTTTTACAGGGAATTGTCTCTCTCCAATAATGGCAACTGTACTAGAAACCTTATGAGAATGAACTCTTAAGTTGAAAATAACTGTGATGGTAAAATGTTTTTAATGAACAGTTCAGTTGGGGAAAAAAAAGAAAAAGAATAGGAAGATGTTCTGCAGGACAGGGTTAACACAATTCTGTGAAATGATAATATGCTTTTAGGTAATTCAGCTTTTCTGCTTTTTACTCGGAAAGAAAGAGAACCTAGCTAGTGTTCATTGTGTGGCTCGAATACTGTTTATATTGTATTTGCCTGCTTGTTATCAAACACAAGGCAAGAAGCACCAAACGTTACTAAAACTGTCAGCACAGGAGGAAAGGGTTAGGGAGGAAGAATCACCTCCCTCACAATGAGAGGCCTCTTGCTTCAGTCTCCTGATTAGCGATGATTATCAAAAGTGCAGGTATGGAAATGAAGCTGTTCTTTGATTCATGAACGAACCAAACCACATAAACAAAAGTAAAGTTCAAAGAAGTATCTGCACATTGAGGCCATTGCAGCTGAGAGTTTTTTCATTCACTTTGCATCACCATAGAGCTGCACACAACAGAAAATAAAACCTTTTTCTTTCTGAAATACCAAATAATTCCTCTTTTTCTCCCCCTTCCATTTTCCCAGGTATGTATTCTTCATCGTTATTGCTCTTTTTATTGTTATATCCACAAGTTTGCTTTATAAACAGCCAAAAATATAAATAAATCAATGCCATAACTATTTATTTTCTTTCACAAAGCACTTGTTTACTGTGTGGGTCTGCCTGAAATTTAACCTGTATGGCCTAATAGCCCCTTAAATACTACAAAAATAAATTGCTAACAGAACAGCGTCAGCTCCCTTCACAGTGTTTACTTCAGGTACAGGCTAATTTATCTGCTACTTAACTGCCAATTTCTTATGATTCTCTTTAAGAAACGACAAAGCCTTCCTCCAGTCAGAAGCTATTTACACAGAAACAGGGCTAGAAGAACACACATGACAGCTTTACCCAGAACACCAGCTTCATATTTGGGTGGGAATTGTATGACCTGGGGTGTTTATATACCTCAGGTTTTTGCTCTTTGCCTACTTTCTGCTATGCTTATAATCTATATTACTGACGGGATTCTTAGTTGTACTCCTTTCCCTCAAAAATACTACAGAAGATCAATGCTTTAATAGACTCACCACATCATAAATACTAGCTAGGGAGAGACTAACAGAAAGTGATGAAAATATGTCGTGGTTTAAGCCCAGCTGGTAATTAAGAACCACGCTGGGCATGATGTGCTGTGGTATGGAATACTGCTTTGGCTAGGTTGGGTCAGGTGTCCTGTCTCTGCTTCCTCCCAGCTTCTTGTGCCCATCCTCACTGGCAGATCATGAGACTAAAACTCCTTGATCGGAATAAGCATTACTTAGCAACAACTAAAAACATCGGTGTTACCAGTGGTGTTCCCAGGCTGAAAGTCAAAACCACAGCACTGCACCAGCTACTAAGGAGAAAAATGACTACTACAGCTGAACCAGGACAGTATCCACTCCTTATTCCATACAATTCACATCATGCTCAGATTCCATATTTTAAAACGTACTGTTGCTTTTTGTCTTATATATATATATGCATATATATACACACACATATATATACACATCTCCTATATATACATATATATACACACATACACAAGAAGAGAGAGATCATTCCTTAGTCCATGGATCAACCCCTATAAAGTTGCTGAATTCATCCAGTCCACTATGTCGGCCTCCATCTCTTGTAACAGTCTTTCAGAGCAGGAGAGATGGTGTACAGTGTTGGACTGTTGCCTGCTGATAACACCAAGGAACTTGTCTGGTCACTGCTGAGCTCGTCTAGTTTCCCATTCCCGTTTCATTCTTTGTTGGGGTGATGATCAGAGGGAAGTCAGGGTCAGTTGATGGTGACATGAGAACAGTTCTGCTGCTGCTGGCTTTTCCCATGACTTTATTCTCCACTGATGATCATGACAGCACATTTCTTCTTTTTAAAGCCCAGAGTGGTAGGGATGTGCATCCAGCTGATGGGCTATAAAAATGTTATATACCAGGCAACAGCATATAATTGAGTTCATTGGCTGTTTTCTGAATCCCCTTGAGGGACACACAGGATTTCCCCATCTTCTCCCATCACCCACCAAGTAAATCTGGGTCCCTGGGCAAAAGCAATCCCACGAGTGGGTTCGCCTCTACCTGAAGGAGGAATAACGCAGACTGTCTTCCACAGCAAATTCTTCATGTGCACCACAGGAACTTTATCCCATTCTACAGTACGTGAAAGCTCTGACTGGGCTGGGCCAGCCCTGTTGGCAGATCCGCTGGTGTTGACCAACCAGGCGGCCTTTGGAAAGTGTGTATCCCAATGTTTGAAAGTCCCACCACCCATTGCTCTCGGTGTAGTTTTTAACAGCCCATTCTACCATTCGATTTTCACAGGGGCTGGTGCATGGTAGGGGACATGATATACCCACTCAATGCCATGATCTTTGGCCCAAGTGTCTATAAGGTTGTTCCAGAAATGAGTCCAATTGTCTGACTCAGTTCTCTCTGGGATGCTGTGTCACCACAAAATCTGTTTCTCAAGGCCCAGGGTAGTTTTCCGGGCAGTGGCGTGGGGCACAGCGTAAGTTTCCAGCCATCCTGTGGTTGCTTCCACCATGGTAAGCACATGGTGCTTGCCTTGGCAGGTTGGTGGGAGTGTGATATAATCAGTCTGCCAGGCCTCCCCATATTTGTACTTCAGCCATTGTCCTCCACACCAAAGAGGCTTTAACCACTTGGCTTGCTTAACTGCAGCAGGTTTCACACTCATGAATAACGTGGGCAATAGTGTCCATTGTTAAGTCCACCCCTCGATCACGAGCCCATCTGTATGTTGCATCTCTGCCTGATGGCCTGAAGTGTCATGGGCCCACCAGGCCAAAAATAATTCACCCTTATGTTGTCAATCTAAGTATGTCCGAGCCACTTCAATCTTAGCAGCTTTATCCACTTGTTCATTGTCCTGGTGTTCCTCAGTGGCCCGACTCTTGGGTATATGAGCATCTACATGGTGTACCTTCACCACCAGGTTCTACACCCAGGCAGCGATATCTTGCCACAGTGCAGCAGCCCAACAACCTCTGTGTTGCCAGTTGCTCTCCCCCCATTGCTGCAACCACTCCCAGAGGGCACTTGCCACCATCCATAAGTCAGTATAATGTACTGGCCACTTTTCTCATTCAGCAATGTCCAAGGCCAGCTGGATTGCTTTCAACTCTGCAAACTGACTTGACTCACCCTCCCCTTCAGCAGTTTCTGCAACTTGTCGCTGGGGACTCCATACAGCTGCCTTCCCTCTCCGACGCTTCCAAAGCACTGGAGGGGTCCAGTGGACTAGATACTTGCCCATACTGTCCCACACACCCTGCCACTCATGGCTGTCCAGCCTCGGGGAAAATCTCCTGGTCCTCCTATACTGTTGTTTAACCCTAGACAAGATCTGAGCCAGACCCTGCTTAGTTTCTGAGATCAGATAAGATCAGGCATTTTCAGGGTGGTCACACCATAGGCAAATCATAGAGAGCACATGCAGCAGCAAGCTGGCTCCCAGCAAGAGCAGCAGGGTGCTTTCAAGGGCACTGAAATGATATTTAGGATCTTTAATTCTTCCAGAATCTACTTCCACTGTAAACAGCCTGGTGGGGGAGAAGAGGGTGTGAGGGAACATCTCCTCCATAGGCTGACCCCCCCCGCAGGAAGGAAAAAGAAAGATGTATAATTGTTAAAAATTCCCATTACATGCCTCCCACACTATACAGGCGATGACCACACTGAGGATGCATACCAGCCCGCCTTCATGATCAATAAGTCTGTTGTATTACAAGTCATTACCATGAAGTACAGTGAAACAATAACCTTAGCCCAGGCCCCAAAGCCAATTAACACTAAAACAGCAAATACTGGCTGCAAGTAAGATATGACATGCTGAAACTCTGAGACCAAGCACAACAACTCCAAGAGCAAATAAATCAACATTGTATTGAGTGACTATTAATCCAAAACAATGAATGCTTGTCACAAATATGATTAGACACACTCTGGTCAGATCTATCATTATCTCAACCCTTCGTGCCCCACGTTGGGCACCATAAAGAACTGTTGTGGTTTAAGCCCAGCTGGTAACCCAGAACCATGCAGCCGCTCACTCACTCCCCCCACCACTTCCTCCACCCGCTCCCAGAGGGATGAGGAGGAGAATCGAAAGAATGTAACTCCCACAGGGTGAGATAAGAGCAGTCCAGTAGCTAAGGTATAACACAAACCACTACTGCTACCACCAGTAATAATAATGATAAGGGAAATAGCAAGGGGAGAGAATACAATTGCTCTTTACCTGATGACTGATACCCAGCCTGACCTGAGCAGAGATCTGGGCCTTCTGGGTAACTCCCAGGTACTTCTGCTTAACTGAACCCAGGTCAAAATACATCAGTGAGTATCTTTTATATTTTCTTATTTGTAGATATTTTACTCACATACTCTACAAGCTTAGAAAAAACCCACCCACTACTGAACAACACATCTCAATTCATTTATCTGGCATCTTTTGAGAAAGCATACCAAGCATGACAGCAAAGACAAGACTCAACACCCCCTACACCTCTAAGAATGAACAAATAAAAACTAAAATTGAAATGCGCACTTCTGCCTTTCAGAAGAAAACAGATCGCTTGTACATCAACCAGCAAGCAAATAATTTAGGAAGAAAGACTGAAAGGCAGAAATGTGACTTTGCATTCAGCACACCTTTAAATACAGCTATTGGTGTTTTACCCAAAGCTATTTATACACAAAACACCCATCACATAAAGCTTTCCTGGGGAAGAAGCATGTTAAGATAATCATGTAAAAAAAAATCAAGATCGGGACAAAAAAAATCCCGAGACACAGGTGACTCCAGTATACCTAAGCAAACTTGAGTTCCTACCACCACTTCTGACCATCTACAACTAACACAGTTCCACTGTTACTTCTCCATTTACCCTGCCTGCAGCAGGCACCCCCAAGGGTAATATGCCCATGACAGTGTCAAAGAGAACTATTCAGGTGAAGAGAGACTGCTGGAGGTAATACAATCACCCTGCTCAGACCACGCCAATATACAGCACCTTGACTGGTTAAGATTTGAGTCCTTTCCAAAGCTATAGATACCATAATGTCTCCAGGTGTTTGCTTCAGCGTTTGATCACCTCAAGAGTGAAAAAAAATTTTTCTTCATGTTTTCCAGCCTGAGCCATATTCACAGTCCCTTGCTGTAGCAGCACACAGGAGTCTGGCTCTATGTTTTCTGCATCCTCCCACAAGAGAAAGGAAGACAGCGCTGAGATCCCTCTGAAGCCCTCTCTTCACCAGGCTCTGCAACCACAGTTTCTTCCACCTCTTCTCACAGGTGATGCGCTCCAGCCCCTACATCATCCTGGTGTCCTCAAGGGAGCACAGTCCGCTAAGTACCTGCCTTTCCAGCAGTGCTGCGCCCACCCATCCAGTCACCAGCCTGACCTTTCACGCTCAGTCATCCTGCCTCAGTGCAAACCTGCCTGGGTCGAATGCCATCAGGCCCCAGTTCTCTGGGATGTCAAGGTCCCTCTAATAGTAGAGCTGTACCCAGCATATCAACTGGTCCCCACATCACAGTGTTACCTGCAAACTAGATGGAGGATCACTACTTCACCAGAAACATGTTCAGTAACGGGGGTTTTGATGCTGACACCATCCCAGCCACTGTCATCCCACTATTTTTACCACTTTCACAGCTCTTCCCCAATTCTTCATGTTCACTATGTCCTTTATAAAGACGCAGCCAAAACACAACAAATCACTGAAGCTGTTTTTCCTCAATGTTCAAGTTCTTTATTATTGGTACTTTCTGTACCTCACTGCATAAAAGCAGGACCAGTAAGATTTAAATCCCATCCCCTCTTTTCTTCCCCCCACCAAAGAAAACATCCATTTTTCCACACTAGGAGTTAACCAGTGCATTATGAATTTAGACTGGCTAAACATTTTCTCCTGAGAACTCCATTGCAGGTTTCAGGATGTAACTGACTCTACTGCTCAACCATCCTCATTCAGGATGACCAAGTCTTCCCACCCTCACACTGATTTCAAATTACGAAGAGAAAAATGAATTCATATAACATTTTATCAACCCAAAATTGTTGCAGGTTACTGGTTTAAAGAAAGATTTATAGACACAACTTCTATGGCTAAGCATCATGGGTGACTGACCAGTTACAGCCAGCAAGTGGAAGATGCTACAGGTACAAGAGACTGATAGTGTTTTAAAAATGAATTTAGTGAAAAAAAATGTAAAAAAAAGAAAAGAATTCTGGATGCGTCTCCCTGAGTTTTTTCAGTTCAGCTCAACATACAGCCATGACGAACATCAAATATATCTTGGATTCCACTTTCTTGAAATAGGCCGCTGCAGCACACATCACCATTTGCTGCTTCGCTTCTTCACAATCACAGTCATAGATTTCTGTAAATTGAACACACTTCTCTGTCAAGCCTCCAAAAATCATAAGGGATGTCTGAAACTGCTCACAAATCTAACCTGCATCCAACCTCCTAAATCAATTGCAATAGCAGTTTTCAGATCGTATCACACAGTTTCCAGATCATATCACACAAGCAGCAATCCTGCCCCAAAACGCACACAAACCGCAAGGATCATAGACTCCCAGGGTTTCTGAGCCAAAACGCTCAACAACCTACTATTACATCTGCACAAAAGTTCTTTCTAAAAGCTGTTGCTTACTCCTGGTGCCATGTCAACTTACAAACAGGGAAAAAGTGATGCCATGCGGAAGATCTATGTAGAAAGTCTGCACACGCTAAAAACAGGCATATGGTATGTTTTTAAGGAGAATGAAAACATCACTTTAAAATGGCAACCTGTAGGCAGGGAAGAAAAGTCCATCACAGTTCAGATCCTGCAGATACTGGCACACGCACCTAATGAAAGGAGAAGTATCTATGCCTAAAACCCAAATCTTTGTAGAGCAAGAGCCCGAGCAGATAGCAAATATAAATCTCTAATATTTCTACTTTGAAATCTGAACAAACACGACGTGCAAAGCAGAGAAACATGAAGAGGTGTGCTGAAAAAAACATGCAGCAAATGTTTCCAAACTGTTATGCTGTAGTTTCTTACTGCAGGTTCAGTCATATAGCACTGTTCCACCTCTTCTCCAGCAGACCCAACTGTTCCATATACCAGCCATCCTTTGTGGTTTAATTGTCACTCCTCAGGCTCTCATACAAACAGAAGCCATGCGAATAAACACTGTGTATGGCTTTTAGCAATTTGTAAACAATTTCAGGGTAGTCCTAACAGGTAGCTTTCCAGGTATACATATTATGAAGCAAATTAATAAGATTGACAGAATTCATACTTTATTCTTCAACATACAGACTGGCAGAAAATATATCAGATAACTAACAACATTCCTCCCACTCCTTCCAAAAAAAATGTGCCCTGAATCAGTAGCACTACTGGGAAAAGCCAAAATCCCTCATTCATAAAGGGCAGAGAAAACAATCACAAAAACCCTTTCACAGTGTAAGCAATGCTCTTTTGATACTGGCTGCATACCCTGGTGCTACAGTTGTGTACATTATACAGAAGAACAATTCAGTGAAAGACTTTTTTGTGGTAAGTTTTTCTGGTTGACTGGATTTTAAGGGTTTGGAGTTTGGGGGAGGGGAAGGAAGGTGTGTTTTGTTTGGGGTTTCTTGTTTTGGTTTTGTTGCTGTTTTTCAATTAAAGTGATGCAGTATGTCTCTTTAAGACTACCATTTGCCATTTGTGATTTTCCCAGAAGCTGGTGACCAACCCGAGTGCCAAGAGCTTTGAGCTCTGAAATTCTACAGTGTTTAATCAAAGGCTGGTTATTTTGACAGCCCATGCCCAAGAAAACCACACCAGCTGCTCAAAAATTCAGTAACCAACACAGAGTATTGGTGTGGATGGAGAACCCCAGTCATTACAACAGAAACAACAGAAACATTTTGACACACTTTACCATCAACAGACTGATCACAGATGTTAGTTTTTCATACATCATGGCTGCAAAGGGCTTGGCATGAGAGGGAAGATGCATAAGCTCAACCTAAACACGATGCCAGGGATAATGGGAAAAGCAGTCGCTGGAGCTGAGAGCTGGGAAGCCAAGCTCCCAACTGAGAAAAACCTAAGGAAGGGTGTTTTAAGAATGAATACTTGAAGCACATGTGTGCAATTGAGAAGCTCAGGAAACAAAACCTCTGTACACTGTCTTTGCTTTAAACACTTCTGAAAACACCAATGACTTAACTATTTCAAAACCCACTTCCTGCATCTTTCCCTGAATAAAGCAAAGTATTACACATTACACATCAAATAATTTCCAGAAGGAAGCTTTAAGTCATCAGGGAACAACAGCAGCATTTTTCACCTCAAGAATGGGGAATTCTAACCACTGAGCACTTACTGTACCTTTGCATACACAAAGAAGGAAAAAACAATTTAGAACAAGCATAGAAAAATGCAACAAGAAGGTGTTTAAAACTATAAATAGCACAAAAAAAAAAAAAAACCAACACCAAAAAACCCAAAACACAATAAAACAAACAAAACCCAGAAAAACAAAAGTGGGAGAAAGCACCAACATCATACGAGAATAGTCATTCAAAGGTAGCTCCCACTGCAAACTTCACACAATGTTCTATGACATTTTGGTACTCTACCTTCTCGTTAACTCACCCACATCTAGCATCACATTAACATGGACAACTCTGAAGTTTAGATGACACATCTCCACCTGAACTTCAGCTATGCAGCAGATGCCATGCAAGAGACCACTCAGAATACCTGAAGTGCAAGAATTAAGCAAAAAAGCTGCAATGCTATTAGCTGGAAAAGATTCAAAGCTGATCTTTCTTAGAAAAAAAACACCATAGGTCAAAGATCCTATGCACCTGTGGATTTCATTTTGCCAAGATAATTTGGAGGTGAAAAAAACCCTGCTATATAAGCAGTAAAAACTAAATATAAAAAGTAAAGAAACAAAATCCACCACTTTTTTTTTCTAATTGAGCACAGCTTTTGCCAAGAATTTGCAATATTTAGAACCATATCTACTAGTATTCTCTAAAGCAGTTTCTCATTTTAACCTTTTTGTGACAAGGCAAACATACTTCTCACAATGTATTGAGAAGGGTGTTGACTTTTCAGTCCCTACACCCACCTGAAAGCACGGGTGAAGCAGTGAGAGCACAAAATCCGCTGTGCTGCCTAACTTTTTTTCTGCAGTAATTTCATCCTGGAAAGAAATACCTTAAGGCTCAAATAGCACATGTAATGTGGCTGAGATGCCAACTTGGGATGGATATGAAAATGCAAATGTTGTAGCACTGCCATCAAATACAGAAAATCATGCAGGCATAAGAAGAAACTGTTACGACATGAACAAAGCTAATACACATGCAAACACATACAGGTGTATTCCTGTAATTTTATGTGACATTCCTTTTCTTTGAACAGAGGCTGTACTGCATATTGAATCACCAATCACCTGTTACTAGTTACTTTAACTGAGATGAGATCATCAGCTTCAAAACCAGACGAACTCCAACCAAAAACTGTACCAGACGTCAGACCGAAACTGCTTTTCAGCTGCAATGCCTGTGGAGTGACACCAGTAGAAAAATGTCAACACACACTCACATCTAACACCTTTCCTCTTAATGAAAATTAATCTCTATCCCATTTTTTAGGCAATTAACAACTTTGAGCAAGGCAGTAGCTAACAAAGGACGTGTGAGTTTTCCAACCAAATCGATTTCCAGCTATCTTACAGCTCTGTATTATGTTCTTCTCTGTAGCTCCCTAAACTCAGAGTCCTTCTGGCAGCTGAAGGGTCAGTTCCAGTAGGTTATCCACTTTGAATCAATGGATACTGAGAATACTCAGTGTCTTGATGGATTAGAACAAAAGGATAGTTCAGATTATTTCACAAGCAGATGTTGCAAAGCAGAGCATATGTTTCAAAATTGTATGCTTATCTCTGGTCTTCTTCCTATTATTAAACTGAAATTTGTAGTGTAGAGACAATTTAAGCTTTTTCATTCCTGTGCTCCTGCACATTCTACATTTGAAATATGCAGGTATATACAAGGATAAAGTTGCTCACACTGTAAAAACTAATTAAAAGATCTGCACATCAGTTTCATTTTATTAATTTTCCTTAAAATATATTTATCTCAATCTCACATTACCTGTAAACCCTTACATCAGCATGGGGAAATATCAACGTCTGCTAGTATTCACTTCAGATAGTTGGTGGTTGCGCTCAAAAAAGATACCTCCAAAGTAACTTCATACAATACATTTATGGCATAGAACAATTTCAGGCCATAATATTATTGTTTCCAGTTCATATAGGCACAAGTTAATTTAGCAAAGAAAGTCAAAATGAAATAAAAGAATAGTCACTGACTAAAAGATTAGTCACTGAGAATGACTAAAGTGAACGTACATTATCTGAAAGTAATTGTTATGGAAGTACATTTGCATTCATTTCCCAAATTAATCCCAGAAATATGCAATTTATGTCTTTTCTAGCTAACTTCTTGAATGTATGTCTGCTAATGTTAATTCCATTACTACAATCTATTCAGAGTACAACTAATTTAAGCAGGAAACTAAGCCTTCTATCTTCCTTTATAATTCAACACTACCAAAACCATCACACTAACATTATAACAAATTATTCTGAAATACTAAAGGTAATTACAATCTTCCAAGACAGATCAGTTCTACCCAACAAACACACACAGTAACAGGTTTACAATATTGTGGTAACTCTAACCAAGAAGCAACACCAAGCCACTTCTTTACTTAGGAACATTGTACTTTAATCAATTCAAATCAAGGTGCTACAACTATTTTTCACTTTGGGTTGCTTATTTTTGTTTGGTTTTCATCTGTCAAAACCAATTGCAACTCTTCAAAATCATCCACATGCTGAAATGTGCTTCACTTGTTCTGACTAAGAAGTTGTCTTTCCATCTTGCTTTATTTTACACAGTTATAAAGCTGTGAAAGCATCACCATGACATAAATCAGAGACCTTGTATCTAGCTCCAGGCACACCAGAATTAAGTATGACACTCACTGTAAGTGCTTTCCAGTTTGAGAACAAACCAGACATACCATGCATAGGTGGTATAAGTACACACAGCTCCTAAAGGCACAAAAGCTTACACGTGCTCATATGATCATACAGGGATTTTTCCTACTTGTATTTCAGCTGCTTAGTGTGTACAGCATTAGGCAGCATTGCTATGAATTCAAACAGGTTTTTACCGCACTTAACACACTTGTACTGTCTTCACAAGAAAGTCCATCCCCCCACAGCCTGCAGTTGTGCATGTTTGAAAACTGGCACTGACCCTTTCATCAGCAGCCTCTCCAAACTGAACAACTTCTGAGATGCCTACAGTCACCTGACTCACAAAGCACCTCCCATTACTCTTCCCCACAATGGTTTCTGATGGGACTTGGCCTCATGTGCATCTTACACAATAATCTTTAAGTCACTCCAACTAAAGATTCTGCCACCTAAGGAGGGCAAGCAAAATTGACTAAATTTAACAAAGTTAACTGGATGACATCCAGAAAGCTCATACGCATAAAAGTTGCACCCATCAGCTATATGCACCACACCAGTAATGTTAAGTACACACAGCTTTCAAAAGACATTTTTCCTTTCCAAATGCTGCAGAACCTGAGAATGTTAATACAGACCTTACCAAAAAGACAAACCAGCCATCACTAAATATTTTTCTGCTGGGGCGGGGGAATAGTAAACCTTCTCCCATCTTTGCATATAAATTACAGTAATTTCACTAACCCTTAATGTTTCAAGACCAGACCACAGTACAGATTTGTATCAAAAAATAATATATTAGGACTAGCAATAGGAGAGTATCACTTTCAAGAGCACAACCAAGAGGATGCTCAGCAAAAGAACCCAAGTTCAGCCCTGACACCAGTGTCCAATGCAATATTTCTTACTCTGGTGGCAAATATTTGAATGAAACAGGTAGACTTTCACAAAATCAGAATAACTATCTTTGGAGAAAAACAAATACACTTCTCGTCTGCAATTTAGAAATCTTCTGCATTTGTCTGTAAATTATGACATTATCTCAAAAGGACCAGAGATCATACTTCCTGAAGATACTTTCTATATTTTTGAGATCATGGCTGACAACAAACTACTGCTAATGTACTACAAATCTGCTACTGTGGCTTAAGTATATCATACAACTCCATCATTAACTCAGGCACCTGCGAGGGATGTTTTGAGCAAACTGGTTCTGACTACACCAGTTAACAATGTTAAGAGCACAGAACTTTTAAGCATGGGATCTGTTCTAGGGAACACCAAAACTTAAGGACAAACCTCTTCCCTTTTTGCAGAGTAAAAAGGTCATAATTTCCTAAGTAAGGTCCTTGCAGTAAGGTCCTTGCATACCACCTAGGCCTGTGGTGAATTCACTGTATGATAAGCGTATATGAAAAGTTCCTTTTCTCACCAGGATTTTCCAGATCATGGGAGATACACAAGCTTTAATCTCCCAGCAGTAGCATACCAGGTCAATTTGTCTATAAGATTATTAAGAGCCTGGGAAGGTTAGAAGTTTTGAGGCCATGCTTTAGGATAATGTTATCACCTACACGCCAAGCAATTAAAAGGGAAAAAGCAAAAAAAAAAAAAAATTGAAATATAGTTTTATCAGGTAAAACCTCCACGTCTAGATGACATATATTGGAAGCATATCTTTCTCCTCTATATTTTACTTAGAAGGCCCAGACAGCAGGATGGGTGAGACTGATATTCCCCTTATGCTGCGTGGTCACAGCAAACAGCAAAAGCTATTTTTGAGCCATGTAATGCAATTCAAAGGTAAAAATTCAAGTTTTTCCTCAACTTCCTACATGGCAATCAAAGATTTAATATGCTGCCAACCACAGATTTCAAAGGGACTTGTCTATTAAACCTACTTCATTTCAGAGCAAAATTTCCATCAGTATAAACACGAATACTACAAACACCTGTAAATCATCCCAGCCAGTCCCCATGTCATGAGCACGGCCAAAAATATGTTCTAAGGGGAGAATAATCAGATACCTTATTTATCCACCCTCTAGGACCAGAGAATGTCTGGTTTTCTGTCATTCTCCCACAGCAATTCCTAATTCCTGACTTCATACACACACAAGAACCGTTTCCTGGCTGCAGTTCACAAAATGTTTAGGCCCCAGTCCCGAAACACCTAAGGCTCTCGTTTAAATTTTAGCATGTGGGAACCTCCCCAGCAGTCCCGAACGAGTTCTGGCGTCTGACAACGAGCACGTAAGCCCAGGCACTGCAACCCCAGTCCTTAAAACATCGAAGCTCCAGGACAGGAAAAACAGAAAGACTCTGGTTCAGAGTCTCCGGCTCAGGGAGACCCAGCTGCGGGTTACACCTGATAGGGAACTCAGGAACACGCGGGCCCCAAAGGCATCCACCGGGGTTCCCACAGAGGCACCCCAACTTCCAAGGCACGTCGGAGCTCCGCGCAGGAACCGGAGGTGACATGCCGCTGTGCACGCTATTTCCGCAGGTACCGCAGCGAGGGGCAGCGCCTGGTTCAGGGACAGGGACCCCAAAACCCCCTTTCGGGAGTTCAGCCCCGCGGGCTGGCTGCAGGCCGGCGGCCGCTGCACGAAGAAGAGCAGGACGGGCGAGGCTGGACAGGCCCCGGCGCTGCCATGGGCGTACCACGGGCCAGGCCCGAGGCGCGGCGGCACCAGCGGCGGGGCAGCGCTGGAGGCGGGGAGGGGACCTGAGGCGACACCCGCAGCCCCGCGCTTCACAACGCCGAGCCCGGCCGACCGGAGGCCTCGGCTCCCCGCTGCTGACGGGCGACACGCGGCCTGTGGGCTGCTGCCCTGCGACCTGCCCAGCTCGGTCCCGCAGCTACCGGACCCCACCCGGGTATGGGTCACCCTGCGGCACGGCCGCGGTTCCGGGCGCTGCCGCGGACAACTCGAAGGCCCCTCAGCCCGGCGGCAGCGGACACCCGGGACTGAACCATCCTCCGGGGCCCTTCGCGCTCACCTGGTGGTGGGCCCCTGGCGCCCGGGGCGGCGCGGGGTGTGCCGTGTCCGGCGGAGCTGCCCCGGCCCTGGCTGCGCGCTCCTGGCTCTGGCGGGTTCGGCCCGTGCGGGAGCGACGGCGGGCAGAGCGCGGGGGGCGGCTGTAAGCGACCAGAGCCGCCGCTCATGGCGAGCCCGGGGAAGCCGAAGCTAGTGCGGGGCTGGGGGGGCGGCAGGAGGAGGGAGGCGGCCGAGGGGGAGGTGGCTGCAGCGACCTCAGCAGCGGCGGAGGAGGTGGTGGAGGAGGCGGGGGGCGGCGGAGGGGAGGAGGAGAAGGCAGGCAGGAAGGGGGCGGTGGAAGAAGCCGCGCATCGGCGGTGCCAGCCCGCCTCACCGGGCTTTTGGAGGGGTGGCCGCTCGCCGCAGTTCTTCCCGCTGCGCGGAGCGCCACCGCGGTCCCGCTGGCTGGCGGGGGACAGGCAGCGGGCTTCGGACTGAGCCCCACGGGGCGCTGGGCGGGCAGCTACCTGCATCGCTCCTCGCTGCGGGACCGGTTACAGCCCGCGGGGAGACATCGACAGCGCCTGGACCGGCAGTGGGAGCGGGCGCCGAGCCATCCTGGGGGAGACGCGACCTCAGCCGTCCGGCTCGCAGCCCAGGAGGCAGTCCTGCCCCGCCTGCTTCCTTTGCCCGGGCCCAGCGGGCGGGAGTGCTGAGCGCTCAGCCTCCCCCAGGCCGCTCGCCCCCTGCACAGCGCTGCACGGAAGCAGCGGTACAGAGACAGGGTGAGCCGGGGCTCACGCCGCGATCGGCTGAGTCCCGGGGGGGCCTCAGCCCGCCCCAGGCAGACCCAGACCCTGTGCGCAGAGCCCGGAGTCATCCTCGCGTTGCGCTGCCGGGGGTCATGCTGCGGGCCCTTGGGCGCTGGGGCCTCACCGCCCTCCCCACCTGCGCCGCGCTGAGCACCGCCGTGCTCCGATGACACCGACCGACCGCTGGAGCGGGCAAAGGCCGCATCTGCTGGGCGTGCGGGCCTCTGTAGGGATTGCGCCGGGGCGGGCTCCGGTGCGAGCAGAAAGTCGGAGCTGTCGATAAACGCCTGAATTTGCCACTGGAATTGCGGTTTATGAGGTTGGTGTCAGGTAAGCGCCGTTCAAGCGAATCCAATGGCATGAGGAGGTGCTGGGAACGCGGCTAAGGGTTTCTCTCAAAGCAGTGGAAATGCCGCTGGGCGAGCGAATGGCTCTGCTGGGGTGAAAGTTGCGCTTACCGAGCTGGGCCTGCGGGGTTTGGCTTTCGGGAAGAGCAAAAAGCGGCAAGATCTATACATGCATCACCAAACAAAAAAAAAACCAAAACTGCTGCTTGGCAAGATCTGATAGCTGGGGGGATGTGCTTGCTGTCATCGATACAGCAGTAATCCTGCGAGATCGAAATAGAATCATAGAATAGTTAGGGTTGGAAAGGACCTGAAGATCATCAAGTTCCAACCCCCCTGCCATGGGCTCTAAACCATATCACCCAAGGCCTCGTCCAACCTGGCCTTGAGTACTGCCAGGGATGGAGCATTCACAACCTCCCTGGGCAACCTATTCCAGTGCCTCACCACTCTAACAGGAAAAAATTTCCTCCTTATATCCAATCTAAACTTCCCATTTAAGTTTGAACCCATTACCCCTTGTCCTGTCACTACAGTCCCTAATGAAGAGTCCATCCCCAGCATCCCTATAGGCCCCCTTCAGATTGAGTATTCTTCCCGTACCACACGGCACTTTCTCCTGCGCAACGCTGTGAGTGGAAAAGGTTTCTTCATATCCTGCCTTTGTCAGCATTACTCCGCTGTGCCACCCTTTCCCCTCTCTCCTTAATGTCACTGATGGAGGCTTTCAGCTGTGGTGGGACAAGGTGATCATGACCCCGCAGAGGCCAGCACCTTGGGGACTTGTTTCTCAGTGCTGACATGGTTCATTGTCCCAGCAGTTATATCCCAGCTGCTCAAATCCTTCCTCGACGTGTTTTCTTAAAGTCCACAGAGTCAGCCCCAAACCAGGAAACAACTACAACAGCTCCTGCCTTGTTATGTGTTGGATGGATGTTGGGTGACAGAAGCTCCCCATGACAGTGTGTGCTTGAGCCCAGAACCCCCCTGTGTGCTGGGCTGCATCCCCAAGGCTTGAGCAACAGGTCAAGGGAGGGGATTCTCCCCCTCTGCTGCTCTCTGGGGAGACCCCCACGTGCAGTCCTGTGTCCAGCTTTGGGGCAGCAACACAAGAGGGACTTGGAGCTGTTGGAGCAAGTCCAGAGGAGGCCACAGTGATGCTGTGAGGGCTGGAGCAGCTCTGCTCTGGAGACAGGCTGAGAGAGCTGGGCTGGTTCAGCCTTGGGAAGAGAAGGCTCCAGAGAGATCTTAGTGCAGGTCCCAGTGCATAAAGGGGCCAACAAGAAAGCTGGAGAGGGGTTCTAGTTGAAACTAGATGAGCTTTAAAGGTAGCTTCCAACCTAGACCATTCTGTGATTCTATTATGATCCTGTGGAACACGAAGGTCTGAAGTTCTTTCTAATCATGTCTTCTGTATCACCTTTCCAGTGTATCTGCAGGTCTTTCAGATTGCTTCTGTAGAGTAAGCACATGCAAGCATGAAAGCACATGCAGCTGCATGAAGATCCTGGCAATGCACAGATGGCAGAAGGATGAACAGAGTCACTGTTGCTTTGTGATGATTCATTTTTCACTTACTTCCTAGAGGGAAATTGCTTTAAAACTGCTGCCATACTGAAGTTACTTCATGAGATTGCACTGTGGCACAGACTTCCTTTTTTTTGTGAGACCTCCAAAACTTTGCATATTTGAATATTGGAGTATTTTATACTACAGGGAAAGGTGTGAAAATGGCATCAGTCCTTCAACTAAGACAATATTTTAATTTTTCTGCACCTTGATTGTCTTCCAGAAATAAACAAAGAACACATATTTCTGCAGTATGAAGCTACTTCAACTCTTAATGCAGTATGCACTCCAGACTAAAGGCTGGCTGGCTGCAGCTGTGCAGACAGTTTACCTTGACAGTTCTTGTGCATTGCTCTTCATTTACTTCTGAAGCTGAGGAGTTCCCTTTTTCCTGTTGGTTCTAAATTTAAATCAAGATAAATTTTCAAGATAATATCATTAGAAGAACAGATCCATGTGTCCTTTAACTCTAATAGGACAAGAAGAGGTGATGCCTTTAGCCTAATACCTTGTTAGGGTAATTACCACCTTTGGCAAACCATCAAGCTTTTGGTCATATACAGAAAGCCTTCTTCAGGTATGCTTAAAGTCTTCAGGTACTTAAAGACAAGGTTTTCTCTTTTTAAGGTTTAAAACAACTGGTATCTTAACTCATTTTCCAAACCAGAAACATACGGATGTCCAGAATTGAATTCATTGATGGTTTACATGAAAAGGGGAAAAGTTATAACAAGTGGGGTTTGTCTTTCTCTCTTCTCTCTTCTTCTTCCTCTCTCTTCTTTTTTTTTTTTTTATTTATTTGCTTGTTTTTTCTTTTTTATCTATTGTGTCTTTTGTTTTGTTTTAAAGTCCATGAATTTGTAATACTGCAATGATTGGAAAGCTACTGCACTCAAAATTGTAGAGCTTTTTTTTTTCAGGTGGATTCAGACCTCACTGTTTTGAGTCAGAATGATCACTACAAGAACATCTGACACTGATGTAAGCTCTTTTGCAGATCAGGACTGCTTGTTTCTTCAAATCTCATAACTAATTCTGCATAAAAAACAACACAGAATTTGAGTCTAGATTTCCGTATCTACAAGTGGTCTGCCAGGATCAGTCAGAACCAGATTCTTGGTTGTTACCATATTCCTGTGTTGAAAAGAGGTATATCGTTACATTAAAAATAGAGTAGGTTAAACTCCTACTTCCAAGGCACCTCTTAAAAACTGGCAACAGCTGAAGTGTTTAATGGTTTGTGAGCCAGACTTTGCAATGGGATGATTTTAGCCCTTAATCCTTCATTACCTCTTGTTTTGTACCCCTCAGTGCTGCTGAAATGCCTGATTATGAGAGGGACATGTAGAAGAGATCTACTGGAAGCAAGACTGATGAGATGGCAGTTAGTGGGAAAAAATAATTCAGGAGGGAGTTGTGTCAGATTTTTTAAAAGATGCCTCTCTCATCAGAAAGCAGATAAATGTACTTCAGAAGGCAAATAAACAGCAAATTTCTTGTACAGAAAAAAATGCGTATCCAGCTTCCTGCAGACAGAAATCTGTTTTTTAAGTAGTTGAGAAGCACATATGAAATCAGCAGTGTGTAAACCCTTTCTTGTTGAGTGCAGTACTTGTGGAGTATGAGATATTTCCACTGGCACTAATATCACAACTGCTGCGTTTTCCATGTCCACAGCTGTCTGCTCCTTACTGCAGGCATAGCCTAAATAGCCATTTGTGAGTTGGAGGCCAGTCCTGCCAAATGCTGAGTTTCTGCTGTAGGAGTCACTGGCTTAGTATCTGGCTACGGACTGATCTGCAGGGACTAAGGCAAGTCTGATGTTGAAGCTGCCACTGTGATGAGTGATGGGATATCTTTACAGTGAGGGTGGTAAAACAGGCACGGGTTGCCCAGAGAGGTGGTAGATGCACCATCTCTGGAAACATGCAAGGTGAGGCTGGATGTGGCTCTGGGCAACCTGATCTAGTTGAAAATGTCCCTGCTCGTTGCAGAGTGGTTGGACTAGGTGACCTTTGAAGGCCCCTTCCAACCTAAACTGTTCTATGATACTATGATTGTGAACCTTATTGAAGAATGAGAAATGCAAAAGGCAGGATTTCAATACATGCTTCTATGAGTGTAGACTATTAGGGAGGGATTGGATCCATCATAGAGGCAGAAGAATCTTTGGCAGCAGGCTGGCCAATTTGGTGAGATGGGCTTTAAACTGAAGGACTTGGGGTGGTGGGGAGAGAGGGAGGCTGTCCAGAGCGTCAATGCTCACACCAATGCTTCCTCCTGGGGAGTAGGTCTAGCTAACCAGTGCAGGGATAGGTGTTGCTTGATTGCCTATGAAGGTAAGGATTTTGAGGCTAACTGTATTAAGGGTGTTTATGGTGAATCTTACACCCTTTCTAAGGAACCTAATTGTGAAATTATAAATTAAGCACCCATTGCTTTTAGGAACTCCACAGAATATACCTTGTGCAGCACTTTGAACACAAGCCTATTCCGTCTGCTGTAACTTTCAGGTGTATTAGACCCAGAGACCCCTCAACTGTATTCTGTCAGCATGTGGAGAGAATTACACAGCCAAGTATGCAATAGTTTAAGTGTCCTGTGCCTTACCTAACTTCTCAGCAGTTCTCTCCATGAAAAGCCCTGTTTTGTAAAATTATTCCCAAAGCAAGATACTTCTTACAGCTTGATTAAAGAAGGTTGGAAAGGATGCTAAATTAGGGACTCCCTCACTGCCTGCCTTGCTTCAGATACGATGTGTATTGTAATTTGTTTTTGACTGATATGCATTTCCCTCCTGGCCAGCACAGCCCTTCTTTATCTCTCAGAATAGTAGATTTTCTGGATGAATTATGTTAAACCAGTGCCTCTTTGCCTGAGGCAGTTGAAGTTACTGTCAACATGTTGACGAAGTTACTGGTCTACTTTTCCACTGAGCCCCTTCAAAGCCACTCAGCAGATGAATGAGACACATTGGAGGACTCCAGCTATTCAGTTAGTAACTGAACCAAAATGTTATTTGTGATTTTACCAGCAGTTCTTGTGAACAGCATTATTTGATAGTCACTGGTGTGGAAAGACATTAAACAGTTCTCATCCCTCAGATGATTGTTGAAAGTCTTGATTTACACCAGCCTAGAGTGAAGGACGAGGTGTTGTTACAATTTTATGACTACAGCTCTGCAGAACTGGGGAGGATGTGTGATTGTGGGAGGGGTTTTGTGTCTGAATGCCTAGTATATCTAGGCAGTGTGGAACAAATAAACATCAATAAGCATATACCTCTTTGGGGACTCTGAAGGCAGATCGCCTGTTCCAGTGATGCATAAGATATCAAAAGAGAGTCCAGAATGGCTGCAGTGGGTGGAAGATTTTTCATAAAGATGAAGGAGCATTGATGAAAGCAAGGAGAGGTTTAGAGCTGTCTGTGAGGATTGATGAGGGGGAGGAGAACTCAGATGGTGTTTCACCTTTCAACTAAGGCATTAGCAAGGAAGAGGGAAATGCAAGGACTGGTGAATTCACGAGCCACGGTCGTGTGGGACAGGATCACAGCTGTGGTTCCCTATCTGGGAGCTTGGGTGAAAACCTAACATCAGCCTAAAAGTGACCAGCAGCCCCTGCATTTCATTCCTTGTGTCTGACATGCAATAGGAAGATCTTTCCTGAACCCAGGAAAGAGGAAGGCCCTAAAACTCACTGTGACCATAGGTATATGCTAGGATATTGGCTGGAAAGTCAGGGTGATGTGCCCAAGATGATATAAGAAGCATGTAGCCAAGATAGAAGGAAGAGCCAAGTTCCCTAAGTCCCATCTAGTGAATGCTTGATAATGCCTTCCATTCTACAAGCCTCAGTGTACCTGACTGCAGGTGTGAATGTCATAAGCTTGATACTGGGAAAATATCTGGAATGAAGCCAGACAGCCAGTGCTTCAAGAAGAGAAATTTTAGGAAATCTTCTATGGCTGGATCAAATAAGCCACGACCTAGAGCTGCTGCTGTGTTGCTTCCCTGAAGGTCAGGTAAATGCAAGACTTCATGCTGGGTTTCCAGAATTTCCCAGTCACAATCGTCACCCCCTACCCCAGTTCCTCCTACCATTCAGAATGATTTATAACATGGAGCAATAGGGAGCCTGTGGTACTTGACAAGTATTCTTGCAAAGACAAAATCTCTCTCGTGTATGACCCTAGCAAGCCAACTAAATGCCACCTTTACATCTGCTCCTCTGATCAAACCCGTAGAGCTTATTGGAGATATGCGTAAGACCGTATGCAGTCCTGTCCCTTTTCTTGGAGGAGCTGCACAGCAAACCTGGCAATAATAAGGTGTATGCTCGCTACGTGTATACATGTACATATGCATAAACTTATACATGTGCATATATGCACATACCAATACACACAGGAGCATATTTGGAGAAAACAACTTCTGGGTATACAGAAACTTCATGAACTCCTCTGTAAATATGATGGCAGTCCTTTTTTCTTAAAAACTGCTTTTGACTGTGAGCTATCATGTTCACCACTAATTGATCACAAATTCTACTCTGCTTATTGCTGCTTTCTAGCTCCTCATTAAGGATGGCCTGAGCAGCCTAGTACTGTTTCCTGCAAAAATGCAGATTCCAAATCTGTGCTGCTGGCTGTCCTAATCCTAAGAACCCTAATGTTTTTCATCCTTTCAGCACATAAAAGAACACCAATCATGTGAGTGACTGCTGTTAGAGATTTCATTTTGAAGATGTGGCTGCTTACTCCCTCGCCTTCTCCTTTCCTCCGTTCAGGCCAAGCAACATAAGATTCTGATTTACTAATGAGAAACTGGAAGTCATTGAACAGCAGTCCTCACATGACAGATATAAGTCTTCCATTTCGGAAGCAGGACTGCATTTTAGCTGTTGGAACATTACAGGAGTAAAGAAGTCAAAATAACAGGAAAAGCTTTATGAAGAAAGTTTTAATTTATGTTTTGTTCATTCATTATTATTATAGATGAAAGATGGTGAAAATACATTGCCTTGTGTTTAAATTAGGTTAAATTTATATAATGGCATATCACACTTCAAGCCCAGCAAAAAGTTTACAATCTTGAATGCATTAATGCTCTGTAAAACATACAGACAGCACAATTAAAACCCCAGCCTCATTAGAATTCCAGCCTCTCCTGGCCTTTCTGAGAGCAGAAGAAACTCCTGTGTGTAACCATAAGAAAGTGTAAGCGCACTTGGAATTAAAAAGTCACAACTAATCACTAGAAAATGATGGTTTCAGAGGAATGTATTTAGAATATTATTTAGAACAAGCAAGTTACTAATGCTGTAAACCACCTCCATATCACCGTTAAAATATTTCTCTGAGTTTCTGTGCAGTAGATGGTGGGCTGCATGTGCCTGTTTTTTAATTAAGTTTAAAGACATTCTCACAGCAGCAAACTGTAGAAATGACACCAGCAGCATCACAGTGATTTTTGACAGTGATCCTGTATAGGATCACAGGTCCTACAACTGGGTCAGAGTAATTGCAGGCACAGCTACAGGTTGGGCAGAGAAGAGATTCAGAGCAGCCCTGCAGAGAAGGACTTGGGGGTGTTGGTCGATGAGAAAATGAACATGAGCCAGCTTCAGTGTGTGCTTGCAGCCCAGAAAGCCAACTGTATCCTGGGCTGCATCAAAAGGAGCGTGACCTGGCCCTCTACTCTGCTCTCCTGAGACCTCACCTGGAGTATCGTGTGCAGCTCTGGTGTCCTCAACATAAAAAGGACATGAAGGTGTTGGAGCAAGTGCAGAGGAGGGCCACGAGGATGATAAGGGGACTGGAGCACCTCCCATATGAAGACAGGCTGAGAAAGTTTGGGCTGTTCAGCCTGGAGAAGAGAAGAGAAGGCTGCGTGGAGACCTCATAGCAGCCTTCCAGTATGTGAAAGGGGGCCTATAGGGATGCTGGGGATGGACTCTTCATTAGGGACTGTAGTGCTAGGACAAGGGGTAACAGGTTAAAACTTGAACAGGGGAAGTTTAGATTGGATATAAGGAGGAAATTCTTTACTGTGAGGGTGGTGAGGCACCAGAATGAGTTTTCCAGGGAAGTTTTGAATACTCTATACCTGGGGGTGTTCAAAGCCAGGTTGGACAGAGCCTTGGGTGGCATGGTTTAGTGTGAGGTGTCCCTGCCCATGGCAGGAGGGTTGGAACTAGATGATCTTAAGGTCCTTTCCAACCCTAACTGTTCTATGATCCTGTGATTTACGCTGATCCGTAATGTAGGGGCATAGTTCAAAATGTTTGTTGTCAATCAGATAGTCATTCATGGAGGAGAAGAAATTGCACAGGCAGAGTATCACTTACTAAGATGAAAACTTGTTTCATGCATTAAGCATAAGTGCTCACCTTCTAGAAGTAAAATTAAGATCAAAGACTACTTAATAAACTATATATATATAAATTCAGACTTTCACTTTCCTCTTAAAATAAGGGAAAAGAGGATAATAGATAGTAGATATACTTTCAAAACAACACAAAATGACTTCATGTGGTTTATTCTGTTTTGACTTGTGCCTTGCTAGAAAGGTCCACAGATATCAGAACCCTGCTTAGCAAACAGCTGTTCCATTTATAAAGTCATCATAGCTACATCTAAAGTAATACACCACAGGGCAGGCAGTAATCAAAAATTTGTGCTTATTCCAGGAAAATGCAGTAAAATCTAATATGGATAAATGCTAATTTGTTATCAGGTTGTTGAATAATTGCCCTGCAATGGAATGATCATCTAGACACAGCTTATCTTCAAATTTGATAGCAAACAACTCTGAATACAGGAATAAAATTACAAGCATATCCAAGTAGAAATCTCAATAGAAAATGAAATGCATGAGTAAAATGATCAGCCCAAAAGGTGGCGGCATGGTAGTTCTTCCTGGCATCATCAAAATTAATGAAGAGGAAAATGCAGAGGAACAGAGGTAAATTCAGATGCTATCAGAAAGAGCTGAGCTGTATGCATGGACATTGCTATTTCCTATAAATAGCAGTGAGCCAAAATCTGGAGTGTTTGCTTACAGAATTTACCCTCAGTTGACCGGCAGAGGAGGATAGCCTCCATCATGAGCACAAGCACCAAAACGTATCAGATTACTTAGTTCTCATGTTTTGAATATGGGCACATCAGTTAAACTGATTTTCAGCCCTTCCTGTGCTTTGCAATTGATCCCAACTCACCTGCAAGCCATCCTTGTCTGACTGGAAGGTGCGGATACCCCCTCTTCTGGCCCTGATTCTGGAACCCTTTGGGTATACTGACTTTGCCTGGGATGAAGTTGATTTTCTTTGTCGCAGCTTGTATGTTGCTATGTTTTGTATTTGTGAGCAAAGGTGTTGATAATTGGTTTAGTTACTGCCAAGCAGTGCTTCCACAGCTCCAAGGCCCATGCTGTTTCTCACATTTTTCCAACTGTGAGCAGGCTGGGTATGCACAAGCAAGAAGCTGGGAGTGAGCACAGCTGGGATAGATGACCCCCGCTGACCAAAGGGATATTCCATGTCATATGTCTTCATGTTCAGGACTGAAAGCTGGGGGAAGAAGGAGGAGGGAACATTTGGAATCACACTGTTTGTCTTCTCAAGTAACTGTTGTGTGTGATGGAGCTCTGCTTTCCTGAGATAGCTGAACACCTACCTGACCACAGCAAGTGGTAAATTAATTCGTTGTTTTGTTTTGCTTGTGAGTGAGGCTTTTGCTTTACCTATTAAATGTCTTTATCTCAACCCATGAGTTTTCTCACTTTAACCCTTCTGATTTTCTCCCACATCCCTCTGGGTGGGAGTGAGCAAGGGGCTGTGTAGGGGTTAGCTGCCTGATGGGGTTAACCCATAGCAATCTGCCAACACTAAGCTCTGGCCATTGTATCTGAAGAGGGGGCTGTCTTTCAGATAAAACAGAAACTAAAAGCTGTTGGACACGGACATACGCTTTTTTCCTCATGTTGCTTATTTTAGCTTTTAAGGCAGCCCTATGGTTTCAGAGCAGATACTGTGACTGTTGTCTGCTGCCAGTTGTGGAACCACAGTGACAGTTTGGCAAACCATTGGTCTCTGGTTCTTCAAGCAACTTCAGGGTGTTTTCCTGGGTAAAAAAACATGTTCAAACTCCAAAGCAGCATTCTCTCTTGCTTCTCCTGGCAGAGAGTGGTACACGTTTGACATCTGCTTCACCCAGTCTTATTAGTTCAATTCCTTTGCCTGTGCAGGGGACCCTGAAGTCTAGCATGTGTGGCACAGTGATCTGCTGAACCTTTAGGCTGAGTATGAGAGTTAAAGAAAATTCCACAAGTAGCCTCATACACCTAATGAAATTGTCTACTCATGACTGACTGAGTGGGCTTTATACCCTCTCATTACATTTGTTCAAAAGTAAAAGATTTACCTGGAAATGCTTAATGCCTGCATGACTCAGGTATCAAAGTTCTGTTCCGGAAAAGTTGAGGGCCAGATCTTCAGAGGCAGATGTGTGCCAAGCTGTCATAGGTTTGAGCAGGAGTTAGGTACCACTGGCTAGGATTTCAAAAGTTGAATGCACAGCATTAAAATTAGACTTTTAGATCTAATTTTTAGCTCACAGGACTCTCTGAAATTCCATTTTCAAACTGAGAAAGTAATGTTCTACTTCTCTTTTCCACAGCTATCTATTAGGTTTCAGTATTTTGAAAACTGTATACCCATTTCAGCAAAAATATAGTTAAATGTTTACCATCACGAAGTCTTGCGTTAATGAGCTCTAAAAAATAGAACCAATAATGTTAATTAACATATTTAATGTTTTTAAACAGATCTAAATGTCAAGGCGTGATTAAACTGTTAGTAACAAAAGTCTTCAAAATAAACAGTGCTAAACTTTGGGAACAGGTCTTTAGCTCATCATCTTCATTACAAGTGCTGTCAGCCCATTACTGACCTTTCCTCTGTCCCTGAACAGAAGTACATTGGACTGTGCAATGGCCCTGTACATTCCTTTGGCAGCATTCAGAAGTACAGTGTAGTACTCGCTGTTATCCTGAGATTATAGATGAGGTTTTTATCCATAAACCTTACCCATCTCACATGATGGACCTACTCTGGCTGTGAACTGTGATTTCCCCAGCCCCCCCTGCCCTTTTAAAAATGCTTAAGCAACCATGTCTGTCAATTTTGGTCACAGTTACATAAAACCTCACTTTGCTTGCTAAAAATATGAAGTATTTGGTGCAAAATATTTCCATCTTCTTAATCAGCCCAGATACTTTACAACTTCAATGAACACAGGATATCTTTGTGGCATTCAGCTAGTCAACTGGCTGAAGAAGCTGTGCAAAGCATTCTGCACTCCATCACCTACACACTTCTTATTAAGGATCAGCTTTGACTGCACTGATAGAATTTCCCTTGGCACCAGGTACATCCCATTCAATTTATTTCCTTTTCTGGCTTCTGCCATGTTTTAAATACCTGATGGTGGTTACAGAAGGACACTGTGTGTGCTCGCCATTCCCAACACACAAAAAACTGTTGTGCCTCCCTTTGTGGACATGTGCGTCTCCTCAAATGGGATAGTTCAGTAAATGAAATGTTACTAAATGGGAGGCTGAATTTGAAATATTATCAAGCATATAGATACTCCTATAGATAGGAGTATGTAAAGCCATCATATGTTCCTTTATTGTGGTCAGAATTTAGCTGAACCATTTAGCCCTTTATGGCTACCTTTTCCTCATCAGTAGAATAGAAATACATTGTGTGTGCCTGTGAATTATACCTTACACAGCTCTTTTGAAGCCTCACCATTATTTGTCTGTGTGCTGTAGTAATAGAAACAAAGATGCTCAGTGCATGGCAATTCACAACCGCCTGTGGTTCATGGTAAGTGCAACCAATCAGAACACCAAAGACTGGGCTAAACCACAAACTTGTTTAACACAGTGTGCCTGGTAAGCTGAAGGTTTGCCTTGAGCAAAAAATAGTTGTGATTTGCCAGTGTTATACAGTAAATCAGTTCTTAGAATATATGTTGCCAATGCTGGTCTGTGTATTAGAAGTAGTACACAGAATGCAACAGCAAACTGCAAAGAGGGCTTAACGGTTGGAGCAGTGTTCTACCTGAGCCTAACATCACCCACAAGATAGCATGGCTACCTGGAATGCTCCTTCACTTCATTAGTGGTTACAATCATTCTACTGTCAGTATTCAGTGAAAAAAAAAAAAAAAAAAGTGGGATATTTTGGCTCAGATTTTAAACACTTGATTAACTTCAGAAGTATATTAAAATATTTCTCTGTCAATAGCTATATGGCAGTATTTTCACAGAAAATGTCTCAGCATAAAAGAACAACTGCAGCAAGTGCATATACAAATTAGGCATGCAGCAACACTTCTAGCTCACTTAAAATGCAGGTCCAGCACAATGTGTTTCTCTGTCTCCTGACATTCTTGGTGCAAAATGAAATGCAAACTGGTAGTTATCTTTATGAACTAATCCCCATTGTTCTTGTGTTCCCATTGCCATTACACTGTTTAACACTGGATGTCTGCAGAGCAGTCAGCTAGACATGGCTGCAGGTCTAGTCCTTTTTAAAAAAGGTATGAATGCTGCAGCATCTATACAAACATTATAGACCTGGGTGCGCCATCTGCCATCTATAATAACTAGGAAGTTCTCAGTTATAATGGTCTCCCATAGCTGTTGTGTGCTTTGAAAGAATATTGTGACACTTTTTGCTCTCACACTGGGGACGGAGCACCTTGCTAGACCGTATTCTTTCTGTGAGGGTGAGGAGATACGAATCACTTTCTTCCGGCAGCAATTGCATCGTGCTCCACAAGTGGAAAGCAATAAAGGCATGGAAACCATGGGTTTAAAGCCAGGTGTATGCCCAGCATGCATCAGGAATGTGTGTGAGCAGACACAGTGCTACAGTCAGCACTGGCATCCTTTCACAGTGCTAGGGCAGATGGTGTCACTCACAGGGAGTTTGCGACTTTGCCAGAAAGCTTTCAGAATGCTCTGAGAACTGGACTGACATTGCCTTTGCATGGGACAGAAGTTCCCAGCTTCTGTGTCAGTGCATGGACCCCATGGCAGATGGATGCCCTGTTTTCCAAAGATGTGCTGGCCAGACCTGCTTTGTCTTCAGCAGCCCATGGAATCTCACCATTTCCCGATGCTAGGCTCTAGGGTAGGTGGTCCTAACCAGAGTCTGTGGAATCATGTTAGTGTCTACATTTTCCTGCTTCCACAAGACTAAACTGTAAAAAAGCCTGTTAGTATTTTCTCTTGTATGCACTATACCTGCAAGTTGCCTCTGTTACTATATTGTTTTGCAATGATGGAAAGTTGTCACAGTGAACAAGCCAAACTGTGAACTCAGTAAGTTTGAAAGCATACACCTCCAGTTTGAAATATGAATTTATCTTTTTGTGAATATTGTGACCAAAACAAATTCTTTGGCTTTCTATGAGCTTCTCACTGATCCCCGTATCTGAAGTCTGATCTGAGAAATTCCATTTACAGTAATTTTTCTGATTTAGGTCACCTAACTATGAGAAAGACGTGGTCATAGCTCTAGTGTTCTCCACAATGAATTAATAACTCATATGTAAGTCATGTCACAGAAACTTTTTGGACAAGAAAATCTTTCCTTTCCAAAGGGAAAATAAAAAGATGCCTACAACTGAATCACATGCACCAAATGAATGAAAATCTTACTCCTCGAAAAGGTGATCTGGGGTTTGTTTCAGCTAAAGGTTCCACTTTAATGAAGTATCAGAACTTGGAATCTCATGCTACGATGGCATAGCAACCATTAACACCTACTGGAGAAGCTGATTCTTTCTTTAAAAGTGCTCTAGCTCCACAGGTATGTTTATCTGCCTGCATCAATCATTTATCTCCTGTATCAGTCAAAACCATTGCAGTCTACTTGTCATTTACAGTGATAACATTTCCAGACTCTGGTTTCTTATTTCTTCCTTGGTGGCTGCAACCCACACAGCAGAGCTCCCCTCTTCATCTGAATCACTGTGTTCAAAGTGCTTAGTGATATTTTCTAACCTCAGATACATGTGGGAAGCTGGTGAGGGTCCTGTTAGCTGTTCCTGACTTTATCCTTCTAATTGTTTTAACACTGAAGCTGGAAAGCCATGCAGATGCTACCTTGTTAGCCCTTTAAGCATTTTTACCAAATATGACTATGTTCCTCATATGCACTGCCTGTAGAAATTTTGCCCTTAGCATTTCCTGATTGGAATTGAGGGTGACTGTCATTGTGACTAGGTTAACCATCTGTATGGTCCCAGTTTCTGCCTCAGAGCATCTAAGGGTAAAGCAGACAGCATTTGCTGTGGAGCAGTCTGCCACCAAGTAACTGCATTTACTGCTGTCATTGTAGAAGGAGCAAGTGGTTTAAGCACTTCAGGTACTCACTCCTTCAGCTGCAGGACACATACACACCCTTAGAAACATAGGCTTACCAAGATATAATGTTTGGAGGCTAATATTGCCCACTCTGACCTACAGCCTCTGGTCTGTCCAGCATGTTTGAGACAGCAGATTTTAGCATGGCAATTTGTAACTCCTCTTTACTTTTCCCACCCCTCTGGCTGCTAGAGAGCAGCCCTATCTCAGCACAGCCCCACAGAGTCACCTTGCTGTGTTGTAGGGTGTGTACAAGTACCCCTGTTCCTAATACTAAACTTTGAGTCGTGTTCATGATGAGGACGTTTGGTCCTTTTCCCCACCTAGATGCCACCAGTTCTAGGGGTGTTAACAGGGTTTGCTTGGTTAAATGTCCTGGTTTCAGCTCTCATAGAGTTAATTTCTTCCTAGTAGCTGAAACAGTGCTCTGTTATGGATTTAATCTGATAATAATGCTGATAATACACTGATGTTTTGGTTGTTGCTCAGTAGCACTTACCCTAATCAGAGTTGTTCAGTCTCTTATGCTCTGCCATTGAGGAGGGGTACAAGGGAGCAGAGACAGGACACCTGACTAAACTAGCCAAAGGGGTATTCCATACCACAGCACATCATGCCCAGTATAGAAACTGTGGGGGAGTTACCCAGAAGGCCCATATTGGTGCCTGGGTCAGGCTGGGTATTGGTTGGCAAGTGGTGAGCAACTGTATTGTGCAGCACTTGTGTTTATTGGGTTGTTTTTTTTCCTTTCCTCTTTTAGTTTTATATTCTCTTGTTATTTCATTGCTATTATTATTATAATGTTATTTCCCTTATCATTGTTATTATTATTGCTCTTATCATTATATTGTCCTTTAGTTGTTGGACTGTTCTTATATCAACCTGCAGGTTTACATTCCTTGATTCTCCTTCCTATCCTGACGGGGAAGGGAGGAAGAGGAAGGGTGAGCAAGCAGCTGTGTGTGCTGAGCTGCTGGCTGTGTTTAAACCAGAAGAGTAGGCTATCCTAAGTGATCTCTACAAATGTGGGCATTGGTTGTGGTACGGGCCTCCAATTTTGATTCTAAGCACTTATTCCAGTTTTCTAGCTGTGTACATTGTGTTTTATGCAACTTTTTATCTTTTATAATTGTTTTTTTCTCCCTTTCATGCTTTGTTCTTATGTGTCTCCTTCTACATTCTCCACTACTGCTTGCAAGCAACTTCCTAACAGACAACACAAGCCTGTTTTAGCCTTCCCTTTCCTTTATTCAGCTTTTAAGAACATTTCAATTTTTCAGGTTCATCCCAAATATCAGTGGTGTCAGTGCAGTGTTTTTCTATCCATGAAAAATTCCACACAGGATTTTTTCCATACCACTTTTTCAAATTCATCACCTAGCTTTTTCCAGCCTTTGTTACGATTCATAATGATGTGTACCCTCTTTAATGGCAGTCGTATTATCTGCAGCTGGCCTTTTCACTGCCCCTCCTGCAGAGCACAAGTACCTCTATTAGGCGCTTTTTTGCTAATAAAACCTTAGTTCAGAAGTCCCAGAATTGCTGGAACATTATCAACACTATAGATAACATTCATCCTCAGGACTAACATGTCCATGGTGACAATTACTGCAATAATGCAGTACTCTCTGGCTAGGTTACTTTAGGTATTCCCTAAGCTTCATGGGCACATTGCCCTATCGCATCTCCTTTCAGTTGCAGGAGTTTGTTGGTCAGTCGCAGTGGAAATATGCTGAAAGCACAGATGAGGGTGGGCACCCCTGTGAACCCTTCTGTGCTGTGGACGCCTTCTCTTGCAGCAAGAGTCCGTGGTACGATGTCTGACCCAGCATGCTCTGCAGTATGGAGCAACTGGGGCTCTGTCCTCAATTTGTATGTGAAATGTTAGTAAAGCTTAATATCTTTGTTTCTTTCTTTTTTGATATAAACTAAATATAAATAGAAATTCGTGCTTCCCACATCCCAAGAGATATTCTTGCACATCCCTGGAGTTCATTTTGGTGCAAAGTGTTTCCATTGGTGAACATTATGAGAACTAATGTTCCCACTTTGGTTTACTTGTATATGACTTTGTGCAAACTAGGAAACCTCTCCAATTAAATGAAAGATCTCAGATATCTTAGAATCTAAGCTTGATTTTTATAAGAAGTCATGCTATTGTTTGTGGATCAATTGGTCCTGTCTTGACTGGTGAAATAACAACCCAGTCTGTGATTCAGCTGCAAAACCAGGACAGGACAACTGGAAGGGGTTTCTTATTGAGACAGTTCATTTCCAGATGTTTGATACTCTACTTTCTGGGTACCTAGTGTGTCTATTTTATCTAGTCTATCCCTGGATAAACTAATAATATGAATATTATATAAATGTTATATTAATATTAGTATTATTAATAATAGTAGTAATAATAAAGTTCATATCTGCTATAACTGTATGTAATTCCTAGTATTATTATCTTAAATCTGAGTTTGTATTAATAGAAGGCTGACCTTCTGCTACTCTGTTTTCCCCAACAGGTGTAGAAATAAAACCATTTCTGCCTGACCCGAATCCCCCAAATAAACTAAATATTCATTCATGACCACACAGAATCTCAGATTTTAATGCCAGAGTGGCGTATGGTGCAGTAAAGGCTAACTTTTTTTAAGAGAATCACAGGTGTCTTGCTAGAGAGATTCTAGTTTTGAAGTGACCAAGGTCTGGTGGCAAATTCAGTGTGTCAAGCTTTGATATGCCTGCCATGGAATTCCATGGAAGGTAGTCCTCATTCCCTAAATGTACCATTAGGGACTGTTTCAAAGTCAGTTAACATCAATGAGAAATTATTTGTATGAGACTATTTGCCAGTGACTATATGACTCTGGCTTGCTTCAGTCCTATTAAATAGAAATTCATACAGTAAACTCCTGTATTGTCCTGGTCAAAGCTTCTCCATTCAAACAGGATTTTGACAGGGATCACGGATTTCACAGAACACAGAGGTTCACACTTGGAAGGAAAACAAATTTGAGAGATCTTCTGGTGATCTATCTATCTATCTATCTATCTATCTATCTATCTATCTGTCTATCAGGGAACTGATAATAAAAATGTAGTGCTGCAGTATGCTCTTACTTCCCACACATTCCTCCACCTTTCTCCTTTCACCTTGAGTGCCATTACACTCACCATCATAATTGTTTTCCACACCTATTTACAGTCTAAATCGGTATCTTCCCCCCCACTTGTAAAAAGCAATAGACTGCTTGGTAATGTAGTACTGTTATTCCATGACCAGCCATAGAAAAGAGATATTTTGGAGCAGCTTGTCAGACTACAGACAAGGAGTGGGGGTTGGGGTCCGTTCATCACATGTTACCTCTGCCCCTCCTTCTTCCTCAGGGGAGGACTCCTTACTCTTCCCCTGCTCTGGCATGAGCAGCAAAAGGCTGCTCCAAAATGGGTCCCCCATGGATCACAAGTCCTGCACCAAACCTGCTCCAACATGCGCTTATCTCTCCACAGGGCCACAGGTCCTGCCAGGAGCCTGCTCCAGCACAGGCTGCTCATGGGGTCAGCCTCCTTCAGGCACATCCCCCTGCTTCAGTAGGGGATCCTCTGCTGGCTACAGGTGGAGATCTGCTCCACCATGCACCTCCATGGGCTGCAGGTGGGTGATCAGGGGACTGGAGCACCTCCCATATGAAGACAGGCTGAGAAAGTTGGGGCTGTTCAGCCTGGAGAAGAGAAGGCTGCATGGAGACCTCATAGCAGCCTTCCAGTATCTGAAGGGGGCATATAGGGATGCTGGGGGTGGACTATTCATTAGGGACTGTAGTGGTAAGATAAGGGATACTGGGTTAAAACTTAAACAGGGGAAGTTTAGATTGGATATAAGGAGGAAGTTCTTTACTGTGAGGGTGGTGAGGCACTGGAATGGGTTGCCCAGGAAAGTTGTGAATGCTCCATCCCTCGTGGTGTTCAAGGCCAGGCTGGACAGAGCCCTGAGTGACATGGTTTAGTGTGAGGTATCCCTGCCCATGGGAGGGGGGCTGGAGCTAGATGTTCTTAAGGTCCTTTCCAACCCTAACTATTCTAAGGTTCTATGATCTACTCCACCATTGACCTCCATGGGTGGCAGGTTGATATCTGCTCCCCTGTGGACCTCCACGGGCTGCAGGTGTTTAACTGCTCCACCATATACCTCCACGGACCGCCGGTGGATATCTGCTACATTGTGGACCTTCATGGGCGGCAGGGGACATCCTGCCTCACTGTGATCTGCACTGTGGGCTTCAGGGTATTATCTGCTCTGGTACCCAGACACTTTTCTCCTTCTTAGTTGCTGTTGTGCAGCAGCTGTTATCTTTTCCTTACTGTTTATCACAAAGGTGCTACCACCATCACTGATTGGCTCAGGTCTGTCTTGGTCATGACTGGCCTTTGCTCCATTTGGCATTGGGGAAGCTTCTAGCAGCTTCTTATAGAAGCTGCTCCTGTCATTACCAAAACCTTGCCTGTGCCTATGATTCTATGGTTCTAATCCAATGGACTAGGATAGTTTTATTTTTAAAGTGCGTGCCATTGTCATACTGCAAGGTAGAAGACAGAGGAGTATGAGAAAAACAGTGACTAAGCTCGGCCACTGTGGCAAGACTATCTGCTCTTCAACAATGATAAGCCTTCCCAAAGTCCAAAACCATTTCAAATCCAGAATGGAGAACATGCCACCCCTGGGGTGTTGGAGGGAGAGGTCTACACAATCAGTTTGCCACGTGGACCAGGGAATTTTACTACCTCTTAGGTTAGCAAAGATTTGGCCTTCCTTGTAAAGCTTTCTGTTTTCTGCACATATTTCACATCTGGATATCAAGGCACATGTTTGTCAAGTTTTAAGTGGCCACCCTGGTATGTGCTTAAGGAAATCACCTGTAGCAGTAAGTCCTAATGATGCATACAGCTAGTAGGCTAATGAGTTCCATTTAGTGGAATCAGGGTCCACAGCATATTAATTCAAGCTAGCCAGTAATCTTTGGCACTGTGTTCGGTCAGCTTCCTTAGTATTAGCTTTTTGGTGGGTGGATACATGTACTGCTTGAAGGGAAGAACATAAAGCTATTTTTTTATATTTTTAACTAATATGGACATCCTGAAATGTCTCTTTTTCCGATCTTCTCTACTAGTCATGTCATTGCCAGTTTTCCAAGTCACTGCATGGCTCCAGCCAATACAGCATAGCAGTCAGTATGGACTGTGTTGGCTCCAGTTTAAATACTGTCACTGCATATTATACCACCCTTACCCCTCAATATCTCTTATCATCACTTGGCCACATATTACAGTAAAAATGAGTCTTTTTATTGTTCTCAACTGGTTATTTTAGTAGGGAAATCAGGCTACTGTCTAGCTGCTGATTTCACTAGAATTGCTTGTTGTTTATATCGCTTTCTGTTTGCTTACGTATAACTTGGGTTTGCATGGCAAGGTTTGGGTAATGACAGGAGCTACAGGGGCAGCTTCCCCAATGCCAAATGGAGCAAAGGCCAGTCATGACCAAGACAGACCTGAGCCAATCAGTGATGGTGGTAGCACCTTTGTGATAAACAGTAAGGAAAAGATAACAGCTGCTGCACAACAGCAACTAAGAAGGAGAAAAGTGTCTGGGTACCAGAGCAGATAATACCCTGAAGCCCACAGTGCAGATCACAGTGAGGCAGGATGTCCCCTGCCGCCCATGAAGGTCCACAATGTAGCAGATATCCACCGGCGGTCCGTGGAGGTATATGGTGGAGCAGTTAAACACCTGCAGCCCGTGGAGGTCCACAGGGGAGCAGATATCAACCTGCCACCCATGGAGGTCAATGGTGGAGTAGATCATAGAACCTTAGAATAGTTAGGGTTGGAAAGGACCTTAAGAACATCTAGTTCCAGCCCCCCTCCCATGGGCAGGGACACCTCACACTAAACCATGTCACTCAGGGCTCTGTCCAGCCTGGCCTTGAACACCACGAGGGATGGAGCATTCACAACTTTCCTAGGCAACCCATTCCAGTGCCTCACCACCCTCACAGTAAAGAACTTCCTCCTTATATCCAATCTAAACTTCCCCTGTTTAAGTTTTAACCCATCACCCCTTGTCCTATCACTACTGTCCCTAATGAAGAGTCCACCCCCAGCATCCCTATAGGCCCCCTTCAGATACTGGAAGGCTGCTATGAGGTCTCCATGCAGCCTTCTCTTCTCCAGGCTGAACAGCCCCAACTTTCTCAGCCTGTCCTCATTCAGGAGGTGCTCCAGTGCCCTGATCATCATCGTGGCCCTCCTCTGCACTCGTTCCAACAGTTCTATGTCCTGATGCTCTGAATCTCTTCTTTGCCCAGCCTGTAGCTGTGCCTGGGATTGCTCCAACCCAGGCGTAGGACCTTGCACTTGTCATGGTTAAACTTCATGAGGTTGGCATCAGCCCACCTCACAAGCGTGTTGAGGTCCCTCTGGATGGCATCCCTTCCCTCCAGCGTATCAGCCGAACCACACAGCTTGGTGTCATCGGCAAACTTACTGAGGGTGCCCTTGATGGATTAGAGCTCCAGTACAAACTGGGGACAAGGAGAGACAACAAGTATTGTCAGTGTGGCTTTCTCAAATTTTTTTTTGACAGCAGAGTGTCACAGCTTGCTTTCACATGAAGGGGTGTTTAGTACATCTAGAATTTACTGCCCCATGGGTGGAAGCACAGCCCTACCATTTGTCATGGACTAATCCAAGCTGCACTGGAACAGGGTGACCCCCTTGAACATCTACCACACATCAATGACAGCATCATGTGGGGCAGCAAAGCAGTGCTAGGGGCAGCAGGATTTTGGGGTGGGATTTTGGAATTTGATGTCTAAGGAATTGCGTAGCAGGAAACCAAGACATCTGCATTCTTTCAGTGTTGAGAAAACAGCCAGAGGCAGCAATTAAAGCAGAGCAGGGATAATGAGCAGCAGGACATGTGGGCTGCCTGGAGAGGAACAGAATCTAGTGCTCCTCTTTCCTAGCTTCCTTTATGAGATGGGGATCTCCTCTGCATCATACCTGTGCTGATGGCCAAGGGTTATGTCTGCTTCCCTTGTGTTGCAGGTGTTTTAGTATCTGTACCTCTCAGTTGAGCCTGAAGCCTCAAATTTCCCTGCTGAACTCTGCCCCATGGGGGAGCTGTGTCCCCAGGACAAAGAGATTCTGGGCAGGGTCATCTCCCGTATGAAGACAGAAGGACATGAGAACAGGCGGATGAAGATCACTGCCTGTGGGAGCAGCCCCACTTCTGGAAGAGTTTCCTCATGCCCTCTCCCTGTGTGGCCAAGCCGGGAACTTCAGTCATAGAATCAGAGTCACAGAATTAGCTGGGTTGGAAAAGACCTTCAGAATCATCAAGTTCAACCATTGCCCCAGCACTGACAAGGTCACCACTAAACCATGTCACTGAGGGCTTCATCTACACAGTTTGTGAACACTTCCAGGGATGGTGATTCCACCGCTGCCCTGGGCAGCCTGTTCCAATGACTGAACACCCTTTTAGAGAAGAAATTGTTCCTAATATCCAGTCTAAACCTCTCCTGGCACAGCTTGAGGCTGTTTCCTCTTGTACTATTGTGTGTTCCTTGGGAGTAGAGACCAGCCCCCTCCTGGCTCCATCCTCCTTTCAGGTAGTTCTAGAGAGCAGTAAGGTCCCCCCTCAGCCTTCTCTTCTCCAGACTAAACACCCCCAGTTCCCTCAGCCGTTCCTCATCACACCTGTGCTCCAGCCCTGCACCAACCTCGTTGCCCTTCTCTGGACCCGCTCCAGCACCCCAATGTCTCTGTTGTAGTGAGGGGCCCAGAACTGAACACAGGGTTTGAGTTGCGGCCTCACCAGTGCCCAGTACAGGGGCATGATCACTGCCCTGGCCCTGCTGGCCACACTATTGGTGACAGAGGCCTGGATGCTGTTGGCCTTCTTGGCTGCCTGGGCATGAGCTGGCTCGTGTTCAGCTCTGTCTTTTCTGTCCCTTCCCCTGCAGCCCTATGCCAGCTTAGAGAGTGTCAGCATTTTTGGGCAGAGCATGCAGCCAATACCCCCACTTTAGCCCCTCCACGCTCCTGGGGACTGCACCGTCTGACTGCCCTATCAAGACTGAACAGGCTGAAAGAAGATAAAATATATTAAAAGACAACATTTTTGTTCTTGCATCAAAACATGTACAGATATATGTATATTTTAATTTTTGAAAACTGAATCAAAATTATTTGATGTTCAGATCTAACCTATTCCAGTTGGTGGAGACGTTAATGGGATGTTAAGATAAAGGAAGGAAAGGAAATACGAAACTGGAGATCCAAACTGAAATGACCACCAGCAGGCAAAACTATTTCTGTTTTTTCTTCTTTCTCTTGTTGAAATAACCAGAATGCCTCAACTCAGTAACAAGAAAGAGCTCGAATGATGAACACTCAGTTAACATGGAGCATCAATTAAAAAAAAAATAATAAAAATCACTATAGTTCCTGCTGTAGCTGCTCCGGGTTTGGTTAATGCGCTCATTTAAAAGCAGAAAACCCCGTTTTGCACATGAAGCAGCCTCGTACTTCAGCCGCTGGGTGGCACAAGGCTATATCAAGTGAAGAAATTGAAGCCGTGAAGGATGGATTCACAGCGCATTAGTAGCCCCCCGTTGAAATAACACAAAAGCTTGCAGCTCTAGTGATCTCAGAATAGTGTGTGTTTTCAGGAAGGCTTTGGGCTTTGCAGAATGGTGAGGAATGAGTAGAGCTGTGCCTAAGACATCCACAACCAGCCTGCAGCTTATTTGGTGGTGTGGGGAAGGACTCTGTCCTGCAGGTGAGATGGTGATTAACACTATGTTGGCTGTTCTGTGTGTCCTAAGCCCTCTGATAACACTGTATTACATATTCTGCAAGCAACAGCAATCAAATAAAAAGAACTCAGAAAAAACAAGTCAAGAAGCTTGACAGTCAACCTTAATTTGCTTGATTTCAGTTCAGTCTCACATTTTTAAAATAACCAAGGTATGATTCCACTATCATTTGCTCAAAGTTGAATCAGCAGAAATCAAAGTAAAAAAGAAAAAAAGGGAGTTTATGACCTTTGGAAGAATGGTTCCAAAACAGAGGACTGCAAAGATGTTTTGGTGTTATGCAGGGAGAAAACGAGAAGGGCCTTAATTTGACTACTGCAGAACTTAATTTGGCTACTGCAGTAAAAGCCAGTATAATACGTTTCTGTAAGTACATCCAGTGAGCTGGAAGGCAGAGATGGGGAACAGAACGATACTCTCATAATCCAATAGGAAGGGGTTAGGGACCTGCTACACAACTTAGACACACACTGGTCTATGTGGCTGTATAGGTTTCACCCAAGGGTACTGAGGGAGCTGGCAGATGTGCTCACAGAGCCACTTTCAATCATTTATCAGCTGACTAACCAGGGAGGTCCCGTTTGACAGGAAGTTACTATATCTGATGCTCACCTGCAAGAAGAGCTGGTAGAAGGAGCAGGGAACTACAGGGCTGTCAGTAAGACTTCAGGGCTAGGGAAGGTCATAGAGCAGACCTCAAGTGCCATCATATGGCACATACAGAACAACCAGGCAATCAGGTCCAGTCAACATTGGTTTAAGAAGGGCAGATCCCGTTTGATTAACCCGATCTCCTTCTGTTAGAAGCCGATCTGTTAAGTAGACGAGGGATTCTGTGGATGTTGTTTACCTGCTCTTTAGTAAAGCCTTTGGCACTGTTTCCCACAGCATTCTCTTGACAAACTCGTTGCTCATGGGTTGGATGGGTGCACTCTTCACTGGGTATAAAACTGGCTGGATGGCCAGGCCCAGAGAGTTGTGGTGAATCGTGTTAAACCCAGTTGGTGTCCTGTTATAAGTGGCATTCCCCAGGGCTTAGTACTAGCACCAGTTTTATTTAATATCTTTATCAATGAGCTGGATGAGAGGGTAAAAGTGCGTACTCAGTTTTCAGATGAGACGAAATTAGGCAAGGAGGGTTGATCTGCTTGAGGGTAGGAAGACTCTGGATCTGGAAAGTCTGGCTGAACAGGGAGATATTGCTTGAACTCAGGAAAGAAAAAAGAATTTATCACCTGTGGAAGAAAGGACAGTTACCCCCTGAAAAGTATAGGGATGTTTTTAGGTTATGTAGAGAGAAAGTTAGGCGAAGGCACAGACAGAACTAAATCTGGCCACTGCCATGCAAGATGGTAAAAAGTACTTTTACAAATATATTAGCAATAAAAGGAGGGCCAAGGAGAACCTCCTTTCTCTACCTGATACTAGGGGAAGCCTAGTGACTGGGGATGAGGAAGCTTAATGCTGGGTATCCTCAGGGTACTCAAGTTTCCTGAGTTGGATGGCAGAGATGGGGAGCTGACTGAAGTCCCCATAATCCAGGAAGAAATGGTTAGAGACCTCCTGCTCCACTTAGATGTATGCAAATCTGTGGGCTGGATGGGTTACAAGCAAGAGTGCTGAAGGAGCTGGCAGAGGAGCTTGCTCAGCTACTCTTCATCAGCTATCAACAGTCCTGGTCTAGTGGGCAGGTCCCAGAAGATTGGAGGTTGGCCAATGTGATGCCTCTCTAAAAAAAAAGGGCAGGAAGGAAGATCTTGGAAACTACAGCCTGTCAGCCTGACCTCAGTGCTAGGGAAGGTCATGGAGCAGATGATTCTGAGATCATAAGGCACGTGCAGGAAAATGGAGGGATCAGGCCCAGTCAGCATGGGTTCATGAAGGGCAGGTAATGGACCAGCCTGTTCTTCTGTGATAAGGTGACCTATCTGGTGGATAAGGGAAAAACTGTGGGCATTGTCTCTTTGGACCTTAGTAAAGTTTTTGTCACTTTCTTCCACAGTGTTCTCCTGGAGAAACTGGCTGTTCATAGCCTGGATAGGTGGATTCTTTCCTGGGTTGGAAACTGACTGGATGGCCAAGCCCAAAGAGCACTGGTAAATCTAGTTGGTGACCAGGGCTCGGTATTAGGGCCAGTGTTGTTTAATACCTTCACCGATGATCTGGATGAGGGGATCAAGTACACCCTCAGTAAATTTGCATATGACACCAAATTGGGCAGGAGTGTTGATCTGCTGGAGGACAGGAAAGCTCTGCAGAGGGATCTGGACAGCCTGGATCACAGACTGGTGCGAGGTTCAGCAAGGGAAAGTGCTGGGTCCTGCACTTGGGCCACAACAACCCCATGCAAAGCTCCAGGCTTGGGGAAGAGTGGCTGGAAAGCTGCTTGGCAGCAGAAGACCTGGAAGTGGTGACTGATGGAGCTGAACATGAGCCAGCTTGTGCCCAGACAGCCAAGAAGGCCAGCAGCATCCTGGCCTCTATCAGCAGTAGTGTGGCCAGAAGGGCCAGGGCAGTGATCATCCCCCTGCACTGGTGAGGTTGCATCTTGAATCCTCTGTTCAGTTCTGGGTCCATCACTACAGGAGAGACATTGAGCTGCTGGAGCGGGTCCAGAGAAGGGCAATGGAGCTGGTGAAGGGCCTGGAGCACAAGTGTGATGAGGAACGGCTGAGGGAACTGGCGGTGTTTAGTCTGGAGAAGGCTCAGGGGGGACCTTATCGCTCACTGCAACTGCCTGAAAGGAGGATGGAGACAGGAGGTGGCTGGTCTCTGCCCCAAGGAACAAGCAATAGGACAAGAGAAAACAGCTTCAAGCTGTGCCAGGGAGGCTTAACCTGGATATTAGGGCAAATTTGTTCCCTGAATGGTGGTCAGGCATTGGAACAGGCTGCCCAGGGCAGTGGTGGAATTACCATTCCTGGAAGTGTTCACAAACTGTGTAGACAAGGCCATCAGTGACATGGTTTAGTGGTAGCCTTGGCAGTGCTGGGGCAATGGTTGGACTTGATGATCTTGAAGGTCTTTCCCAACACAGCAGATTCTATGGTTCTATGATTCTAGCACAGGCATTTGGAGCACTTATGTAAGTGGTTGTTTTCTTCATGGAATTGCAGATGCTCCTTGGACTCTTTTACAGAAGGAAATAGATTTTACTCTCCTGAGTTGTGCAGATAATTTCTCTGACCCCTGGTAGGTGCAGCTCCAAAATCTCAATGATCAGCCTTGGATTAATCAGGGCTCCTTTGGCACACATTCCAGCAGACTGCAGCATCTCCTGAGGTGATATATATGATATCTTGCATTTATCACCAGTTTGGATAGGGGCCAGGCCTATTTCCTGTGTCATTTCCAGCTTCACCTGTTGTAAGGGCTGCTGTCGTTTGGTTCCCCACATAAATCAGTCTTACACAACCAATTATAGTGGTTTGGCTAGTTAATGTATCCAGGAATGTGCATTTGTCAGAATGCTACCATCCTGAGGGAATGCTTAAAAGTCTTTCTTGTTTTGTGGTAGCTTTGTGTCTGGGAACTGTCAGCAACAATAACTGCAATCCAGAGACCCTGAAAGACATACAGGCAGTGTTCAGATGGATCTTGTCACTGAACTAACTACAAGGTCTAAAGCACTCAGGTACACAGCAACTCTGAACTGTGGATATATGGCTCTCAGAGTAAGCTCAAGGTCTGACACAGGCAGTAACATGCTGCAGAAAATGGGATTGTAAATGGTCATCCCTTGCAACCTATGAACATCCTTTTAGTAGGACTCCTATTTGCTTCATTTCACACCAACAACTTTCTTTAGCTGCTATTCTTTCCTTCCTTCCTTTCTTCTTCTCTTCTTACTGGGGACTCCAGCAGGAAGTAACAAAAGGAAGCAATTTGTAGTGTTTTATATGGGATCATCTCAGATGATTAAAAAGGAAAGAATGTACAAAACCCAGTCGACTCTACTCTGTTCATTCCCTTCCTCCCTTGCTCAAACCAGGGGTGCAGATGTGTCTGCTTAATTTCTGTTTTGTTTTTCCCACAAGGAGCTAGTGCAGCAGTGTGTTGGGTAGCTTTGTTTGTTTATTCATTTAGTTATTTAAGCAAGTGTTAAGACCTTCCTTGTTCAGCTCAGGTACCAGCCTAGGTACAACCTGAGGACAACATGAGTGACTAAACAGCAGCAGAGGACCAACTCAGTACCCCAGATCATAGCTTAGCAGTGCAGCAGGTTGAATATGGAATCAGAGCTTGAGTGAAAGATGGCATTTGTAGCCTCCACCAACACTGTCATACAGTTATTTGTGTACCCAACTTGAGCCATGACAGCAAGAGAAAGGGCAAATCCTGAACCTCATTGGGATCACAAGGAGCAGCACATAAATATGTCAATCTCCAAGCAGCACCAGTTTTCCTTGAAGCACAGACTCAGGCCATGTTCTTTGAGAACCTGGAAATGTGTGTTTTGTACCTTTGCACTTCAGAGAGCCCCGCATATTGCATTTCATCTCAGAGAATACAGTATTATCAAGTACAGAAGCCACAGTGATGACTGTACTTCCACAAACCTTTATGATTTTTCCAGTTATGGAAAGAGCTGTAAGATGTAATCTTGGCCACTCCCCTATCCATCATACAGATGTTTACAGCTTGGGGGCTTTCATTACACTGAGAAATACTTATCAAAATAGAAGCCTAATTAACACCTCTTACAAAGTCTGCAGAAAGTGATTCACTAGTGTTACGCTGTATACAGCAATAACTGGATTCGTTGAGCACTTCAAGCAATTTGACAGCAATATCATGCACCTGTGTAGTTTTGGCACAGCCCTTGCAAAAGTGTTCACTGTCAAGAGAATTACTCAGGGCAGAACTGAGACTCGCTCCAAACCAGATTATAGCCTAATGATGACTTTCACGGCACAATCAAGACACACAAACACAAGTTGTTCCAAAAGGCTTCTTCTACTATTAGCTGCTCAAGACAGATTAACAGTAACAATTAAAGGAAGAAAAGGGAGAAGTTTGGGTTTTTTTTAAATAAAATTTTAATGTGCTATATAGGCATGATTGCTACAAGATCTTCCACCTATACGCAATACTGCAACACGCCGCGTTTTCACTGTACATTAAAAAGTCTGAGAATAATATTCCTTCACTGGAAAAATATCATACAATCACTTAAACAAAGACAGCATTACAGTGCAAACAAAAATCCCCATTTTATTTATTCTGCAATTAATGAGCACTTCTTTCTAAAAGTCTTTTTAAAAAATAATAATAATAATTAAAAAAACCCACAAACCACACTTCCCACAGACAACCAACATTTTCTGGGATTATTTCCTCTGGCTGAATCAAGAACCCTGATCTAATCCTTGAAGCTGTAATAAACTTTACACACATCTGTGTGATGCTTATTCACCTGATTTGTACGAAGCAAGGATTCCAACCCAGAATCTGCAGACTGCAATAAAATGGCACCTGCTGGCTTCAGCTGACTTTCAGTCATGCCCATGACAAGATCTGGTACAACAGTTATCCCCATGAGGTAAAAACAATGTGCTTAAGGAAGCCTGGCAAGGCCTTGGTTGTTGTTGGTTTCTACTGGTAATTGCTCTTAGAGTATGGGCATACTTTTCCACTACAGGAATAAACCGGCCACAGAACAGCAATAGTGCCAAATTCTCAAAAATGCACTTCAACATGCAAAAGAAGAAATGTGACATACCTCTGTCTCAAGGGGCATGATGGAATTGCCAGAGCCCACACAGGCAAAGACTCAGACAGCAGCAGATTCAATCTAATTCTTAACCTCTGCAAGTTCTGCCACCCTCATGTACCCATACTCTTGTGGAAGAAGAATGTGCTGATTTAAAAGTGCCTGTATGCTTTTACCAATTGGATGATGTTAGGAGGAGAATGAAGAGTTCTGAAAAGACTTTTGGGAAATAAAAAGCAAGTGTAGGTGAGTATGTGAAAAAGGGGATGCTTAGTTTTATTGGAAAGGAATGTTGTCTCTTTGTACTCTATTTTGCCACTCTTCTCTCAGAAAACCACCAAGAGCCTATTACAATGCAGATTCAAATTCTGGGTGAAACAGCTGCAGCTTGACCCGCTACTGTTGCTGCACAGAATGACAATGGGCTCCTCACATATGTGATCCCGTCCAGTTCAAACTGTGTTGGATGTCATGTAAAGAACAAGGCAAGCTTAAAAGGAAGCAGAACATTCATCACCAGTGACATTATACAGGACATCCTTGAGGTTCTTATCAGATTAGACAATATAATGAAGCACTACTTTTACAGGCAGTAAGTGGTTATTCCATTACAATTCTCCTATTTGCACTTCTTTCTAAGCATACATAAAATGAAAGAGTAGTAGGTAAGAAAGCTGAATTAAATAACACACAATTTCACACTCCTATTGCAGCCTGTAAAATACATATACTGCATATAACCAGTACACTACTACAACAGCTGATGGGTTAATGCACATCATTCTAGACACAGGTGGGAAATGGCACAAAATGAGGACTACTAGGCTATTGATTGTCCAGTTCTAATTTCTGCACAATTATATATATATATGTATATACATAAAATTCATTTATCCCCTTGAACGAGCACACAGAGCATGTAGAAAATATCTCTCATGTAGATGGGCATTGAGTTGGTAGGACTAAGATTCAGAGAAGCTAGTGCAGTGCTTCTGGCTGACAGTGACTGAAATACAGCAGGAGGCTTCTGCTTATGGTGAAAATGAACACTGGCCAGAAGGTAGGTGTCAAGGGACCTTGTTTGAAAAATGTCTTGATACCCCAGAAAAACAAATTTCTGCTACATACCAAAGTTCTCATTTGTACAGCTGCAAATATCATCTTATGGAAAGCCAGTATTACACACACTTGTTAGTATGCTATCTCAGTAGGACTGTCTGATACAGATGAATGAGCAAGTGAAGATTGTGCCTACAAAGCTTTATAAAAGCCTTTGACCACCCACATGCATAAATACTAACCCATATATTAAAATGCCTCATTCTTAACTACCTAAAACATTACCGTTTAACTGCACCAAACAGAATTAGCTGCCTGCATCTATGAGTGAAACTTGCAAATGAATACAGTAACCCTTAAGAGATTATTTTACCAAAAAGGATAAAAATATGTAACAAATTACTTTTTCATTATATTCCATCTTCATAAATAATTGACCACGATTTGCTTTTACAAAATTATTTTAAGATTGTGTGCCTAATAGGAGTTCAAGATTTGACTACCCCAAGAAACTTCATTAAAAATCCCCCCAAACCCACCAGGCTAACTGAGCAGAGCCACAGGGACTCACCTGCTAAGCAGCTTTTTCTCAGGTCCACCAAGGGACTCTGGGGTCCCTCAGTCAGGTTACTCTTTCACACGAAGAAGTTTCTCAGGGTAGCAAGAGAATAAAAGTTGCTGGTGTTTTACTGCTGAGAAGAATTTGTTGATTCTTCTCAAAACACGGAGGAAGAACTGTCGGGAAGTACTTTCAGTCACAGAGAAGCTCTGTGAAGGTTGTCTGTTCTCTTTGTACTAAAACAAGATTTCTTTCTATTATGTAGAAGCCTAGTTTTGGAGGCACCCTGCAGCATTAGAGTACCTTACACAACTCTACAGGGCACCCACAATCCCAAGACTAAAGGCTGTCGCTCCATCACAGACCCAAGCACTGAATTTGGGCAATGAATTCTGTGCAACCTAGCATACTACTCACCTCCCATCCACAGGAAAGGGTGAGACTAGGTTATTAGAGGGTTCGCACAGCTACAGGGTAGAGCAGTGACAAGTGTTCTGCTCCTTTGATAGGCAGCTTTTTTGTAGTGTAGTAGTGGATGACTTCAGGAACACTGTCAAAGGGAGGGCTGTTCTGACCCAAGATGTACTTCTCTTTGGTCTTCATCAGCTTCATGTGCATAAAACCTTGACTGCTCCTGCAAGGAAAGCAAAGTGTTAGTTCATGCTTGTGCATAGGGAAGAGGGGAGCAGAATCACAACAGGCTCTCATTCATGAAAGGGAAGTAGGATAACAATGTATAGATAGTTGCTGGGTGATAGGCCAAGACAGTGGCCAGACCCTGACAGACAATGACAGCCTGCAACAGACAAGGACAGCCTGCAACAGACAAGGACACTGCAACACACAGGCAGCCTAACCCAGTATGTTGTTTTCATCCCATATGCTGTCTGGATTCAGGTGCAAGGTTGGAGATGATCCAGAGGTGTGCTAGACCACACCCGCTTTCCTGTCCTACCCAAGTATTTCCCTGTTTACTGTTCACTACAGCTAATCATTACTTCTGGACTAAAAGGTATCATTAGTCTTGGCCTGCCAGAGGGCTGAGGCTCTCTTCATTAGACACACAGGCAGGCCATGAGACTCACTCAGATGAAGCAAGGCTTTCCCTACTCTGTCCTGTTATCCATGGGACAGACAACACCCATTCCAGCCTCACAGCATCTGCCCAGAGCATGGCTATGTGCAGCATCTGGTGGTTTCAGCTGGGAAAACTTCTGCAGATGAGCCCATTCCCAACATCAATGGCATAAAGACTTTCATCCACCCTCTACTGAGCAAAAGCTGCTATCCTGAAGCCTTCCTGCAGGCAGGAACCAGTCTGTGTCTTCCACAGCTGCCCTAGGTTCAGCTGTAACAGTCATTTTTCTCTTTCCTGGTAGCTGGTGCAATGCTGTGTTTCAGCTTTAGTCTGAGAACAATGCTGGTAACACACCCATATTTTAGTTGTTGCTCAGTAGCACTTACCCTGATCAAGGACTGTTCAGTCTCATGCTCTGCCAGTGAGAAGGGGCACGGGAAGCCAGGAGGAAGCACAGACAGGACACTGGACCCAAACTAGCCAAACGGGCATTCCATATCACAGCACGTCATACTCAGTATAGAAACTGAGAGGAGTTACCCGGAAGGCCCAGATCTCTGCTCAGGTCAGGCTGGGTGTTGGCTGGTGGGTGGTGAGCAATTGTATTGTGCATCACTTGTGTTTATTGTTTTGGGTTTTTTTTTCTTCCCTTTTTAGTTTTATATTCTCTTCCTTTGTTATTTCCCTTATCATTATTATTATTGGTGGTAGCAGCAGTGGTTTGTGTTATACCTTAGTTACTGGACTGCTCTTATCTCAACCTGTGTAGTTACATTCTTTTGATTCTCCTCCCCATCCCATCAGGAGCACGAGGTAAGAAGAGGGGGAGTGAACAAGCGGCTGTGTGGTTTTGAGTTACGAGCAGGGCTTAAACCATGACAGCATTCAGAAGCATTCAGTTCCTAGATGACCTGCCTGCACAGTGCATTGCCTCTTTGAGTCTGCGCATTTAGCTGAGTTGTGAAATAATCCTAGTCTAAAATCCAGCCACATTTCTTGAAATTGAAATCCAAGTCATGAAATGAAAGTGGTGCAGGTGTGGTGCACACTGCTGCAAAAAGACATGGGAAGGGAAAACCCTGACTGAAAGAATTAGCTATTAGAGCCTAGGTAATGGCTGCTCTTCACTGAGAAAGACTGAAAAATAATACCCTATACTGAGGTGTTCTATTATTACATTAGAAAGGCACCTCTACGAGCTTCATGTGCTGAACATGTCAGTCATTGCTGAACACCTAAAACCCACTTGTAAGTGAGAGATGGCTCTCCTCTTCCTTTTGCACATCTACTTCCATTTCTTTCACCACCCTGCTTGCTAGTAAAGAACAGATGTAATATAAGGAGCTTGCAACTAGGCATTTCATCAGCAGTCATGGAATGGGAGCCCTGGTCACAACACAGTTTACCAGGATTATAGTTCTCTAGTTCTTACCCAGCTGTATGCAATTAAAAATAGGTTTAAGTAAAGAGTGGAAGGGTATGAGTGAGCCAAATATTTGTTTCCTCTTTTCCTACAGGAAAAAGGAAAATCAAGAAACAGTGCTGAAACTGATGTGGCCTATTGTGTACAAGGGGGTTAGATAAAATGTACAGGGGGGGTTGTCAAAATGTACAGGGGGGTTGTCAAAATGTACAGGGGGGTACTGCTTAAGTCATAGCTGGTTTAACGAGCTCAGCAGATGTCTTATCAGACAAATACCAGAACAAAACCTCCTAGTGAGGAGAATGGGGGGTTGTACAAGGAGTACTGCTTAAATCATGGCTGGCTTGACAAGCCCAGCAGTCGCCTTATCAGACAGTACTAAGATAAGGCTTCCTAGCGAAGGGAATAGCCCGTTAAACCAGCTAGACATGGACCAGACCCATCCAGCTCCTAAAGAGCATGCGTGAGGGCCAGAGGTAAAAAGTTCAAGCCTGAGGAAGACTCGTTTACTTCATCTTGAAGACCCCTACCCACAAGAGGAAGACTACTTACTTCATCTGAAGACCCCTGCCCAAGACCACCAGGAGGCACTGCGCATGCGTGGAGCGCCTTTTAGCTCATTATAATACGAAGCGGGGATAGAATATGAATATGTATAGGCGTATTGTGCGATCTAATACCTATGTATGACTTTACAGGATAAATGTAAAAGGAAAATGGCACTGAGGCACGCATGCCTTTTGGAGGACCAATCCCCCGTGCGTCTTCAGCTGAATAAAGCATACCTACTTTACAACTTTAACCACGTTGTGGAGTCTATTCCGCTATCAAGTGCAGGGCTGCTGTAGGAGGCACAAAAGCATGCACAGCTCCCCCTCGGGCCTTTGGAACCTTTTTATTCTGGGAAGGTAGATCATATTCCTTCATTCTGCTATGGAGAATTTAAACAATGCTGACAAGGAGGCCCAGTTCTCTGGATTACAATCCATAGAAAGATGCTTTTTTGCTTAAAACGCCATCAACAATAATAGTTCTTTGTTTCTAACTGAGATGAGCTGTACATCATAAAGGTCTTCTTTGTTGACCCCAGATGTACCCAATTCACACGTAATTATTTTTCGTTACGCAAACTGATATATCAAAATAACAGACACTGACTTGAACAACTTAAGCTACCCTGATGTTTTATATACAGTTGCATTTTAATTTGTTAACAAAGCAACTTGGACACTTTTTTAATACCTTTGGAATGATAACTTTTGGAATTTTAATCAGACAGAAAACTTGTGCAAATTCCCCATGTGAGTTAAGCCTGTCTGGCCCTCTCAAAGTCAATGGAACAAAGAAAGATTTCCTGCTGCAGGAAAAGATTATTTTAAGAGATGTCTACTGTGCAATCTTCAGTTATATTAAATGAAATTAAGCAAGTTCTACCATCTTTTAAGTTTTCAAATACAGGTAATACTTGCATAGATTCTCATTGCCAGACATTGATGTGTTTTGAGAAACCTAAAATTAGTCCTTTGTTACTAGAGAAAAAGAAAATCATAAACCCCAAACTTCAAGAGTAAGAACCTCACGAAGCTAAGGAATAGACTTTAAATCACTGTCACTTAATCTCAGTACAAAATCAGGGTGTTTTCCTTCTTTCCTGAATCAGAAATGTGTGATACTTAACTGAAAAAAAATGCCGTCTCACACATGCTGATAAATGTCCCTGAGCAGCACAAACACATCTAAAAGTCAGTGGTGAGTCTGAATGCCTGGAAGAAGCATGCAACATTTGGACAGGAACAGATGCTACAGTTTTGCCAAAGAATGATCTTAGATGCAGAGCTACACAATTACCAGAACATATTTCACCCCATAAAGAAATTCCAACATCTTACTGACCTATATATGAAATACTTTCCCATTTCTATGACTAACTACAATCATTTTGGCCTAAATAACAATAATAATAAAGAAAACACAGTGCCATAGATAGAGCAATGCAACCACAGATGACAGAAGTAGCTCATCAGATTCCAGTATCAACCAATCAGATATTGGAACCCTTGCTTTAGTAAACTAGAATGGAAAAAGGTCATGCTCCTACATATTCAAACACAAGTGTCTTTGGCTCCTGTATCATTCAGGTAGACTTGGAACTGCATTTTAAAAGAGCCAGTTTCACCTGTCTTTTGTTTCCCATTGTAGCCAGAATTCTGTCAGTCTCTTGACAACATATTTCCAGCATGATTAAAACAAACAAACAAACAAACAAAAAAACAACAAAAAAACACCACCCCAAAACAACCAAAACCCAGCTAAATTAAATCCCTATTTTTTTATTCTTTAATGTGGTTCATTTATGCAGTTACACAACAAAGACCATTTTATTATTTGTCCCCGAACAATGTTCTGTGACAACAATTTTTGCACATTTTGCAGTGACAGCGCTAGTAGTACAGTCCCAGAAACTTCATACTGTAATTCACTGCCTTTTTCTAGTCAACCCTCATAAGCATAGAAATGAGTCATACTCACAGCAGAGTCTGCTCTCAACACAGATTAAAGGATTTGCCGCAAGATGACAATTAACAGTCAAATCCTCTTCACAGCACAAGAGGGAACTGTGAGTTCATTCCTGTGTATGTGTGTGGCTTTGTGTAAATTCAACTTTTCCGTAATATTTTCCATGTTATCTCTCCTTCACAGATACTTCAATACGTGTAATCCTTTATTCATGTAGTCACTCATGTGAGTATACAGATATTCTGCCTATTATACCTTACTATATCACAGGCTGATATATCCCTACCCCACAGCCTAATGGGAGGATGCAGGCTACAGATGGCTAAGTGCTTTTCAGAGCACATTAATTAGCAATCGAAAAGTGGCTGTGGTTATTTGAAAGTATTTCATTAAGGCTTCTGCACCCAGTCATAATTTTTAATCAACATGTTTAAACAGTGAAGCAATTTCTCCTCAAACTTATTACACAAAGAAAGAGCAAGACATCAAACTCAATCAGGTAACTAAGGACAAATTTGATAACCACTTTAGGACTCTAGTCCAATACACTGCCAGAACAAGCCTGGATAGCTCAATCTTCAGCAGTGCTTTCCCATGTTCAAAGCAGAGTCAGCAGAGACCATATCCATTGCTTCAGGGCTCTTGTTGGATGAATTTCCATTTCAACAGAACTGAATGGGGAAACAGGCCTTAAGGAGCACCCAGACGCAGCTCTAGTGTTCTAGTGTAGAAAATATTCATTAAAGCTGGACTCTAGGAGAGGCAAATCTAGTATACATCCTAGTACTCCTCTTGTGAACCCCTTCAGTTTGGCTGTTGAACCTTACACCAACAGGTTTTACTTGGTTTACTGTGCCCGGCTGTGGGGTAGTACTCCCTTCCCTCCTATAAATCAGAGAGCCTTCCAGCCTCATGTGGAGGGTCCAAGCTCAAGACAACTCCACCTGCTTCTTCAAGTCTGACAACATTCTTTTTTGGGAGCTGGTTTTCACACAACCAACAGACACTGAGGCCTTAAGGTCTCATTCAGTCTTCCTTGAGACCACACAGCTGACAGAGAACTTGGTGCTCTACCCTGGCAATTCCCCTACCTTGTGAGAAGGGGGTATGTTCTTAGAAACAACACAGAAAAGAAAGCAGAAAGCCATGAGACTTGACAGAGGTGGAGAAGCTGAGAGATATTGTGCTTAAGATCTAGTAAACCTTTCTATTTCAGATATTTCTAGGAGGCCTTTGTTCTTCTTCCTCTCTTTTGCTTCTGGCAAGAAATGTAACCAAGGATGTGCTTTTGTGAATCACAACTAACCTACTATTTGAACAGATACATCAGCTCAAGAACACACAACAGTAGCAGTGGCCTCAAAACCCAGCCCCCTCCCTTTGGTTACAACAAGCCAAGAGAAGGTGCTATGTGCTTTAATGGGAATCAAACAACGTGAACAGGTTTCTCCCAAGCAGAGGATCTCAGGACAATCTTGTTCAGTAAGGCTTACAAAGTGCTGTGCAACAGCCCACAGTGAATACATTATGTCTAGTTTCCATTGCACTTGCACATCTCCAGGCACTGGCAAAGAGCACCAAGCATGCAGGTGCTAGGGACAGACAGGCTTCAAGTACAGGGGGCACTGGAAATAACTAAGGACAGCAGTCCTCCAGTTCTGTCTGAGAATAAAAGCCCTTGCTGCTCTTACGCCTCTGCAGACTACTTAAGACCTGCTGTGTAGTACACAGTGGTCTCTGGCACACAGTGGTCTCTGGTTAAATGATAGGGAGAGCCTGAAGCCAGGCACGCTTGGGCCTGCTACCATTTGGAGTGGATCAGCCTGCACAGCACTTGATCTAGAGACCTGTAGGGTCCCATAGGCAGCCTTGAGGCATTGCTCATATAGTTCTGGCATTTCAGCTCAGAAAGTCACAATTCAATCACAGTCTGTCTATGTTAAGTCATGGCATATGTTTTTTAAATCAAAACATTAATGAGGTAGGATTAAAGCGGTTTTGAAATAGGACCTGGATGCACTTGGTGGGTAATGCAGGAGGATGAGGAATTCCAATGGGGATTTGATTTTGGGTGAGAATAGCCAATAAATTAAACTATATGATGTTAAGTGCTACATAACACTATATATATTGTCACTTTGTTTGTATGCATATGGTGGCCATCACTGGACACTGAGCATCTCATGGCATCTGTCTCCAGATCTGAGAATTGGAACCCATGTCCCTTTGATTAATGAAGAATTAACCAGAAACGTGCAGTGGTGATGGAATCAGAGCTGGCTTCAGTATTCAGTAATCCAGCACCACAAACCATGTTTCTTGCCCCAAAAGACTGTTATAACCCAATCACGTTGTTAAAGCCCAACACCACGCACTCAATGAACTCAACAAATCTTTATAAGGGCAGCCCAGGGACTATGGGAATGACACCTCTGTGTGTGCACATGTACATATAGGCAGGGTGCTGACTGATGGAGCTGAACATGAGCCAGCTTGTGCCCAGACAGCCAAGATGGCCAGCAGCATCCTGGCCTCTATCAGCAATAGTGTGGCCAGAAGGGCCAGGGCAGTGATCATCCCCCTGCACTGTTGAGGCTGCATCTCGAATCCTCTGTTCAGTTCTGGGCCTCTCACTACAAGAGAAACATTGAGGTGCTGGAGCGGGTCCAGAGAAGGGCAATGGAGCTGGTGAAGGGCCTGGAGCACAAGTGTGATGAGGAACGGCTGAGGGAACTGGCGGTGTTTAGTCTGGAGAAGGCTCAGGGGGGACCTTATCGCTCACTGCAACTGCCTGAAAGGAGGATGGAGACAGGAGGTGGCTGGTCTCTGCTCCCAAGGAACAAGCAATAGAACAAGAGAAAACAGCTTCAAGCTGCGCCAGGGGAGGTTAACACTGGATATTAAGAACAATTTCTTCCCCAAAAGGGTGGTCAGGCATTGGAACAGGCTGCCCAGAGTAGTGGTGGAATTACCATTCCTGGAAGTGTTCACAAACTGTGTAGACAAGGCCATCAGTGACATGGTTTAGTGGTAGCCTTGTCAGTGCTGGGGCAATGGCTGGACTTGATGATCTTGAAGGTCTTTCCTAACCTGGTTGATTCTAGGATTAAAAAGAGTCTTATATTCAGTTGGCATTCTCAAAAACACTGCAATGAGGCACCTGCACACAACTCCAACAGCGCTCATGCCAGCAACCCAATGCCTGCAGCTCCTTTATGATTTTTTAAAAGTCCAGTTGCATATCCTACTCATATCCTTGTGATCATCATGGAAATTAACTGCCTGCCAGTGACATCAAGCAGCAACTAAAGTCTGCAATTGAGTATTTCAGCAGCATTTTTCTGTAAACAGAAATAATTTTACTTCCAGCAATGGAGTCACCACTATGAAGCGGGCTATACACATCCTCAGTACAATCTGATGAGGGGATGGATGGTTGCTATGGTTAAATCTGCCAACTACCCCATGCACACCTTGTTTAAGCACTTTGATACAACCCATGTATCTGTGCTGGAGAAATGGGTCTTACATATGTCACTTAAAAATGAAGCACAGGAAGGAGTAAGAAGCCACCTGAACATCGGCTTAGCCAATGCAGTGAAGTCAACAAAACTGAAAGAACACAGAGACTTGAAATCTCTTTGACTGTCACACAGCACATGCACTTCTACTAAATCCAAAGTGGAGCTACAAACCCAGTCTGGAATTCACTTGTTTAGACCGGCAGACTAAACCAAGGTAGAGTAGATGTGGCCCTTTATTTCTAAGGAGCTTATGAATGTAAAAAGGATTAGGTTTGCTGCTGTCTACAGAGGTGTACCTTTCACCATCATCCCCAGGCAGTAAAATGTGTCTCCAGAACAGACCTATTAAGAAACCATGTAAAAGCCAAACTGTCAGGAGTAATGCTAGCAAAAAAATCAAACATGCTTGTGTCCCAGACCTACCTGGAAGGTTAGGTTTCGTATCAGACCCTATCCTGTAACAAGGAAAGAAAAGGAAACAATTCTCTTTACAGATGTACAGCCTATATGAAAGTCAAGGGGCTTTTTGCTCTCCTGCATGAGTGCCTGGAAACTTCCTCTGCTGGAAATGCAAGTGAACTTATGTCCCTGCCCTTGGCAGAAGGGTTGGACTAGATGATCTCTGAAGGCTCCTTCCAACCCAAACCATTCTATGACATGTTGAAGCCAACATCTGTAATGTATCCTAATCAGCTTACGGTACGTGTAGCAACTTCAAAGCAGCACTGAGACTAGAACAATCCTCATTTCCTAATTCTGTATATCATTCATTATTGATCCTGGGCTTTTTACTTTGAAGAACTGTAGCAATACTGTACAGCTGTAGCACAGTAAACTATACAAAGCTTTCCTTCCATGTATGAAGCAAAAGAAATAAAATCCCCAAACAATACAGTTGCTTATTCACCCTGAAGCAGAAACAGCAGGTTCATTTTGTTAGATAGGCATCAAATGAAGACTAAAAATCTCTTAACATCCCCAAATTGCAAGATCCTAAATTCAGTGATTGTCACTATATAACATGCACACTGACAGTCTCAAACTCACTGGGTGCCCTTCTCAGCTGAACCACTGCAGCAAAAGACTGGATCATTTTCTATTCTTGTACCAGAAAAATTATAGCTTATAAATTACATTTATTATTTATTACATTTATTTTTTTAACTTGTAAGTACTCACTTCAGTGAAAGAGAATAGTCATGCTTGCTTGTTTGACTATTTCTTACAAGGTAGCTACACTCTTTACATAAACGTAACAGGTTTTCTGCATCCGTCCGACTGATTGCTCCATGATACCATCTAGGAAAAAGCAGACAGATTAATACACACATTCCAACTCATACTCCTTTCACTACTTCTTTTCTTTAAGATATGAATAATGGTTACTATCACATGGATATCTTCTAAATTCATATCATGAATAAAAAGTACATTGGTTGCATTATCTGTGATATATCAGTATTTCAAATAATATACAAAAGAACAAGAAATTAAACAAAGGCAAACAAAAAGAAAATTGCATCTGAAGGATATGAAAGTTAACAGTGGAAAACATTTGCAAAAATAAATCTTTGAGAAAGAAGAAGAATGATAAAGTGTGAAGATCTATAATGAAGACACTTATTCTAAACATAGCTGTGACAAATCAGAGCGCTTTAAGTAAAACTCTGGTGGATCTGTGGAGTGGGTGCGATCAATTTAGGGAAGAAAAGAATTGGGGAGAGAAGAGGTAGGTCCTCCACTAAACTGAACACTGCAAACAAAGAACCTCCTCAGCACATGCTGCTCGGCATCAGCAATTAAAATCTCACAGTCACAGTAGCAAATGCTGACCCTTCTCTCAAGTTTCCATAGCAATGTAATGTGTTCAGTCCTGCACTGGGTCAGTCACATCTCTGAGGAAGATCTCTCCCTTCCTGCAGTTGCCAGATGCACTTTGAAGCACAGTGTGACACTACCATGCCTTATATGGTAGTGTCATAATGCTTACATCAGGAATGGCTTACAGCAGGAATGCTTACATCAGGAATGGCTGCTATGTGTTATTATCAGGAACTGTCACTGGCCTTGGGCAAAAAGTTTTTTTCCATTTGTTGTAATTTTATTTATCTGCTAAACTTACTCTAAGGGAGATATTCCAACTAAAAGGTGAATAAAGACCAGACAGATTCCTTTGACGGAACTCTTGCTCTTAACTACCTTGTGCTGATGCCAGCTCCATGCCAAATCTGATAAATGTGCTACACAAAAGTCGGTGCTCAAATTAAAAATTCATTGTGTGCCTGATTACAGCCACAGCTTTCATTAGAGAAAGCTAAAAACGGTTTATAAATTTGTATATTCATGGCAGACTAGAAAGGGAGTCCCTGACAGTTCCATCACTTCACAAATAAAATTGAGACACATATGCAAATGTTTTCAGGGGTTGTTCTTCCTATCTCCCATGGAATATTTACTGCTGAAAGATATTTCTGAATAAGTAATTTGAATACTACGTTACCTTCTGAGTGTAAGGGAAGAATATTAACTCTAAGTGTGAATCAGAAAATGGTTTTAGGACAGTCTAAAAATTCTCCCCTTTATCTATTTCCTATTTCTATATTTTTTCTGACCCAGGCAAAACCAGGGAGATACCCTGGACTCTGACATTCAGAAGGAATTATTTCATCTATAGTTTAGATCTGATGCTCCCTAGTTGTCAGATTCACAGAAAAAGAATGCAGGGCTGGTTTCAGGAAGCAAAACCTGCTTTTAAAACAAGTTGGAAGAAAAGCAGTGAAGTATGAAGACAACTGCTGATGGAGAATATTTGATTCACAGGTGAACCATGGAAGTTGTTTTGGCTACAGCCAAGATGAAAGAGGAGTAGCCAGAAGTGTAATTGCTTGTGAATCATATGCCCATGTAAATGGAACACCGTGATTGCTCCAGCTAGGTAGCAAGATAAGCATGGTGAGATAATCAGCTTAAAGTTCCTGGCAAATCTGCTGTCTCAACTGTAGTGGCTCAGTTTGCCCTGACTGTGTTTATTTTTTAAATGTTAACATACAGGTATTTGTACAGATGATCAAAGACAAAACAGTGAAATGACAGCTTCTGATAGATACCAGTGCAAAAGCATGAGGCATAGAAACCTGAAGACATGCACACCTTCTAATATATCCTGGAAAACAGGCACACAGTGCTAACCTGATAGCAAAATTGAAAGCATCCTGACTGTGGCTTATAGAACGTTCTTCCTGATGTCCCTTACTTTCTCAAGGGCCAGGTTTCAGCTGCAGCTGAAGTGGCTGCAGCTCCACTGCAGCTCTATCGAAAACAGGACAGCTGCACCAATTATACAGTAAGTATAATAAGTTATTACAGCTCATATAATGCACAACATTACTCTGTTTTTGAACCAGTCAGAGCAAAACAGGAAGTCACCAGGTCTTGTAGATAAGACTGGGAGGGATTCACTTTCAAGAACACAATAGAAACAGCAGAACATACTTTATTCTTTTCAGTATTATTGAGGAAGTGGAACAAATTCATTCAACTCTCCTGGATCCAAGAGTTACTAAGTTCATAGTTACATTTTTCTTAATCACAACTAAACAACTAAAAGTATTTTCTTGATACAGTATTACACCTTGGTATTTCTCCCTGTTTGGGAAATTTGCTAATCTACTTGTCCACTTGTATGCTCAGGAACAAAGTATTCTCACAAAAAGCACATTCATATCAAGAAATGACTTCTTTGCCTTTCTGTGTGAATCCATTGGCTTCACAGTGCTCAGAAATATCAGCGTAACCTGTGCAAACTGGTCCACAAAAAGATTTTTTTTTTTGTTTTTGTTTGCGTAACAGAGGATTCTGGCCCCTTCTGTGAGGCTGCACCTTTGGTATAACATAGTACAGTGGGTCATTCCATCACACAAGCCAATCTGTAAAATGGTTCAAGGAAGGGTAATCATATGGCAGGATAGAGGACACCTTTGTGGATATCAGACATTCACCGCAGGGTTTTCTCCCAGAACTTGAGTTTGGAGCTGATAGAACTGCCTCTAAATACCACCCTCAAGCTTGACACCACCAGAGTTGAAATGTCTCTTTTCTGAAGGCTTTGTAAATGGTCTCATCAGTCTCTCTCTGGAGCAGGGTACATCTGGGGCACTAGAAACATGCTATGCAGCCATAAAGTTATGGAATCTGTGCAGCTTTAAAGCACAATTTGCATATAGGTGATATGCATCTGTTTTCCCTAATACAATGTAATCAACACAGTTGAAGTGGAATAATTGCACATTCTTGGCAGACAAATTTCACTGTCCCTGAGGTGAATTTCCTGCTTAAGAGCATTTTGTCTCCAACAAAGTTAATCACACAATTAACAGGAATATTTTTTTGCACTAACACGGGAAACTGAGGAGGGTGAACTAGACAGGAAGATCTGGGACACTTGCTGCTTCTGTAATTGGGGAGGCAAAGAGCTAGAGAGCAATTACTTACATCTGCTTTTCCAGTTGAATAGTTGGATCTATTCTCTCCCCCAGGATCCCACAAAACTCTGGACTGCCATGTTTGATGGGTTTAAAGCCTCCTCCAGGTGCTCTTAACTGCCTGTGCTGGTCATTTGAGGGAGAAGATGCTTGTCGTTTCACACTTCCATTAAATTGGGCTGCAAGACACACAATAATTACCTCTCCAAGCAAGGTTAACAAGGACCAGAATAGTAGCACTTAGAGAAGGTTTCACACTTCCCAGCAAGAATAAACATTCACCCACAAGCATCAGGATGTAGCGGTTTATCCACAAACTTATGTAAAGGTGTTTCTAACTATGCAAAATTCAGTCCTAAAACTCTTCTGCCTTTCCAACAGCAAAATCCACATTTTCCAACAGCAAAATCCACGCTCTCCCAAACCTTGTTACAATAACTAAGGCTTATCTTAGCATTTGATACTTTCCAAGAGATGATACTGTTAAGCACATAACAGAAACAAAGATAGGCCCCTGCCCTAAATACAGTAACAAACAAGTGAGAACATCTGAAATCAGTGGAATCAGATGCCTCAATGGAATCATCCTAATCATCCTAACCCATCTAACATCCACATCAGAAATACTGGCAAGCAGCAATTAATTGAAAGTGTATTCGCTTATGCAAATGGACACAAAACTTTTGTTTTGAAACATTAAGGTACAAAGTGACAAAAAAGGAAAATAGCATTTATTAGTCTCTTTCACAAGCTATATTATTCCAGGAAAACCAAAATAACTTATTTTCCAAATCTGTAATTTTTAGAGCACTGCAACATCTATAGCAAAGCATATACTAATGATGAGGCGCTGGCACAGGTTGCCGAAAAAAGCCATGGCTGCCCCATCCCTGGAAGTGCTCAAGGCCAGGTTGGATGGGTCTTGGAGCAACCTGGTCTAGAGGAAGGTATCCCTGCCCACAAACTGGGTGATCATAAGATACTTTCCAACCCAAATCATTCTGTGATTCTATGTCAGCATTATCATTCTACATTTACTCCACTTACAGATTCCACATATCTATGTAATTTCAAAAAATTAAAGACAGAATATTGACAGAAACCGTGAAAGGAGCTACCCACACCATCTTCCTTACTTCCACTGCCTTCTGTGGTTTGCTGCTTCATCAAAAACTAACACTCTAAGCTGCAGATGAATCAGGAGGCAATCAACAAAACGTGTACAAACACACACAGTACAATGAGCTCCCCTATGATTTTCAAGACCTGTGAGCTTCAAGATCAGAGAAAATGGTACAAGGCCAACAGCGTGTTGTAGATCTCATGCATTTACACAGCCACTTAGGCATGTGGCTGTAGTACTTATTGTTTTAACATGACACTATACCACAGGAAGATAGCTATAATGTTCAAAAACATAATGCATACAAAATAGAGGTATGTTGGATGCCTTCCTCATGCGGCTTAGGACACTTCCAAATTTTCTATTCAGAGAAAGTAGGCGCAAATTATGTAAAAATTGGACGAATTTATTTCATCATATTCTGAAGTATGCATGGCAGAAATATACTTGTTATTTCTTAAAATGGTAACTCAGATTTAACCTCATTACATCGGTAATGAAAGCTGATTAGCATAACAAGGAGAAATATTGCATGTATGTACTTGCCAGTGACATATATAAACAGCACTATTATTTCGACTGTAAGAAAACCACCTGGATATAGTTTGTGAATTCTGTGGAAACTGGTGAACTTAATGTCAGCTTCTGACCAACCAACCTCTTTCACACCAAAAAATTCAGTTCATGGGACAAACATGAAACTCAGCTTCATAAACAGCAATATCTTTACAACATGATGGTTAGAATTAGGGTCTGTTCTCAAAAAATAGCACAAAATTAAATTTCAGATGCTTTTGAATATTTTTTCTGTCTGAAAAGCTCAGGCATCTCTGAATCTCTTGCCCTTCCATGTATTTTTTTGGCGGGGGCGTGGAGGTGGGGAGGGGTGAGAAAGAATTTAAATCGGCAGGAAGAAGGAATCTGAAAGGTATATCCAGGCAGATTAAACTGACAAGTGTGATACCCAGTCAGGCACCAAACCATGCAATGCTGTTATCAGGGCTGAGTATAGTCCCCTTTTAACCAAAGCTACAGTATATACAGTGAAGGTTCAGAAGCTTGGCTACATGCAGCGGGAAATATAAAGTTTTTCACTGCTGTAGTACTTCTGTTTATATAGCCATTGCAGTTATAGAACTGAGTGCGTACCTGACCCTTCCTCACAGTTCACATGGCCTCTCTTCCCCCACCCTGTAGCTGGTGCCATGCTCCTCTGTTGATGGAGTCATGCCAGAAATTCTCTGCTTCAAGTGCCCAGGTCCTAGGCTTTCTGTATAACAGCAGTTGTCAAGGAGCTCATGATGAGCGCTGAAAACTAGTACCACATGGCCCTCTTTGTAACAGAGGCGCACTTGTTTTGTAAAGCAATACTCAAGACAGGATTTACAGATTTTACATGCACTTGCTTTACCCAAAGGTTTGCTGTCCCATATGACAACCTGGAAAGACCTCATTGGCTCATTTGGGAGCCAGTGTCAACCTGACATTCCTGAACTGGGCTTTCGCTTCCAAGGCAGACTGATGTACCACGAAACTACTTCATTCATGCTACTTTGCCAGCCTCAGCTCTTCTAGGCAAACTAGTTTGCCCGGCTCAGCAAGAGGTCTAACACGACGTGCCCAATTCCCATAAAAAGCCATCAAAACCACATTTCATCTTCAGCTGTACAGCCTCCAAGGAAATAAAACCAAATTTGTTTGTTAAAGAATTCAAGCTTCAGACAGTCAAAATGCTGCACTCCAGCTTTACTACACAGAGAGAAATCTTTCAGCACTAAACAGCAGAAGTCCCTGGGGAAGGCTGTACATAGCTTGCTCCACAATGTCAGCATGATGCCAGCCCCAGCCACAGCGCTTAGGAGTCACACAGAAGACACACTGCCCTCTATGGTCTTTTATTCAGCCCAAAGGCTTTACTTACCCTCCTATCTTCAAACAAAATATTCTTTGTTCTCAAGTAGCTCTAAGTCCAAGAACACACATAAGAATGGCTGAACATGCCTCCAGCCAAGCAAACACTGGACAGATTGGCAAAAAATAACTGGAAGCATTTCAGCTGACACAGTCAGCAAGAATTAACTGTTCAGCCTCTTTGCAGTTCTTCAACTGCAATCTGCAGTCACTGTAACCCAGACATTCCGATAGCATCTGGCTTAGCCCAAAGGTCTAGAAGAACGGGTATGAAAAAGGAAGCACAACATCCTTCTTCTCTGTGGGCAGAAATGCTAATAGGAAAGGGTCTTGGGTGATAGGGAGTAGGTGTCTGAAGATGGGAGAAATCTCAAGGAGATGTAAGAAGGTAACGGAGTGGCAACAAGTGTCAGCTAGAAAGACAAATGAGACTAAACACAGATGCAATTCTGTAGGACATAAGAGAGGGTAAAAGATGACCACAAACAAAAGAAAGATGGACAAGAGCAGATGTGGCAGAGGGAAAACAGTGAAAACTCTTCAGAATCTGGAATGGAGTATAGAGAAATTCCCTGGAAAAAAATGTGGAGAGCAGGCTAAGACCCACTGCAAATACACTGACTGTGGCTCTGCACAGCCCCTATATGTGCTCTGAGTAACTTTTTGATCCCTCCACGTAGCAGACACCCTATCTCTACAATAGAGTTACTGTTGACTATGTTGATGCATATTAAGGCTTATCTTTCAGGAGCTGGAGGCTGCATATATGCCTTCTCCAAGGAAAAGGTAGCATTGCTGCCATCCTAGAGACACATGAAAAGGCTTGGAAATGTGTACTGAACTGGGGCAGAGATGAATGCTACAGCATAAACCCAAAGCAGAAGGCTTTATACACATACACTAGACCAATAATCAGCATCTGCAAAAAAAAACTATTATGACATTGGAAACCTAGTGATACGTGTCCCTGATTAGCCTATCTTGACACACAACAGATTATCCCAAATCATAGCCAGGATGTGATAGCCAGGCAATCTCCCACCACAAGTCCAGCAAAGGGATTGAGTGAGCTTATGCAACCCTGAGCCAAAGCCTGCTTCCACCAGGCAGAGCTCAGCAGCAGAACTTTGTAACACACTAGAAGCCAAACAGGTTAGACTTCTGTATTAGAGTTCATGCTCTTTAGGGAAAGAGACTGCTTTACCTGAACAGCATCCAATAGAACTGGATGCTGTTTTAATTCCAGCCTTGAAAGAACTATCAGCAGATTCTTAATGGGAGGGTATCTGAGCCTGGAGCTCTGCAAGATTATTAACAGCTCACACGCCAGAGGAAACCATGCTACTAGAAAGCAGAAATAATTTTTCTCTAACCTTCTCTTCTGTTCCATAGGAGCCCAACAAGGGGAAAGGGAATGCTGAACAAGAAGTTTCTTTTTAAGCAGCTGCTTTAGTTTCATCCTTTTGTCTTTCCCACCCACATTTCACAGGATGTATACTGCAGACATCAGCTTGGCTTGGCAACAAACCTAAATCAACCACAATCTGAAGATGTAAGAACAAACGAAGCAGAGAGGGAGAATCAGTCTCACAACAGATCACCACACCACTACTCCACTGTGCTAATGAAGAGCCACATTTCTGTCATCCACATCCACCTACCCATTAGGGGAACAGGTCAGAAACACTCAAGAAGGATACAGTCATTAGAAACTCTGTTTACAGGACAGTGGCCCTTTGTAGCTGTGGAGAGAAGTCAGTTTTCATTTCGAGGTGTGGCAATATCATGGCACATGGAACTGCAAAATCATGGAATAACTCAAGTGGAAAGGCACTGTGGCAGGTGTCCAACCCAATCTGCTCCAGGCAGGGTCTGCTATGTGATCATATCAGGTTGTTCCAAACTTTATCCAATACTCCCTCCACACAGGATGAAAAAATCTGAAGATGGAGATTGTAAGGACTTCATGGGCAATTTGTTCCAATGCTTGACTGTCCTTGCAGACGAAAAAGCTTTCCAGTATTGAGTCAGAACCTCTCCTGATTCAATATGTCTCATTTTCCCATCACACCTGCTCATTTGTGAAGAATATGGCTCCACTTTCTCAAAGTTCTCCTCATAGCCATTGGAAAGTTGATACTACATCCCCTGAAAACTTTCTCTTCTACAGGCTAAGTAAGTCCAGTTCTCACCACACATTTAGTCCCTATTCCCCCAGGACTCTAACCCCTATCAGCAAAGCTGCAACCCAGCAAGTCAGCCAGTCTTCAGTGCATATCATTGCAGGAAGTTAGTCTGCTCCGGATGCAGGTATTGGGTTTGTCCTGGTTGCGTTTTGTAGGCTTGTTGTCAGCCCATTTCTCCAGCCTGTCCAGGTCCCTCTGAATGATAGCTCTGCACACACACTCTCCCCTTTGATATCATTCCAAACTTGATGAGGTGCATTCCCTCTCCTCATCCTCCAGGTTACCAATAAAGATGCTAAACAGGAAGAGTTCCAGAACAGATCCCCTGAAGAATCATACTTCTAACCAAACTCTGGGAAGAATATGAATCACTAAGCACTACCCATTGAGGTCAGAGACCTTGACAGGTTTTCATGCATCTAGTAGTCCATCCTTCTAGGCCAAAGCATTTCAAATCAGCTAGCACAGCTGATGCTACAGCACAGCACGCTGCAGGCTGAAGTTCGACACAGATGACACTTTCTGCTCTCTTTCTATTAACAGATCTAGCCATTTCAATGCAGAAAGCAAACAGGTTTGTCAAGCAGGAATTACCCAGGGTAAATGCATGATGACTACTAATCATTGCTCTCAGGATTCTTCCCATGCTCCCTCCCAGAATCACATTTCTTTTTCTTCCCTCCTCATCCCCACAACCATCACCACATACAACTTTCCTTTCCAAGCTTTCTGCCAAGCTAACCTTGATCCTAGACACAGCTTTTCACAAGAACATACTACTGAGAAGAAAATCATACAACATATATGACTCTAGCACCCTACAAGAGCACCCTGGAACATAGTCAGACCAACTGATACAGCTGGACTTTGCTGGGCATACAGAGGCTGTTTGAAAGAAAAGCCCCGAAATCACGTATTAACTGAACAAAGCCCCCCATAACCATTCCTGCAAAGCAGCAAAAGGAAAAACAAATAAAAGAAATAAGAGCAGTTTAACCAACACCAAGCACAGACATTAACAGAGACAGAAGACCTTTTTTGTCATATATCCCTGACTGACAAGTTCTGATATGGGAGTACTTCAGCAGTTCAAAGGGATTAATCCAAAACCAAGTTCTACATTCAATCGTAGAATCATCTGAGTTGGAAAAGACCTTTAAAACCATCCAGTCCAACCATTAATCTAGTATATCCAAAGAAATGCTTGCAATTATAACAAAAATGCTCTAAATACCAAGAAACTCATCACTGAGTAAAAGTATGTTACTGCATGCATGTTACTCCACTATTTTTTTTGTCCTGCCCCTTTAAGAATTGCCCCACAATTTTAGGATTTTGGAAAGCAACTCCCTTGTCTTAGAGCCACTGAAGAATGAACACTATATATCACATCCATTAAAATGGGGGTAGGGGCAAGGAGTGCTGACGTGATTGACAACAGGTCAGTTGAAGAGCTATACAAAAGGTCCACATTTCTGCAACAGGTAAAGAATTGAGACTACTGACATTTGCTTTCCAGAGATTCCTACACATAAATACATACACATGCACACACACACACATATACAGACACACACTAGAAGAGCAGAAACACTTTAATTCTCCCAAGGCAAGTACATATACTATGAGTGAAGGAGAGAACTTCCTAGTTGGGAACTAGGAATCCTACCTGCCAGAGCTGGGATGGTGACTTTGTTCCACTCCCATGGCTGATCGTATTCATCTGCAGGCCTGTCATCATCCTGTGGCAATTTGCTTTCTCGTAAACGGTGACTCACCACATTTTCAGAATCAGATTCCACACCACTGCCTTCTGGTTCATAGGGCGTGTCGTAGAGCTGCATGTTTTTTTGATGGGACTTCATGCCTTCCTGCTTCTGAAACTCTGTTGGCAAGAAAGAAAATTGCATCAGCATCACTGCTAACCATGCTTTATCATTACAGTCAGTAATTCTAGAGCATTCAACGTCCATCCAGTCCTTAATAGCCACATAATTACACAGATGGCAAGCTTGCACAAGACTCTAAACTCTACATTTGGTAACTGGCTGGAATCAAGTTTTCTCTGGCTAACAACTGTAGCACATACAGTACCATGCCTCCACCAACTTTCCCTAGCTTGCATAGAGTCAGATTACAGGAAGCACACCATCCCTGACAGTGTGTGTAAAGCACACTTACAAGGAACTGTAATCTGAATCTGCAGAACAGAATTTGTGTATGCAGTTAAATCTTTAAGAGAAGATCCTTCACAGGTGAAATTTGAAGATACAAAGTTCACAAAAAAATAAATACCACAGTACAATATGCTAATAAAAAATTCTTTGCAGTTACCTCTACAAAATATTAGCAAAAAATTACTAGGACTAGAGTAAGAACAGAATACCAGCAGAAAATAAGCTAGAACTAGAGTAAGAACACTGAACAAAAGCACTGGTAACTAGAGCTTAGCTCACACTGGACTAAAAAACATGTATTTCTGTAAACTAACACGGATCTTATAAAAAATAAACGTGTTGAAACTTCATAAAAAGAAACAATATACTGCCCTCATGAATACAGCAAACCAGAAATAGGGTTTTGTAAGGGGAAGCACAGCTAGCAAATCAAGCGGCAAACTGTCAGGCCTTCACACTGGCCCCAAGGAGACTACATGCTCCGTAGTAGGACCCTACCGAGAGGTGGGTGGGTCCTACCTATGACTAGTCTGCGCACTTCCTAAAAGTAGTGTGCAAGGAGGAATCTAGTTCATAGAACTGGAAAGAAGCCAGTGCAGAGCTACCAAGAGAGCAAGATCTGAGGGTCTATGAGAAGAAGAGACAGTTTTATTACTCTGGTAAGGAGAAGGCCAAGCGGGGGATGTGACAGCGGCTCTCAGCTGCCTGCGGAGCATTAGAGCCCTTCTTGTGCAGTGTCAGAATATGCCATAAGGAGAAACAGATCTAAGATGTAGCTTGAGAGATCCAAGTGGAACATTTGGGGAACCTTCTTCCACTGGTCTGTAGCACAACCGTAGGATAGGTCATCATGTAGGTCATGGGAGCAGTCTCCATTCTTTGGAGTTTGCAGAGCCTTGGCTAGACAAACCCAGGGTCACTCCATCTACTGATACAAAACTGGACAGTGAATGACAGACCAGATGGCTGTGCCATCATGTAGAAGGACCTGGAGATACCTGAAAATTGCTAACTGGCTGAAAAGCAGCTCAGCAGAGAACTCTGGGGTCCTCTATGCCAGCAAGTTGAACATAAGCCAGCAATGCACCCTTAAGGTAAACAGGGACTGTACTAACCTGGGCTGCATTAGGATAAATGTTGAAAGTAGGTCAAGGGAGGTGATTCTTCCCTTCTGCTCAGCACTGGTGAGGACACATCTGGACTGTTCTCACCTCCCCAGTGCAAGATAGGCATAGACATACTGGAGCAAGTCCAGCAAAGGTCTATGAAGCTGATATATGACTGGAGCCTTTTTCTTATGAGGAGAGCCTGAGAACTGGAACTGGTCAGCCTGGAGAAGGTAAGTTTCAGTGAGGGCCTTGTCAATATAAATACCCAATGGCAGAGAGAGAAGATGGATGGCAAAGCCATGTGACAGGACAAAAAGCAAATCAAAGTACATGAAATTCCATCTGAACACAAGAAAACACCTTTTTGCTGTGATAACGGTCAAACATTGAAACAGGTTGCCTGGAGAGTCTCCATATGTGGAGATATGCAAGACTTGACTGAATGTGGTCACGGGCAACCTGTTTCAGCTGACCCTGACTGAATAGGGTTTTTTGTTAGACGACATCACAGGGAGAAGGAAGGAAGCTTTTAACCCACAAGCCTAAGTAAAGATTTAGAGCTGTTCTTTTCATTCCTGTAACAAAATTCATTCATCAATTCATCTACCAGCATGAATATTATGACCAAGTAATTTCTATTTCCTCCAAACCATTTCAAAAGTACTGTGAAATGTCTACAATATTGAAAACAATATGAAAGAGTACCCTTATTATTTGTAAAAAAATAAAAAGCTTATACAGTGCAAATACAGTAAACTTCACGCAATATACACCAAAACTAATGCTGTAAATTCAAGCAAGATAGGTCATGATAATGCCTAGTTATGAATGACAACCACATTACCACCTTTCAATGCAAGCAAAACCTAGAAAATGGTATCTTAAAGGGCAACTTATTTGGAAAAAGTGCTTTAAAGCTTTTTAATTAAAACACAGTCTTTTGTCTTTCACTTATCTTTTGAAAAGAATTTTGCTCAAGGAAAAATGATGCATTAAGCAAAAACCCTGCATTAGAAAGGATATGCAGCCAAAAGTCTCTTGGATAAATTCTCCGGGATAAAAAGATACTTTTCCTTTTAAAGTCAGAAACATGCTATGTATCTGATTTTCAGTACTGTGAAGCCAGCCACTCATACACCAGGAAATCTGTATTTCTGAGGAAGAAATGCCACAGTCCTACTAAATCAGAGACTTTACAGAAAGGACCAAAGCACCAGAGCACACGGGAAAAATTACCTGTAAATAGAAGGTGGTATGCTACTGATTCATAATTCATGCTCAGTTAGAAAAACTATTTGATCCTAAAGCAGAAAAGTTTCTCTAGGCAAAACTAAAACGTAGGGAGAGAGAGAAAGTGGAAGGAGAATATATCTACATGCATATATAAAAATATATGTCTGCATACATATGCACACTTACACATACTTACACACAGCCTGTTTTGTAAAGCTTCCTATAAATTTGCTTGAAACTCCACTTTTTTTATTTAATGCATTGGAAGAGTATTTGTAAAATTTAATTTTAATAGAAGTAAAAACACCAATAGTTGCTGTCAGTAACAGACAGCAATGCTCAATCGGCACCACAAGCGTTATACACAGTTCAACGCAGACTTGATATCTGAGAATTAGATAGTTGAAAACAACACAACATTTGTGATGAAGCATTTCTCATGGTTTCCATGCAATCTCTAATCAACAACAGCTCTTAGTGCTGAAATAGTCTGGAATGGCCAGGAAACCAAAAACTGTGATAATTTCACTTTTTTTTATATTTTTCACTTTTCTTAATGTATCTTTTGAATTCTTACTGCCGACACAGAAGAGTACATGTTTATGCATTTTATACATATAGAATTATACTCAATAAATTATTTAGCTACTAGAAGAAATAACTAAGGTTTTGAAGTAACTTTTTTGCTAGCCAGCTGAAAGACCCTCACAAATAATTCTTATTCTCACAGATTAGCAGTTATAACAGAATCAGACTCCACTGTAAAACCAAGAACCTGACAAGAAGGTACAGAAACTGAGACATCTGGGAACACAAGATTATAAGGTACAAGACTGAATGTGACATTCTTCTTCCTGCTTGATGAACAATTCTGACAGACACATACAATACCGAAAAAGCTCCACAGGGGAGCAGTTAACCTCGTGATAACTTTCGAGCAACCACACTAAACCTCTTAATAGTCTTAAATAATTCACCAGCATTACTCATAGATGCACTGTATTCCTCAGTGGAGTTCGGAGTGAATTAGGGCAGGTGTCAAGAAAACAGAACAGCTAAAAAGCCAACAATGGAAACTCTGAAGACAGCAATATTTGCTTATAGAACCCAGTAGGTGAGCTTCTACAGCTTTCCTTCCAAGAGAAAGCAAAACAACAAAACAACCAGATTCTTCTACAGCATACAGATGCCAAGAGATATTTCCGTCATCTCAAACTAAAGTATGCAGTAACAACAGGTCAAACAAAGTAATTGCACTCTTAAAAAAAAAAATAATCCTGTTTTCCCAAATCAAGAATGCTTGTAAGTTTCATCAGGCAGTAATAAACTTAAACAAAGCCCTTCGCAACATTTCTTCGGATGACATATAATACAAGTAACATGTAGAAGTCCTACAACAATTGTATAGGGAATTTCAGATACAGAAAGATTCTCTCAAGTTAAGTACTTGTAACAGATTTTGTTTTACTGTCTGGTGAAAGACACTGAGCTATAAACTTTGTTGGGCAAGTTGGGAAGTAAAGGCAGGTTCCTGCGTCACAGTAGAAACACATCTTGCTTGCCTACATCCAACATGCAGAAAGAGTCTTAGCCTGCAAGAGACAAAGCACTAAGTCATATAAATCCCTTGATTTTTATAACCTCCTGTGTTCTACTGGAAAAGCTTTTAAGCATTTTACCTGCAAGGAGTTCACAGCATCTGTGGTAACACAGGCATATCAGTTTCTTTAGCACTTGAACAGGAACCAGTAAGTTATGCATGCTCCACTGAGAAATAGATTTATAATGTAATTAGATACAGACAAATTAACTAATCAAGTGCAGCACAATAAAGCTGTTTTGTCAGATTCCAAAGTGTACTGACCCACACATACCAGCTGTGGTGCAACTGTGATAAAACAGACCCATCTCCACTTCAGCTACAGATTCCAGGGCTGGTGCAGGATTTAAAATAATAGTCCTACTACCTCCTCTGCTGCTTTCCCTACCAACAAACCCTATCCTAGCGAGATAAATCTGACTACGAAGGTAACATGCTGGAAACAGTACTGACATGTAACACTAGCTTTTGAAAACCTAGCATTTATAGAAGCCCTTGAATGAAAGTACAATGATTATTCAAGGTCATTTGTGCATGCACTTAACTTTGTTCCTTTCTGAAGGAAGCCCAGCACATTGTTCAGTCATTTAACACACATTAACGTGTAAACATGGTGCTGGAATAGGATTGTACAAAGCACAGCTGTCAGCTTTAAGAATTTATGCAGGTCTTATACAGATGGTTGTTGCTTCACTAATGTCCTCTTCCCAGAGGTCAGCTCATTTAAACAGCTTCAGTCCCAGTGACCTGGATTTAGTTTCCTGCTAACTACAAGAAAAATGCAGCCCCCTATCAACTACACAATATGCAGAACAATAAGCAACCTGGAGCAAATACCACTGTGATGATATTTTCACGTAGTGCATTTACATCACAGTATCACAGTATCACAGTATGTTAGAGATTGGAAGGGACCTCAAAAGATCATCTAGTCCAATCCCCCTGCCGGAGCAGGAACACCTAGATAAGGTTACACAGGAACGTGTCCAGGCGGGTTTTGAATGTCTCCAAAGAAGGAGATTCCACAACCTCCCTGGGCAGCCTGTTCCAGTGTTCCGTCACCCTCACTGAGAAGAAGTTTCTTCTCAGGTTTAAGTGGAACCTCTTGTGCTCCAATTTGTACCCATTACCCCTTGTCCTTTCATTGTTTGCCACTGAGAAGAGCCTGGCTCCATCCTCGTGACACTCCCCCTTTATATATTTATATACACTAATAAGGTCACCCCTCAATCTCCTCTTCTCCAAACTATAGAGACCCAGCTCCCTCAGTCTCTCCTCATAAGGGAGATGCTCCACTCCCTTAATCATCTTAGTTGCCCTGCGCTGGACTCTCTCCAGCAGGTCCCTGTCCTTCTTAAACTGAGGGGCCCAGAACTGGACACAGTATTCCAGATGAGGTCTCACCAGGGCAGAGTAGAGGGGAAGGAGGACCTCTCTCGACCTACTAACCACCCCCCTTCTAATACAACCCAGGATGCCATTGGCCTTCTTGGCCACAAGGGCACAGTGTCGGCTCATGGTCACCCTGTCGTCCACCAGGACCCCCAGGTCCCTCTCCTCTAATCTACGAGATAACTCCAGCTGCAAGGATCTTAGTGTTGAACCAACTTTATCTGGAAATTACAGATCTTTCTGGTATCAAATTTTCAAGGCACACAAATAAACTAAACATTTAGCATCAGAAAGATCTGGATGTTTAATAAAAGCAAGCAAGCAAACAATCCCTTGCTTGGGCTCACTATTTGCATGTTGTTCTCCTGTATAAACAAAATGCCTCAGAAAGAGGGAGTGTTTCAGCTGTTAGGTAACAGGCTAGCCTGTCTTCAACTAGGATAGTCAGAGCAAAGTTATGAGCAGCACAACTTCTGAAACGTGGTTTCAAATATTTCATATTCAAGAGCCCCAGAGTCTGCAAAGTGTTTGGAGGACTTGCTGCAGCATGCTGGTTTTTTACAGATAAGCCTGGGATAACTAGAAGAGCACCACGCTAAAAATATAAATGAAATGAAAAAAACCAAACTAAACTAAACCATAAGGCCTGTACATGTACTACAGCCACTTGTATTCCTAGTACTCTTACACATCATTGTAAATCTGTAAACAGAAACTTGGGAAGGATCAGATTTACACTGAGGTACTGGTAAATACCTGATGCATCTCCCCAGATATTAGTCTGACAGACTGGTCATCCCTAGCAGAAGGCCACATCAGAGCAACGTCTGAACATAGAAAGCCAAGTCTCATATGGAATTATCCTTGCTCTCTATCAGGGAACAGGTCTTGCTGAACTGGCCCAAACCTCTGCTCTCCACATGCTCTGCTCTTGATGCTTCCAACGGAGAGCCATGGAACCAGCAAGCAGCTGCAGTAAAGGGCAGTGAGCTGCTTGTATGGAATCTATGGGTAGGCTACAAATGAACCAAAAAGTTGTCATTTTGCCAGAGGCAAAGGCAGATGCTAATGCAAAGATTGCCCTGACACAAGAACATTTGTTTCCACTGAATCCATTTCCTCTCCATCTCCATAAGCAGGCCAGAAATACTTAGCCAACTACTTACTCATTCCAAGCCTCACCGTCAATGTTTCTTTTCAGCATCCTGGCCAAGAAAACCTGGAAACATTTTAGAAGTCATGCTGCAGAATTTTCATTGTACTAGTGCAGACTATTCACCACAGAAGCTAAGTTTTACCTCTGCTCAAATTTCACCTAAGGCCATCAGAAGTCAAGCTGCTTTCTGCTGTGCTTCAAGGTCCAGCTGGATGCCTCCAACTGCTGGGACACAAGAGAACACCAATAATACTCCAATATCAGGGAAGGCTGTTTTCCTTTGAGACTGCTGTGACAGCCTCCCAATGCTCATGACTCCAGATTTTGCTGCAGGAAAGCTGGCTATAAGACAATCTTCCATCATTTTTGCTTCTGAACAGAAGCCAAGTGACTCAGAAATGAGCCACTTTCCAGGAATGAATGACAGGCATTTGTTTCCCTGCCTTGGTGTAAGAGCTCGGCATAATCTCTTGATGTGAAAAGCAATGTCTTGGAAACAGTATGCATCATGGAAATCTTACTTAAGTCCAAGTATGATTTATAACCCCAAGAAGAAGCTTTCAAAGCAACTTTACATTCCAACAATCCTGATAATGAAAGGCTATTAGGCCAGTCAGAGCAAGGGCAGGAGGGAAAGAAGTTCCTTTATGAGAAGTATCAATAAATCAGCAAGAAAAAACATTATTATCTTCCACAGAACACATGTGCTGAGATAAAATAAACAAGCAAGCATATTCTGACGAAGAGAACAGGAAGTACAAGTGTTTTTTTTCAGAGGAGGGGAGGGGCAGGGAAAATGAGTGGAGGATATTGGTGTCATTGAGAGGCAGATAAAAAAAAAATACAAAACACATGGGAAGAAAACAAAATCTTGGTAGATTTGAGGTGGTGATGCTTCTAAAGGACATGAAAACTGTCCTTGGAGACATATTTCTTTAATGGCAGAGGCGAAGAAATAAAAAAGTTCCCTGAAAGCACAAGTTTATTCTAAAAAGCCTTTCCTCCTCAACACCTAATTTCCTGTTAAATAAAGCAGTGATTAAATATTGTAACTGCCATCTTAGAATTCATAATTTCTGCAGATTTTACCTCTTCAGAGGTGGTTTGATGCTGCTTAGCTACTTACTCCTTACAGACTTCTCCAAGAGATGTAGATTAGCACTAGCAGAATCAGTCCTCCGAAAGAGGCATTCTAACACCAAAATGGTAGCTACTTTAAACAAGCTAACATTCTCCAGTATCAGGACAGAGAAGCTTGCAGCATCTATAACTGTTATTTCCTGCAGTTATTGCTACTCATGGCTGCTACTGATACTCACAATGTCCTTGACAGCTCACTTCAGGCAGACAATCATTTCTCTTCAAAGAAATCACCTTAAGAGGCAAAAGGAGTGGAAGAACCCCCATTGATAAATGCCATTCAACACATACACAGAAGAAAGATTTGCTTGCATCTTGTCTGCTTGTGAGAGTCTCTGCTTACTGAAAGCTTGCTCAAAATCACTGAATGAGATAAGCACTGATCAAAAACATTTTTAATGAGTTTAAATATTTATCTGCATTTATGCATACAAGATAATATTGCAAGGGACACCTGGATGTGAGACAACTGAGTTTATTAAAACCAAGATAAAATATTCAACTATTTCCCTTATAGCCAAAGGTTATAATTCAGTAAGAATTATCTAGACAAGGCTTATCTTCTCAACACATAACTAACTTTAAACATGGCCTTACTTGGGATGGAGAAGAAACTGCACATAGGAAAAACGTATGGCATAGTAGACTCATGTAGCCAGAAGAGGTGCCATGTCTGATTTAACAAGCTAGATGAGATATGCTCTTATCTTCTAGTCACCTGCTAGCATTCCCCTTGGAGAGTACAAGGCAGGGAGAAAGACTGTTGCTTACTAACTCCTAAAATAGACTTTTTCCACAGACTACATGGTGAAAAGCAACACAGACATTTGAAATGTACATTGTTTCTAAAGAAACATCTAGGCTGGGAATGAATGTGAAACTGTGATTAAAAAGACAAAGAGCTCAAAATATAGCCTGAAGCTTCCCTGATGACTAATGCCCATCATTTCATCTTTCTTTGCAATTTTTCAGAAAAATGTCATGAAAACAAAGAGAAGTCAAAGCTTTGGAAGTGATATCTGGTGCACGTACAAGATATATTTCCCCTTTGACCAGTATCCCAGAAAGAGCAGGCACTAGCAGTACTCTGTTTCATCCTCTGGCAGGACTTAAAAGCCAGAGAGCTTTTCCTGTTCACTGCAAGTTGCTACAGTGACTGTTTGCAATTTTGCAAATGGTAAGTTGCAAGAAACAGTTTGCAATTTTACCCACTTTGACTTGCTTTCCCAAGGAAAGTGCTGTCCTAGTTGCACTCTTTCTGTTCCGACTCTCGTGTTGATCTGCTGGCACAACCTAGGAATTCTGATCAGTACCTAAGTACCTTAATGAAGACTAACCACCATCTGTTGGATGTGTAGACATAAAAGATGGTTTACATTTGCTGTTCAGCTCTGAAGACAAAATAGTTTAATTTAGAATTCTGCTTCCACATGAGTAGTACAAGGAAGCTGCTCAGTTGTCTGCACATCCAGTCACAGATTTTGCTTTTCACAATCCAAGGCTTTGCATGAAGTTATAGACAGCTGACTTGCTATCACAGAAGAAGTGACAAGGATATGAACACTAGAATTGCCAGTAAAATATTTCACCTTACCCCCTTGCCCTATAATCCCTTACTGATTGAGTTAGCTCAGCAACTGATTGATGGAAGGAGCAACTGGTACCTAGAATTTGTAAGACTTCAAATACTCTATGCTGACCTGTTCAGCTGCTAATATTCAGTACCTTGCACTTATTTGCAGATTTGTCTGCAATTACTATACTATTCAGTCAAACCCCATGTAGATACTGGTTCTTTGTGGAAAGTCCTCTTACAGAGTAATCTGTTAGCAATGCAGTATCATTTCTTTCCCCTTTAATAATGCTTCTATCTAACAGTACAGAACATGAAGTGGTTTTTTTTAATATACACAGCTACTGATAATATGCTTTAAGATATACAGTCTATCGGTCATCACTCAAAAGTATTTGTGCTTAAAGAGATACCTAACAACAGCAAACAAATCTGCCTAGCATTCGGCAGAGCATCATTAAGAACAGAACTTACTGTTCTGGACAGCAAACCACAGTCATGCAAACACTGCAAATCAGTTCTCCCCTTCTTGCAACAGAAGTATCACAAATCATGAAGAGTTACAGAAGTTCATTTCAGTCATAAACTTGATGCATACAAATGAGTTAACACTTTCTTGTAAGTTTTCCAGTTACACTCTTATTTTCCAATATGCATCTTTAAACCACTAACCAATGTGCTTGCAAACACTTCCAACGCACAAAACCACACCCAAAGGGACAATGGCATAAAGCTGGGGTCTTTTGCTGGGTGTTTTGTTCTTTTTTCAAGAAAGAAAGATACAGAATTTATATATATATATATATTTTTTTTTTTTTAAGAAAAAAAAAAAGTTGTAGGGAGAGGCTGCCTGGTGATATCCTCTATATTCTACCACAATGCCAAGTTTTCTCAGTGCTGGTGCATTTCACAACCAAACAAAAGGGTAATAATAAGTGCTAGTTGGCCTAACATACAAAAGCAATGGTGTATCTGAAATACACCACATTTTTTCCCTTTGTCTCCCTCTTGCCTTTTTATTTCAATTGAGACAGCAGCACAGACACCTTCTAGACCACCTCAGGCTGCATTACAGCCATGACAACTGCTGCAGGACTTGCTGAGGAAAAGCTAAAGAGGCTCAGCTATGCCGTCACACTTTTCTGCCTTGCAGCCCACCCCAGCCATGTGCAATTGTTTGACAGACCCTACAAGAGCTACAACAGCACAACAGCCACAAAACCTACTGCTTCTTCACATAGGTTTTCAAACTACCCATCCTGCAGAAAATAAATGCAGAACTCAAAGCAAGCCCAGAGCTCCTCCAGGAAAGTTTCCCCATTTCTCCCTAGTTTGCCTGGTTTGTTCTCAATTGCTAGTTGGACTTACAACAGAATCAGTTTTGCATGCCTACATCCTGCTTCATAAAACCAAGCTGTATTCTTCCTCTTTCACCCCCAAGCCACCAGCATGTGAAACTGAGTAAGGCAGAACCAAGAGCAAGCTCAGATGAAGACTGAGTGTTTCCATGCTAGTTTTGTGCACACTGATACTGATGAAGAAATTCAGTCACAGTAGCACAACACAGTCCATCAGCAAGCATAAACACACTGTAGGCTTCCTAGGTCTGGGTAGGGATGACAGAAAGAAATGAACATACCAGCATACCAACACACACCAAAAAAGACAGACTTCCCTGACCCCATCCAGAAAGGCAGGCTGCTCATGCAGAAAAAAGCCTCTAATAGTTCAAACAACCTGAGTAGTAATGAACCACTAAGTTTACACAGCCATTTGAGCTCCTCCAAAACAGCACTTCAAAGCAAAGTTCTTTGCAGACAGAAACAAGAGAAGGAGAGAAGCTGTATGTTGTTGCCAGCCTACGTAAAATGCATAGAAGCACAAAAGAAGTTTTGTTTCCGGCCACTTTCCACTGAAGTTTTAAGCTCGTTTTATGACACTGTTGTGAAACCATATCAAAACGCTTGTAAACTGATGTGGCAGGATGTTCAGTCTCTGTCGCAAGCACAGAGCAGGCTGAATCTTCAAATCTGTGGCAGGAACACACACCCTAACAAAAGCCCTGAGAAAGACCTGACCAAGTCCTGCAGAAGCTTCTCCCCATGGACAAAACCCCAGGAGACTTTCCCACATGCATAATTCTTGTCCTACCTGTGTGATGGAGGTCATCAGGTACAAGGGCAAGGAAGTTGGGTCCTGAGCCCTTGGGGTCTACAAGACCATGTCTGATCACAGCTCAGATTTGACCAGGGAATAAATGGAGCCCTACTGGAGAGCCATTTGGAACCGTTCCTCCTCAGAGCCGGAGGCCAGCATTAGGAGATTCCCCTCTTGAGTCATCATGCTGTCCCAGGAAACTCCTTGAGATTGGGAGCCCTCTCTTTCTTAGGTGAGGCATTTTGGATCACTGGCCACAAAATTTAAAAGCCAGCAGTGAAGTGACAAAACCATGTGACATCCAGAGTCAGTAGTTCATGTTGGTGAAGCTTTAATTGAGTTTGAATAACTTTTGGTCAGCCTCTATTTATTGGTTCTGTGTCAGGCTCTCATTTATTTTTAAGGGTAAGAAAAATCTCCTCTGGTTTAGGTTATGAAACAAAACAAAGATGCAGGAGAAACTATAGCTACCATATTACAGCTGGTGTCAGAAACCTTTACTTAAGGTTTCAGTCATATTTTGCCACTAGAGACTTTCAGATTTTGGATGCAAAGTCAGCAGGCAAAAAATTCTCTCCATTTACTAGCAGGCTAAGCACAGTGAAGATGACAAAATATCACAGTTGAAAGGGTGTCTTGTTCCTTCCAAGAAGTATTATGTTTGCTTCATCACATGTTTAACTAATACTTCTGTACCTCTTATAGAATCATAGAATAGTTAGGGTTGGAAAGGACCTTAAGATCATCCAGTTCGAACCGCTCTGCCATGAGCAGGGATGCCTCACACTAAACCACGTTGCCCAAGGGTCTGTCCAACCTGGCCTTGAACAGCACCAGGGATAAAGCATTTACCACTTCTTTGGGCAACCTGTTCCAGTGCCTCAACACCTTCACAGTAAAGAACTTCCTTATATCTACCCTGAACTTCCCCTGTTTAAGTTTGAATCCGTTACCACTTTTCCTGTTGCTACAGTCCCTGATGAAGAGCCCCTCCTCAGCTTCCTTGTAGGCCCTATTCAGATTCTGGAATGCTACTAAGAGGTCTCCATGCAGCCTTCTCCTCTCCAGGCTGAACAGCCCCAACTTTCTCAGCCTGTCTTCATACGGGAGGTGCTCCAGTCCCCTGATCATCCTCATGGCCCTCCTCTGGACTTGCTCCAACAGCTTCATGTCCTTTTTATGTTGAGGACACCAGAACTGCACACAGTGCTGCAATTGGGGTCTCACGAGAGCAAACGGGCAGGATCACGTCCTTTGACCTGCTGGTCACACTTCTTTTGACGTATTCCAGGATACAGTTGGTTTCCTGAGCTGTGAGCGCACACTGAAGCTGACTCACATTAAGTTTCTCATTGAGCAACACCCCCAAGTCCTTATTGGAGCTTATTTAATTTTTTGTGCTGTATAGAGAAAAAAAACAAACTGATCAGAGAAAATATAGCATCAAAAGGTTGATTGCAAAAGTACTCCTGAGGAAAAAAAAACAACATACGTATCTTCCCAAGCTGCTGATTCTTCATATAACAAATCCCTTCTATTCTGTTTTTGAACAATACTGCAGAAGAACAACAGGACTGGGACCAATTTTGGAAGACTGATGGTTGAACTGGTAAGTCTGTGAGATGTACCACTGATGTCCTCCTCTCTGTAAAGTGGCTCTGACTCCTCCCAGTCAGAACCAAAAGAAAGTTTACAGCAGTCCCTTCCTTTTACATGCAGACCACAGTGGTATCATTCACCTACACTTCCATCACACCTCCTGGTGAAAAGCACCCAGAATTCCTGCCAACAGAGTCCATACATGCACATACAGCCCCAGTCCAGGCTCATCTGCCCAGGCTCTGCTCCTTCATCCCAAGAAGGGATAGTGAACAGCTGCCAGGAATCTTTCTTCCTGCTGCAACAGCATGCTTTCAGAATGCATATCCCCTATCCAGTCCAAAAACTGGGAAGTTTATGGATGAGGTCCTGCTCAAGCTGTATTTCAGCAGGTTGCTTCCTTATGTCTCTCAAAGCACCTGTCCGGTCTTTCTAGTAATTAAGCTTAAGAGGACAGGTACTGGGAGCACACTGACATGGTGGCAAAGCTAGAAATGGACTGAGACCAAACATGGATATCCATAAGCTAGCCTGGGCTATCCTGATTGTCAAAGCCATTTCTCTCTTTCACAGAACTGCTACAGCCTAAGCGTGGGAACACAAGACGAATTATGTTTAAAAAGATACTGTTTGCATTAGGGAAGTAGATAGGTTTTGCCTAAGTAACCCTCCTGATCAAAGTAGTTTGAAACTTTCTGCTTCTTTGTCATCAGGATGCAGAGTCTTCCAAAGGGAGCTTCCAATTTTGAGCTCAGTGGTTTCTCTTTCTCAATCATCCAAGCATTCCATTCCTTCGCTTTGATTTTTGTGGAAAAACATACACCAGATTTGCTAGACACTGAGCAAGTAAACTGTATGAATGAATTTACATTCCTTCCAAATGCAACTTCACCTAGTCTATTATCATACTAACCTACCTTTCAAAGTTCTGGATATCCTGTTCCCATTATTTTGGGTGTAACTTGTGTCTTAATGAGATGAAGCAACAAGAAACTGAAAAAAGCCTCAACTTATATTCAGGCTTCTGATTCAAGTTTCACCATTTAGTCCATTTCCAGACTACATCAAGTCTGGAGCAAGACGAAGATGCTGAAACAGGGTGGTGGGCTAGCGAAGTCATTTAAATCTTCACTTAAACCCATTCTGAACAATATGCTTTTACACTGAACCTAAGGAACAAAATTCTGTGCATGCAACTGATGCACTGAGTGGCAGGACATAGATATTATCTCTTTCTATTCCAAATTCAGATGCAGTTATGGTTACTTTTTCAGGAAAAGGCTGATTTTACAGTTATCCAGTTGTACAGAGTGGAGAAGAAATGCTATGTGTTCTATTTTCACTCATTTGTAAGCAGGTATGCACTATCCAGAGCAGTTTGCACTGCCCTAATGTTAAACATTAGAGAGAATGCCTAAATTATTGTAGGGGAGGAGAAAGATTTAAACATAGATGAATGATATTCATTTTATGCACAACTGGTTTCCACCCTTAGTTGTGCACCTAGTCATAGCAACCACAACACACCACAGTCCCTCCCAACATAAGAAGTAAGACTCTATGCATTCTGGCCTTATCTCCTCACACTCACTGATGAGCTGCAAAGTGCCCCACAAATACAGGAAGAGAAGTACTGATAATCCTGGCAACTCAACATGGATCTGAAGTGATACAGCTTCTCAGCACATACAAGATCTATTGCTTCACTCAAGAGAGAAGGTAAGGACTTATGTGAATGCAGATTCAGCATTATTTCAAACATGACTCGATTCATGTACATCAGACCTAATGCAAAGGAAGAAGTTCTCTTCTATAATTGTCTGTAGACAACTTTTTTCTTTTAAATCATTAATTAATGAAATTTCTGTCCAAATTTCTAATGAAGGAAGAAACAACTTGAAATAGATCCTGAAGCCCCAGGAGGTTTTTAACTAACATTATATCTAGCATTTTTTAAAGAAGGTGCACAGCTGATCAGAACATATGCTCTTGCTTCTATAGGGAATTCTGCACTACAATCAGGCTAGCAATAGGTGAGGGCCAAGCTCTATAAACTCACACAGTAACACTAGCAGTATGCTCCAAATGATGGGTATGCTCAAGATGCATACATCTCCTTTGTCATGTCTAGAAATAGCTCCCAAGATTTCAAGTCCAGTCCTTTAAAAAACTCCCAACATGTAAAAAGCCATCCTGTAACCAGTCACAAGCTTACTTCTGTGTGTTACTACTGTACTTTAGCTCTCATGCAGTGGCTCTCCACGTTGCAAACAAGTTGAGAGCCAGTTGAGATGGCGAAAGAACAAGAAAGGCAGAATGAAAGATAGGTCATTGTATATAGAATGAACCTTTTGCTTGTAACCAAGTGACCTGGACCCCAGCTGTACTCTGTAACAATGAGAAGTCTTCAGTTAATGTTACGCTATAACAATGAGAACTCTTCAGTTAATGTTCAGGGAAAACAGAACCAACTAAGGAGATGGCAAATGGGCAACAAGGCTGGCCAGCTCCAAAGTTCAGCCAAAGGATGAAGTGATGAAGAGGAAGATGATGGAGAAACAACCACCAGGGATCCCGAAGACAACTACCACATCACTGTGCGCATGTGGGAAGAATTTTCTAGAGATATGATGTAATGCATAAGCAACTTCATGAATATGCATGGGATGTAATCAATATGCTTGTTTAACGATTATATAGTCACAGCTTGTTTGGTGCTTGAGCAGGACACGCTTGGAGGAGCCATTCCATGTGTCTCCCAGCGCCACAATAAAGAATACCTGCTTGTCAACTTAAACTTTGTTGGTGAGTTCTTAAGAGTTTTTCTATGAATCAGCATACATATCTAGTTTTCAAAGAGTAAAGCGTTACCTTGTACTTTTCCCCACATTTTTTAAAGAAAAAAAATAATCTTGTTCTGCTAGAATGACCAGCATATAGTCTTATTCACACCATCTGGTAACAGGACAATGAACATAAAAGAGTTTTAGCCAGGAACCCACAATACCGTATGAGATGGATTCATGATGGATAAATTCCCGTTTTGCGTTGACTTCTAGTCATGGCAAGCCTAGTGTTAGGTCCTTAAATAGAATCTAGAATTGAAACACACAAAAATGCAGGAACAAGAGAAGAAGATTAAAGTATTTTGAAAACAATGCCAGCTGTTGAGCTTAGTGAGCATAAACACTGCCTCTTCTGTACTGGTTACAGCTATTTGCCATGTGCAGACAGCAAACCTTGACCAGTCACTACAGTGCTTAAAGATCACAGGAGGCATGCTAGGCTCAGTGACCTTCAATAGGCCAAAAATGTTTTTTTCTAAACATCCCATATTGTACATGCTAATTTATGAAGCCTAATATTTATAAAAGTAATTAGCATTGCTCTTTTCACATTGCAGTGGTAAACTAGGCACCAACAAGCAATATGCCAGAAGCCACATGGAAAAGGATTTTACAAGAACTGACTCACAACCATGGCACTGTAGTGACTTTTCAGATGAAGTTACATGTCTGAACAAAAACCAGCTTGTCTAGTTACAAGGGAAACTGACACCAAGACCTTTTGAAGTAGGTGCAGGTTCATGGGAATGCTGTTTTCCCCACACTCCCAGCATTTCTGTGATAGCTTGAAGCAAGACAAAGCTACTGCCGTACTGCTTTTGCTAGGCTGCCAGTCATGCATTGGAGATTCCATCATGATGCAGGCATAGACTCTTTCTGCAGTCCCTAGAAAGAAACAGTAAAGTGCAGAAAGGCATTTGCTCTTCTAGCAGTGCTTGCTCCTAAAGAGAAGTCTTAGTTTTCTGCATCCAGCAGGCAAAGCACAAAATCCCTAAATGTGAGGGAATTAATCTTGCTCACCAGTGTTCTACTGCATAGTCAGGATGAAGTTTATAGAGAGAGAATGATAAATACACAGAAAAAGAAGAAAGGAGGATGCTAATGCTGTGAGACTTTGAACAAAGCTGTGAAATTCCCTTTGGAATTCTCTCCAATATCCCCCTTGCTTAACCTCAAAAAGCTACTGTTGATAGAATCTTCATATTTATTAAGGACCATCTGGATGGAGGCTCTCCCCTTCCTCATTGATGACTTCCTTTAGTTTATGTTCACTTCTGCTGATAGTACAGATACGTCATCACCCAAGTTGATGAAGACAGTGAACAACAGAAAGGACTATGATCCAAATGCTCTAGAGCATTCCTAGAAATAATTTCCAGCTCTTCACGTCCAGCACACAGACCCCTCTAGTGAATCGGTCTTGCTTCTCAGATTAAAGCCAAACCATGGCTTTGTACCAGCTACTAGGAAGAAAAATACGTGTCCCAGTTGAAACCAGGACAACCAGTCCCCTGCCCCTGAAGCATGTACATAAACTCATTTGTTTGGTCTGTCTTACATAGACCAGGTTTGTAGGACGAAGACTGTCTTGATTTGGTATTTGATTGCAAATGTTGCATACAGTCTGTGAACTTCACCTTATTCCTTCTGAGAGGAGCTGTGGAAGAACTGTGCCAACACAGTGTTATGGGCACTACCACTCTGGTCTGACATTATCTCAACTGTTCACTTCTCTTCAAATGCAGCATCTCCAACCACTACTCCTCTGGGAATCTCTCTCAAGCATGATGTATCTCCTATACCTGATCCAAGCAATGATGCTTGGTTACACACTTGGTAACAGGGCTGTTCCTGTGACAGGCCACATGCTATTGCCTCAGGTATTGCATCAGCTACAGGCTGATGCTAGGGGAAAAAAAAGAATTGAAAGCTTGCATAAGAAAGCAGTGGAAACACATTACTTAGGACACACTTGGACAGAGAGTCTAGCTCTTGCAAAGAACAACAAGGATTTATACTGTGGGTCTGAGAGAATAGTCCTTTCAGCAAATATGCTGGCAAAGGCATATAAGTAACACAGTTCCTGTGGATCTGGGTGCACTCCCAGCCAAGATGAGACTCACACTGCACCAAGAACTGAATTCCCAGGGATTTTCTCTGCATCTCTCGAGCAGATTTCCTGAAGACAGAGCAGACACTTATGAATATCATCACTGTCCAGCAGATGTGCTTGGCTGCCAGGAGATGACAGCTTCTTATAAACATGCATTCATTCTCAATATGCTCTACCTTACCCTCAGGTCAAGCGTTTCCTCAAAAAGCCTTTCCAAACCTTGGTATAAAGGTTGCTTTCTTTCATTAAACATAACCACAGACCCAGGAAAAGAGTGTATTTTATGGACACTATCAGCAGAAGAAACTTCAGGCCTGAGTAAACCTAACCTAATTCTAACCAAACAGCATGGAATCATATGGATCAATAGTTTATTTAAATAATCAAGTTAAAGGCTTTTTTTTTGTTGTGGGTTTTTTTTGTTTGCTTGTTTTAATTAAGCATCAACTGAGAGCCAACTGCATGACAAGTGCAAACCCACAGAGCTTTCAGGGGAGAAGAATAAGTTTTGAATGAACACACATTTCAGACATCACATGTTTCTACTCAGGTGTAAGCTTAGCTTTTCAAATCAAATTAATAGGGTCTTACTTCATATGGACATTTGCTTTTGTCTAATCCTTGAGTAACTCAAGGAGAATGTAGCAAATACAAGAACTTTAGGCTCCTATTTCAAACTAGCCCTTACATCTGGTTTCCAGAGCTGATCAAGAATTACAGTAGATTGGTAAACAAGGAATAATTGACAAAAAGCTGGTTTGTTTTCTCTCTCTCCTAAAACGCGTTCTGCTGAAGTGTGGCAGATTCCCCCTGTCCAGGATTAAGCCATGTGAAATACAGTCAGAAGGGCTTCATGAGATTAGTTAAACTAAATGGATAGCATATAACATTCTTATGTTCATCAGACAGCACAGCTAACAAACAAACACATCAAACAGTGGTAAACATTTTGAGGCCAATCAAATTGCAGTCCAAAGGTTTTCCTTAGAAGTAAGAAATACACAACATAACTCACCTGGGAAATATAAACTGAACCTTCGAAAACTCTCCAAAAAGATGCCTTTGGATTTTTATTTGTCAAGTAAAATACAAAGGCAACATCCATGCAATTAAAAAACAAACAAAAAAACCACAGGTTTGAATATAATGGAATATATCCTAACCTCACCAAGGTTTATGGAAAGACTTTCTCTATTTCTACCAGCATTAGGACAAGATGACTGGAAACCAAAAGCCTAGATCTCAAAACATTAAAGATCTTCTGGAAGATTTCAGCTACAGGCTTAATCAAATGCATATTCAGAACACTTGCTACATTATACTCAATTAAACCCCAGTTTCAAAAGTGCCCTTAGCATCTTTGAGAGCTCCTACTGTAACAACATACAAAGCAGATATAACAGCTTAGTCGCTGCACCAAACACCAAGGGTGTCCTACAATTGCAAGTGCACAGAAATTTCTGCCCTTTAATTTAGTTAAGACATCTAATACTGTCCACTAAAACACCTATTTATTATGGCTAATCTTGAAAAGAAGATAGAATAAGCTCCTACCCTAATCACAGGAAGAAAGAAATCAATGCATTGTCAGCTTCATAGTTAAAATTACAAATTTTCATCACTGCTGTATAAAGAAGAACTTATTGGGACTAGTATTTCCCATAATTGGGTGGACACCCATCCCTGGGAATGTGAGGGTTGGATGGGGCGTGTATCAACCTGGTTTAGTGGAAGGTGCCCCTGTCCATGGCAGGGAGATTGGAATTAGATTATCTTCAAGGTCCCTTCCAACCCAAAACATTGTACGATTCTATTTTTTTTTTTCTGAGAAATTGCTCAAGTAGAATAAACAGATTTATCCCAATGTGAAAAAAAAGCTCAAAGCTGGTCTGTAAAATACTAAAAACTTACAAACAATATAGTCTACATGTCACTTCAGGGCTCCCTTCAGAAATGCTATTTAAGAGAAGAAAAATAGGAACACTTGCATGAAAAAAGGATCTTTGCATCCAACAGCCTCATCTTCCCCCACTGATTAATTTTTTCTGAGGGCAGGAGCTGCCAATAGAAAAGGAAAGCATACAATCAACTTAAGTGGGCACAAGAGTGACTTTACTTCATAATGAGAAAAAGAGGACCTGCTGTACAAATCCAGGAAATGCACACTTGATCTGCATAAAGATGTGTGTTGACTGAGTGAAATCGTCATAAATTAGAAACATATGGCCCCATAACCCAAAAAATTTACAGACTGTACAGCGAACAAATAGGAAATGGATGAAGATTGTATGAGGAAAATACAGCCACATAATTAATGCCTGGACAAGAAGTTCAAACAGTCCAAACTGCTCCAACAATGGCATCTTTAACCACCTCTTTATGTGACAGAAAAAGAAAGGATGCTACCAAGAATAGCATTTCAAGGCTCACAGGTACCATAAAGTGTCTCATTTTGGTCAAAAAAAAAAAAAAAAAAAAAAAATCCATGCGAGAAGTGAGAAAGGAAAGAAGGAATCTACACAAAGATGTAGCTTTGCACCTTCCTTGTCCAACAGAGGGAAAACCAGGAAGTCTGAATCTGATCAAGGGGGAAAAAAAAGGCCATAAGCAAACTGACCAACTCTTTTTTAGTGAACTAATACAATGTCATTCTTTTGGTCATCCCTACCACGTACACAGATGAAAGCCTTGACATTATTAAGCTGAGCAAAACACACTTTAGCTCCCATTGCTCACAGTTTCATCTTTCCACATGACAGTACAAACCATCTATATTCAATAGTGAGGTCCAGAGCAGTATTTCTAGATAACAAGGCACATGCAGGTACATGAAAAGCCTCCACAGCATTTAGTGTTGACTGAGCATCTTCTGAAATGTGGTTTTGTGTGCTAAAGAACATTTCTGTGTAATAGCAGCTCTAATATCCATGTGAACTGCCATGATCACATGTTCAGTTGTCTTTTCTTACCATTCATGATTCTCTGGGCTTCATATGGTTCCATATAGCCAGTATTCTCCCCTTTTCCAATTCTGTTCAACTCACTTTTAGCATCATACGGATCTGAATAGTCATCAGCTATCAATACCTGAAAGACAGGAAATTAACTGTTATTAGAATCTCCAGTCAGATGGCAGTAACACCCTACCAGGAAAAAAAACCCCACAGTTTCACACAGCTACATTCTATGCCATCTTCTAAGCACAGTCTGAGTTCAGAGGACAAATATACAGCTGCCACAAATCAGTTATTAAATGGTGCTGAAGTAGAAGTGTACTCCATACCAGAAACCTCACGAGGCAGACTCTATGTCAAAGGGTTTCTGACTAGCACAAGATACAGAATAACTGGGATGCACAAATTAGAAAGATTCAATCAGTCAGCATATTCAATCCAATGCAACTCTTATCAGAGAAGGTTGCTAATATTCAGGAAAACAAAAATCAAACAAACCACACTTTCACTTACTTCACTCCCTCTGTTTTTAAGCATATCAGCTACAACTGAAAATATTGCTAAAAACTTTACAAATAAATACTCAAAGGCTACTCTTTTCACTAAATTAATAAAAAATTCTAGTTGTCAGTTGAAAAGGAACAAGACACGAAGTACACTTCTTGTTTAAACTTAGTTCCTTGAACCCATCTGTGCCATTATTTCAAGGGAACATTACATTTACCAGTATTTTGTGAACTAGAACAAAAGGTAAGAAAAAGAAATTATCTGTCAGAAGAACAAATTTCCCTGTAGTTTAGAAAATCTTAATCCCTACCCTTCATTATCATAGCCCTCTGACCCCTGCACAATCATTGTATGCTGTGTAAGTTCCGCTGGTTATGGAAGCTTTTAAATCAGTTGATTAAAGCAACAGGAATCATTCCTCCCTGTTTTTGAAGGGCTAGAGTCAATCTGGGTTTCTAGAAGCTGGTAAGGAGCAGAGCAAAGGAAAAAATCCTCGTATGAGAATTACTGCAGAGCACAGAGATGTTATGTAGAACAGGCAGAAGAGATTGAAGCAGAGAAAGAAGAGGCAGGCTTCAGCACCAGAATACTCACAGAAACATAAAATAATTCATGTGGGAAAAGACCTCAGGACCCCTCACTCAAAGCAGAGCAAGCCTAAGAGGTTCTGCCCAGAAAGTCTATTCTCTTTAACAGGGATTCTTCACCCAAGACTTAGGAGCAGAACTAGTAAGACCAACAGCTTCAGTCTTGCCAACTAAGAGCAGGTTGCACATTGCCAGCTAAAAGACTGAACCTGCATCTTGTTCTGTTTCCTGCTGCCAGCATATTCCACCACACAGAGCAAAGAGCAGGAGACACACGTACTTCCAGATCAAAAACCTGCACAAAGGCCACAGAGTAAATGAACACTACTGGGAAATGCAGAGATCTCCTTTAATATTAGCAAACAAAACATCTAACACAGTCAGGCCCTGCAACACTGACTTTCTACTACTTATTTTTATTACCAAAAAACAAACAAACAAGCAAAAAAAACCCACCCTAAACAAAAACAAAGGAAAAAAAATGCCCCCAAACCCAACCACCCAAACAAACAAACAAAAAAAAACCAACAAACAATCCAGTTGACCAAAAAACTCCCACGTCCCTTACCATAAGTTCCCATCCCTGAACTACAGGTCACACACAGGCACATCCAAAAGAAGGGACATTTTAGAAGATGCATTTGTCATGACAGAACTCACAGCTGTGAGTGTCAGAGCAAGACTTAGCTGCCCTACAGTCACAGGTTAACAGCTGGGATATCAAAGTACCTGGAATTGATGTTTTAATATTATATTAATTTTGCTTTTCTCCACTCCATGTTTAAATTGACTGAAGTTTCTGTTTGACCTGAAACCACCAGGCTGACCTGGATAATAGTGGGAGGAAAGAAATAATTCTTTCTCTCAGTCACTGTCCAAAATTACTGCCTTATTGTTGCAAAACCCAGTTAAACCAAAGGAAAAAAGCCCCCTCCCCCATGTCTAGTGACATATCCCCAAGGAGCAAATCAAGTGACAGCAGCTGCAGACACTTAAGTCAAAGACAACAATGCGTGTCAGGCAGCAGTAATTTCTCCTAGTCACGAGGACAGATTTGTGTCCCAAAGTGCTGCAGCTGAAATGCCATCCAATTAGTCTTCTGACGTAATCCTGTCAAGAGCTGTTGGGTAGTAGTATGGGCTCTGTGCTGCTCTCCCACTATAAATGTTGGCAAGTAATACTTGGCAATCCTTAGCATAACTGTACTATAATATGAAACAGAAAGGATTTGAACACTTTTATTTGTTATTTCTTCTTCTCCATTTGCCAAAAAAATATACTAGGAGGAAAATCTTACACATATAAATGTGCATAATATATGCATATATAAAATGCTGTCAAACAAGATAAAAGTCAAAACTGATTTGCTTTAAGCATAATGGTAACCTATTCAAGAGCTTTACTGTACCAAACATAAACAGAAAGACTAAAGCAACTAATTTATTATTCAGAAGAGGTCAAACAAAGCAAAAGCTGCTTTCTAACAAGGAAATTGAAAAAAAAAATGTAAGAAGTTTCAAATCCACATTAACTTATTCTTGTTTTTATCATTATTATTGTTATATTTTATTACCTGTAAGTATGTACCAGATCAGACTGTGAGTGGAAATATATCCACTACAGTAATCTCTGGACTGAAAATCTCCCCTAGTTTACTTAGACAGTGGGTGTAAACTCTTCCCCTTCAGATAAGTAATAGTGTCACAAGCACTGCGAGATTCTATACAGCTCGCCATGACTATATTTTCAATCAGGTCACCTATCAATTTTGTCATATTGGGCAAACTTGCTCCCCTGAATAATCACTCAAAAAAAAACTTCCCTGAAAGCAACAAAAAAATAACAAACAAACAAATCCCAAACCCACCTCTCAGCACTCAGTCGGGCAGAAAGAGTCATCTGATTCACCTTCCAAAAGATACGTATCAGTATTTCCTTTATTAAGAGTAGCTTTACAGCTCTGAGCCATCGGAGGGTTTCCCAGGTGACTGTTTCCATATATCTTAAAATTTACTAATTCTCAGCTTCAGTGCCAACATTTCATTTCTTCTGTACTTGCTAACAGCTATAATTATCCCTGCCTAGGAACTTTCAAGTTTTAGTACCTCTTTCAAAAAGAAGCTTTCATTCAAAAAGGCTTAAAAATCTCAGATGAGTATGCTTGTTAGTTCTATTACAACATACGTACTGTAAATGTCTACACTCTAAACTTCTGTTCACAACTCCATTATGGAAGATTTCTCCTGTTCTTTTAGGAAAAAGAGCTCCTACTCTGCAAGACTTTGTGCCATCTTCTCACAAGTTACTTTTACCTTAGCAAGCTTATCTTCCAAGCCTACATGCAGTAGGTCAGACAAAGACAATGTATCAGCAGTCTTTTGAGGAACTACAGGTTCTGATTACAAGAATTTTCTATTCATGGTACAGATAATAAGCATTTGCCTCATGCCAGAGGTATGAATATGTTGTTCTCATACCCCTTTATGCCATCCTCCCAAAGCACAAGCTTGCCAATGTTACATGGAGGTTCTGTTCACAAGTCTGTGAGTATTCCAGCTACATTCCTTGCATGTCCAGTGGAAAGACATGTGCTCTCCAGACCACAATCTTAAGCATTTCCATGCCATGTGGTGAAGATCTGATGTGAGAGCTTCATGCTGTCAGCTCTCCCCCATAGGCACGGAGAACAGGCGTTTGCATGTGACAACTGAAGTGTCTCCAAGTCTCTCAAGTAGCCAGGCTGCCCAGGATCTAATGCTGCACCTGCCACACAGGTGCAATTAGAGGAGTGGCGGCATGCTGAGGTTTTGTAACTGCAGGCTAGAGAGGGCTTTCACTCAGGGTCTGATGTTTGGGGCAGGACAACAATAAATTTCTCTCTGCCAAATCCTGTCACATTTCAAGTGGGTCCTACCTTTCAAAACGAACCACAGCTATCAGGGAATCCCCAGAGAGCCTTGGGAAGCTGCTCAAATTCAAAATTCATGTCTCAATTTGCTGCATTAGTCAGGGATATTTTTAAAAAACTGTGGCTTATCTCTTAATAGAATGCAAGTTTATATAGTGAACTGTGAACTGCTACAGCTATTAACTCCTGCTCTATACAAGCCCTTCCTTTTTGTACCCCTTATGCATGATATTTTCTATCAGTAGATCTAGTAACAGTAATTTGAGGCACGAGTAACTTCAAGCTAAATAAACTCCAAAACATAAATAGAAATGCACTGATCAAAAGTAAGTGAAACTTGCATTTGAGCTTCCACAATCAGAGAGCTCAACAAGGATTTAGGGAACACTCACAGGAGTTCTGCCTAGCAGGTTGTTGAAACTCAAAGGCAAAAGAAAAGGAGTTAAGGCTCAGTCACCAAACAAACTGACAACTGCAAAACCATAGCTCTAGATAAATTGTTAGAGGTACAAGATCAAAAAAATCACAAGCGCCCCTCTCTCTCACCCCCAAAAATTAAATACAAGGTGAGATTTTGGTTTTCTCCTTTAATATAAATGAACTAAAGTGCAAGCTTCACTTTGCTCTTTTACAGTCAAAAAATACCACTTAAGACCTACCTATATAATTATATTAAATACAAGTTTAAGCAATAATTTGCATACACAAAGGCATGATTTGCACATGCTGCCAGAGGAAGAAAACAAAAAAAAAACAAACCCTAAAGTAAACTAAAACCAAAACAAACAAAAACCCACAAACAAAACAAAACAAAAAAAAAAGGCATAATTTTTCAGATACCTCTATGGGAGTTACATTTTAAAGGTAACAAACAAAAAAGAAAAAACCGAGATCTTACCACACTGAAATAAACTGATTCTTTAGGGACAACCCTTCCCTGAACTGAAAGAAAATACAAAAGATCTACCCTTGAAACAGAAAGCAGAGAACTGTTAATTTGATTTAGTGGCTATAATAATTAAGGACACACTATTCTGGAAGCATCCAAGAATTATGCTAACTAGCATGAAGCAGAAAAACAAAAGACCTCTCCTGCCAGACAGACCTTTGGAACATTTATTACGGGACTCTTTTCTGGGGAATGATTTACTATTAAATATTATGTTATACATATATTACTAACATACATTTACTTTCTTTTAAAAAAGGGCAAAGCATCTATTCTTCTCTTGGCTTTTGTGACTGGCAATTAATTACAGTCAATGTGACTGTCCTGGGTTTAGCAGTAGCAGTCATTTTTCTCCTTCTTGGTAGCTGGTGCAGTGCTGGGTTTTGACTTTCAGCTGGGAACAGAGCTGACAAAAATGATGTTTTGGTTTGGCCAAGGACTTTGTGGGCCTCATGCTCTGCCAGGGAGGAGGGAAGCCAGGAGGAAGCAGAGACAGGACACCTGACCCAAATTGACCAAAGAGGTATTCCATACCACAGCACGTCATGCCCAGGATGTAACAGAGAGTTACCCGGAAGGGCAGAGGGGACTGCAGGGTTGGAGGAGGTATCGGTCGATGCTTGGTCGGGCTGGGGGGGCAAGTTATCAGTCGCCTGGTGATGAGGTGTTGTATTCTCTTTCCTTGTTATTTCCTTTATCATTACTATTATTGGTGGTAGCAGTAGTGATTTGTGTTATACCTTAGTTACTAAACTGTTCTTATCTCAACCCGTGGGAGTTGCATTCTTTTTGATTCTCCTCTCCATCCCTCCGAGAATAGGGGAGGGCAAGAAGGGGCGGGGGGAGTGAGTGGACAAGCTGTCTGGGTGGGTTAAACCACGACTGTGACTGTCAGCAGACACACAGAAGTTAAGAACACTTAGAAATTGTGGATTTGTGTCAGAGAACACCATGGTTAACACATTTACTACAAAGTAATGAAAATTTCTCATCTTTTCTGAGAATTCACAGTCACAAAGACCAGTCACTAGCTACAGCAGAAGTCACTCTATCACAGAATCATTAGGGCTGGAACAGACCTTTGGAGATCATCCAGTAGAACTCTCCTGCTAAGGCAGGGCCACCTGGAAGACATTCCCCTATCTCCCTTTTGTTGCTGACACACTTGTAGAAGCCCTTCTTGTTGTTCCTATACTTCTCCCACTTGGCCTGCCCCCTTTTTCTCCTCCCATAAATTTTCTTCTTGAGTTTAAGAAATCACAGGACTCATTCATACCTTTGATTTTGAGAGAGGGACACATTCCTTGTCTAAAATGGAATTGAAGCACAACTGGGAAAGATAGATCCTAAATTTCTGAAACAGATGTGGACTGGTAAGCAAGGTGGGAGGGGAAGCCAGTATTTAATAACAGGCTTTCAAGACCTTTTCCCCTATACACAGGGGTTAGTTTTCAGAGATGATGAATTGCTCTTTGTGGTTTCTACAAGTCCACACACCCACAGTGACAGGACCCAACTGCTAAGAAGCTGATACATAAACAACAGTTACTGACTTCTTGCCTCCCCATTTTTAATTCTCTATATCCCTGATTCCCCACGCAGTACGCGCAGTTCCCACTATGTGATGTGTGTTTCTAGTTCACATACAGCAATGCAGGCCACCCAGATGCTGCAAGTTTAAAAACAGAGTTCTACGTGCTTTCCCAGTAAGGAAAGGGTCCTTCCTGCATGCATTCACGCTACTATTTTGAGTTTGAATACACCTTAGAGCATCTGCCAACAGATACAAGAGTTATGGAAGGAAGGACAGGCAGAGCAGTTAATGGGTATTAGCAGGTAAAACAAAAAAAAAAAAAAAAACAAACAAAGAAAGAAACCCCCCAAACTAAAACACCAATAGAAAAAGTCCCAAAAAAAAAAAAAGAAAAAAGTATCCCATGTACTGACATTAGCAGGACATGCTTTGTAAAGTCATTTTCTGTACTTCCTGCAAAGTGCACAACTACGCCAAATCCACACCTTGTGTGTGTTTCCTCATTCATGAACTGTTTTACAGTAATGTTTACAGAAACAGCACCATATCCAGGAAGATCAGCACCATGGTCCCTTTCCTCCATATCCCCAGAATCATGGATTTGTGCCGTTTCAACTGCCAGGTCTTGTATTGCTTCCTCCACTTCAGCACAGTGCCTAGCATACTGTTAGTCAAGGACATAATAACAGTGATGCATAGCAGCTAAGGAATGAGAAGTTAAACCATACTCTCTGCCACATGGGGCAGTGCTCTTTATAAATGTCCAAGAGTCAGACACTGTAAGGAACTACTGATAGGCAAGGACATACACCAAGATGTTTAGAGGCACAAATCTCACTCCTATATGCATCAGTAAGCTTGGGGAGCAAAGGAACTTGTAACAAAAATACAGAATAAGCATTCCTTGAGGGATCCAAGCAAATACAATGGCAAACTGGTGACCATAAAAGTAGACTGCAAAACACAAATTTACTAGCAAACCTAATGGTTTAAAAAACCCACTGATTCACCTTTTTCCTTTCTAGAACCTTTATCTTCATTAATAAGACTAAAAGGCATTTACATAAGTTCTGATACATATTATTTCTGTGCCTTATTTCTCATTAAGAGCTTAAATCACAATAAACTGCCTAACAATATTCTGGCTATAGAAAGTTTCATTTCTACATTACAACAGTCCTAATGCTACCTACCCATTTGTTGCAAGTTTACCTTAAGCTGATGTGTAAAAAGTGTAATACAGACCTCTTTCTTTATCTGAACAGTTCTGAAGTAAAGGCTGCAGATAATGTCTGTGCTATCATGCAGTATTAAGTAATCTGTATTCATGGTGGCTCACCTGTTGAAACAGAATTGTATAATGCTGTTTTAGCTGTGCTTAGTGTCTCAGTACTTCTGTGTCCACATGTAAACCTAGTTAAGCCCAGTACTGCACAACCCCTTTGTGAAAATTCAGAGCACAATCCATAGAAGCAAGCATAATTCATTCCTTCTTGTGGACCAGCACCAATATGCAGCACTGTTTTAGTGTCCTCACAACATCATTCTCTCCCATTGATTCACACAGCCATTCCCAACTATATACACATGCATTTGATCTGAACAAAGGTTTATTCATTCTTTCATGCTTTTGCAGAAGGTATGCTTGTATGCTTTAGACACTATCGTCAGACAAACTCCACATTCACTTACTGCACAGATTCATCTACAAACTGGGAAAAACATCGCAGCTTGACAGAGCTGTACCTTAGATCTTGCAATAGTGTCCTTACAGAAATGCACTGTATTAACAGAAGTCTGTTGGCAACACTCAGGCTCCACGGCAGTTTTTGAACATCAAAGTTACATTAATACTTAGGTTCCATGAGATTTCTAAGGACAATTAAACCACTGTTGTGGTCAAATCAAGGGTAATATGAAAGATAAATGAGGTTGTCCAGGGCCTTTCCCATACATGTTCTGAAAGTCTCCAAAGACAGAAGGTCCACAACCTCTTTCCCAGCAATATGCATGTTTATGTTTGTAAAATAACATGTAATAATCATAGAATCATAGAAAGGTTTGGGTTGGAAGGGACCTTCAAAGGTCATCTAGTCCACCCCCACCTATATATTTTATATATTGATTTTATATGTGTGTATATGCATATATATGTATGTATGTACATGCATAAATCATCTCAACAGCTGCCACTGTTTGTGCCCTCTTCAACCTTACCTTCAACAACAGAAGGATGTTGACTCCTCCAGCACACTAAATGCTCTGACTTCAGAGTGATAGCACATCCTCTGTGCAGGCTTTCCAGATGCCAAAGAGTCACTCCACAATACTATGCTGCAGCCTTAGGGATATCGGTTCTTCTGAACACCAATATGCAACAAGCTGCAAGTTTCGTGGAGAAGTGATTGAGAGCAGCACTTCAGAAAAGGACTTTGCAGTGCTGATGGATGAGAAATTGAGCACGAGCTGCCTTCAGTGTGCACTTGCAGCCCAGACACTAATCGTGTGCTGGGCTGCATTACAAGGAGCATGACCACTTGCAGCACTGCGTGCAGTTCTGGTGTCCTCAACATAAAAAGGACATGAAGCTGTTGGAGCAAGTCCAGAGGAGGGCCATGAGGATGATCAGAGGACTGGAGCACCTCCCGTATGAAGACAGGCTGAGAAAGTTGGGGCTGTTCAGCCTGGAGAGGAGAAGGCTGCATGGAGACCTCTTAGTAGCATTCCAGAATCTGAATAGGGCCTACAAGGAAGCTGAGGAGGGGCTCTTCATCAGGGACTGTAGCAACAGGAAAAGTGGTAACGGATTCAAACTTAAACAGGGGAAGTTCAGGGTAGATATAAGGAAGTTCTTTACTGTGAAGGTGTTGAGGCACTGGAACAGGTTGCCCAAAGAAGTGGTAAATGCTTCATCCCTGGTGCTGTTCAAGGCCAGGTTGGACAGACCCTTAGGCAATGTGGTTTAGTGTGAGGCATCCCTGCTCATGGCAGAGCGGTTCGAACTGGATGATCTTAAGGTCCTTTCCAACCCTAACTATTCTATAATTCTATGAGATGATACAGAAGTATTAGTTAAACATGTGATGAAGCAAACATAATACTTCTTGGAAGGAACAAGACACCCTTTCAACTGTGATATTTTGTCATCTTCACTGTGCTTAGCCTGCTAGTAAATGGAGAGAATTTTTTGCCTGCTGACTTTGCATCCAAAATCTGAAAGTCTCTAGTGGCAAAATATGACTGAAACCTTAAGTAAAGGTTTCTGACACCAGCTGTAATATGGTAGCTATAGTTTCTCCTGCATCTTTGTTTTGTTTCATAACCTAAACCAGAGGAGATTTTCCTTACCCTTAAAAATAAATGAGAGCCTGACACAGAACCAATAAATAGAGGCTAACCAAAAGTTATTCAAACTCAATTAAAGCTTCACCAACATGAACTACTGACTCTGGATGTCACATGGTTTTGTCACTTCACTGCTGGCTTTTAAATTTTATGGCCAATAATCCAAAATGCCTCACCTAAGAAAGAGAGGGCTCCCAATCTCAAGGAGTTTCCTGGGACAGCATGATGACTCAAGAGGGGAATCTCCTAATGCAGGCCTCCGGCTCTAAGGAGGAACGGTTCCAAACGGCTCTCCACAGGCCAGAGAGGGACACTTTATCAGGGACTGTAGTGATAGGACAAGGTGTAATGGGTTCAAACTTAAACAGGGGAAGTTCAGGTTAGATATAAGGAAGAAGTTCTTTACTGTGAGGGTGCTGAGATACTGGAAGAGGTCGCACAAAGAAATGGTAAATAGTCCATCCCTGACAGTGTCCAAGGCCAGACTGGACAGGGCTTGAAGCAAACTGGTCTAGTGTGAGGCGTTCCTGCCCATAGCAGTGGAGCTGAAACTGGGTGATCTTAAGCTCCTTTACAAGGATAACAATTCTATGATGTTATGCAGTGAGCCCAGAAACTAAGCATGTGCTAGGCACTAGCTCAGAGCCTAGCAGCTATGTGGATCTCCTGGATTCAGAAAGACAGCCCAGCACAGAAACATGTTCAACTTGCATGCTCTCCTCTGAAGCAAGAGAGTGTACATATGAAAAAGTGATGCAAGCATATGTTCTTGCTGACTGGGGAACAAGTGAACATGGTTCACAGATGCCAGATACACAGGTCGCATGAAAAGGGGCAAAAATAGGACAAATGTCCACTACTATGCCCAGTTCCCTTTTGGGTATTTGTAATGCAGTATTAGCCCCTTATTTTCAGAATAAATACATGCTGAACGTGTTCCGTTACAATCTCTCACTAGACAGTTCAATAAACACATCATAATTCACAAGGGACAAGTCAGTCTTCTTGCTTGAATTCAGTAACTAAGGTACTTCTTTACAATGTTTTGGACCCATTTACTGCAAGGGTATACACAATACACTCTCCCATAAGACTACTACTCCCTCCCTCAATCTCCATGGGTCTAACTGCTTCACACTCCTTCCTGATAGTCTTTCTCTGCTTGGATCTCTCTGTGTCCAGAAGTCTAGAAATCTGAATTGTTCCCGGAGCTGAGGCTGTTTCCAAGCTGAGCAGTAACTGCTGAGACAAAGGGGCACAAAATCACAAAATGGGATATAGAAACTTTTATAAGAAGTTTTAAGTAATGTTAAGTTTGATGGCTTTGTAACAGTAGCAATGGAAAATTACTGAGGTGCATGATACATAGAGAAAAAAAATAGAGTACAACTAGAGAACATACTGAGAATTCTCACAAGATAAATCGCTATAGTTGGCCTAGTTTTAAGAAAAACAGTCTAGAAAAACAGGACACAGGGATAAGGAGTATCTGGGAATGGCAGGTGTCCAGGATGGGCTACAGTTAAACTAACTGATAAGTAGGAGGATAGGAGGATTATTATGTCTCTGGTGCTAAAGAACCAATTAAACTGGTATGAGCATCTACTGCGCGTGCTTCAAAGGCTGCCAGAAGTGATGAAGATTGTTGGAAGAAGTAAACGACCCTCAGAGACCACCACCACAATTCTGTACGCATGCGGGGAACTCTCTGGAAAATGATGTAATCCATACGTAGCCTCATGAATATGTATGTATGCCCAGTGACTATATAAGGGTGGCTTGTATAGCAGTACGGGGACACACGTTAGGAGGATTTATCCCCCGTATCTCCCGGCGCCGCAATAAAGAATACCTGCTTGTCAGCTTGAAAACTTTGTTGGCAAGTTTGTTCCTGGAGTTTTCTCCGAATCAATTTGGCGACCCAGATGGGACCCTCTCTGCTCGGCTGCAGGACCCGCTGAGGACAGGGCTCCCTAGGGCCCTCGGGAATTTTTCCCGGAGGGACCCCTCGACTCATTCGGATCGCTGCGGGAGCAGACAAGGACCATCTCATAAAAGGTATTCTTTTTTTTTGTATAGTCTGTAAGGTGCAGGGGGCACCTCGGTTTGGTAAATTGGTTTGGTAAATTGGTTTGGTAAATTGGCCTGGTAAGCGTACGCATGGTTTGGAAGCCTTCCGTAAATCGAGATAAGAAATCTCGTAGGTAAAGGTGTATACCCGGCTGCTAGCGTCCGTTTGGTATACACCCACAAGAAGCAGGGGGCTTCTTGTGGTTTGGGTCCTGCAAGACGCAGGGGGTGTCTTGCAGAAAAAGGTTTTGGATTTTACTGGTATACACCCAAAGGAAGCAGGGGGCTTCTTGTGGTTTGGGTCTTGCAAGACGCAGGGGGTGTCTTGCAGAAAAAGGTTTAGGATTTTACTTGTATTTGATTTATTTTGTGGCTTGTTATATTAAGGATTTTGGTCTTGTGGTTTTGGTATCAGTGACAGACTGTTATAACTAAGCAGGGGGTATCATCTTGTGATTTAGGTCCTACAAGACACAGGGGGGTGTCTTGTGGAAATGGTTTTGGGTCCAGTGTGCTATCAACAGCCCATAAGGGATTTTTTTCAGTGATGCTGTCAGCGGGGGTCCCTGAATAGGTTAGTAGAATCACCCTCCGATACAGTGGGCTGTTCAGTATGGTTCCCACAGTGGGACGCAGACAGGCTGGTCGGACACAAGGGTCTCATCCTTCCTGGGACACTGACAGGCTGGTCAACTATAAAGGGTTCAAGGAAACCCCCCTATTAATGTTACAATATGGTCTGAGCTATAAGGGTTAGGAAGTATTGCTTTTGATTCTACTGGTATTCGCTTATTTTGTGGCTTGTTACAGTAATGATTTTGGTCTTGCGATTCTGGTACTGGTGACAGGATGTTATAACTGTGTTATTAACTGTTGTTTGTTTGGTTGAATTTAAGTCTCTGTCTTTGTCTCAAGTGTTGTAACTGTGTGGAGTATGTCTGGGGATACCATCTGTGTGTGTGTGTGTGAATGTGAGATTGATAATGGAAAATCAGCAGAGTGAAGAGATCTTGAAAAAGAATCCTTTTGGGTGCATTTTGGCACACTGGAAAAAACTTGGAGGGTCTCCTGGGGGCTTGGTAAATAAGAAAATATTGGTAAAATATTGTAACCAATGGTGGCACTTTGTATACTTTGGAAGATCAGGAAAAATGGCCTAAAAATGGAACTCTGAACTATAATACATTGTTACAATTAATGTTGTTTTAAGGGGGCAAGGAAAATGGGATGAAGTAATGTATGCAGATATGTTTTTCACTTTAAGAAATCACACAGAGTGACAGACTGAATGCAAAATTAATATAGCTCCACCAGATTCCTTAATTTTGGCTTTGGAAAAGGACAGGGAAAAACTGAAAGTTACGCTGGAGATGCTCAGCCTCTGATATTGGGGAAAGATGTTTAAAGTTAAAAAACAGTAATCAGGAACATAAGGTGTAAAATCACGTACTACAGGTACCTCCGAGAGGAGCACCCTCTGCCTCTGTCCTATCTGATATTGATAAGGAGGAAGAGATTTCTGTCACTGGCAACAAGCGGCACATCCACATTCAGAGTTAAGAAGGGGTTAAACCAGAAGTGCCGTTGCAGAGGCAGGCATCTGCAGGCCCTGCAGAGCAGGGGGAGCTGCTGTGAGAAAAAGAAAAAAAAAAAAAAGGAAAACCAAGGGGGAAAGGAGGGGAGCTCGAGCAGCTCCTGTGTTTGAGCGTGGGAGGAGGGATGTCGGGAGGAGGTGGGGGAGTGGGCTCTTCTCTTCTGTGGGACCGGACCGGTGTGCGTGCTATGGGGGGTTTTGGACGCTGGAAGTGAGACTGCCTGGGGAGGGCAGTGCCATGGAGTGGCTCCGGTGACTGAACTGGAACTAAACTGACGGGGACCTGGGGAATCTACCCTAGCAGATCCACTGGTTACATTAAGACTATGAACTAGGGGAAATAAAGTGGAATTTTAGTGGATACAGGAGTAACTTATTTGGTGTTAAATAAGAGAGAAAAGAATTCGTTACAGATGTGGGAGCTACTGGCCACCAAGGAAAAGAGGAAAAAAAAAAAAAAAAAAGGCATTCTTTTTGGAACCTTTAAAGTACAAATTGGGAAAACAAATCGGAATGCATAAATTTTTATGCATGCCAAATTCTCTAAAATCTTTGTTAGGGCGAGAAGCAACATTTAAAGAAGGCAAAATGGACTTCAGAGTTAAAAACAATTAATTGCAGTTTTGAGTTTAATTCGACAGAAAAGCAAAAAGGAGGACCTCCCTGAAATAGAAGAAATCCTTAATCAGGTGTATGTGGGAGTATGGGCACCTGAAGTTCCAGGTAAGGCGAAAAATGCTTTGCCTGTTATAGTGGAAATAAAAAGGGGGGGCCTACCCAATTAGAATAAAACAGTATCCCTTAAAATTAGAAGATCAAAGGGAATAAAAAAAAAAATTGATAAATTTTAAAATATAGATTATTAATTGAATAATAATCAAAAATGGTTTGCCGTCCTGGATTTAAAAGACACTTTCTTTTGCTTACCACTGGCCAAAGAAAGCCACAATTATTGGCTTTTAAATGGGAAAATCCTGACAGAGGAAGGGAAACTCAATTAACTTGGATAGTTTACATAAAGGGTTAAAAAAAACAAACAGTCCGGCAATTTTTGGAAATCAGCTAGCATGAGAACTAGAATCATGGAAGCCACCTACTCAAAGGGGACTCTGTTACAATATGTGGATGACCTGTTAATTGCTACAGAAACAAAGGAAGAATGTATCAAGTGGACAGTGGAATTGTTAAATTTTCTGGGACTGAATGGTTATCGGGTATCCAGACAAAAGGCCCAACTAACCCAAACCCAAGTTTCCTACCTAGGATATGAAATAACAGGAGGACAGAGAGAACTTGGAACTGCTAGAAAAGAAGCCATTTGCCAGACTCCAAGACCAGCGACCGTCAAGGAGCTCCGAACATCCCTGGGAATGACTGGATGGTGCAGATTTTGGATCCATGATTATGGTGTTCTGGTAAGACCCCTATATGAACTGTTGAAAGGAAATTCTCCCTCTTTAGAATGGACTGATACAGCAGAAGGGGTTTTTAGAAATTTAAAAACAGAGCTAATGAGAACTGCAGCTCTGTGACTCCTGGATGTGACTAAATCCTTTTGGCTATATTCCTGTGAAGAGCAAGGAATAGCTTTGGGGGTCCTTGCTCAAAAAACTAGGACCCTACAGAAGGGCAGTGGCCTATTTTTCAAAACAGCTGGATGAAGCGAGCAAAGGATGACCCAGATGCCTAAAAGCTATGGCAGCAGTTATCACAAATATTAAAGAGGCTTGCAAATTTACTTTGGGACAAAAGATTACTGTACTAGTGTCCCATGTGGTATCAGTAGTCCTGGAGCAGAAAGGAGGTCATCTCCTTCACGTTTTTTAAATACCAGGCCACTATTGTAGAACAGGATAATACAGAAATTGCGGTCACTAACGTTGTGAATCCAGCATCCTTTTGCAGGAACAATCGACAGAACCACTAACAAAAGACTGCTTGACCACCATAGAGACTGTATATTCGAGCCGACCAGACTTGAAAGAAAGACCTCTGGAAGATGCTGATTCTTGGTTTACTGATGGTAGTAGCTTCATGAAAAATGGTAAATGAAAGGCAGGATATGCCATTACCACCACTTCACAGGGAAAAAAAAAAAAAAAAAATCTAAACCTTCACCTGGTAACACCTCTGCACAGAAGTCAAAAATAATAGCATTAATAAGAGCCCTGGAACTGGCTAAAGATAAAAGGATAAATATTAGGACTGATTCTAAATATGCATTTGGTGTGGTCCATGTCCATGGTGCTATCTGGAAAGAATGTGGACCTTTGAACACACAAGGGAAACAGGTTAACCATGCTACAGAAATTCTACAATTACTGGAAGCTGTTCAGCTACCTGAAGAAGTAGCTGTTATGTACTGTAAAGGGCATCAACAAGGTGGCTCTGATCAAGAAATTGGAAATAATTTGGCCAATTTTAAAGCCAAACGAGCAGCTGAACAATTTCAAATCATGTCCTTAATCCCTGACGGCAAACTACCAATTGAAAAATCTAAACCTAGATATTCAAAAGAGGATAGAAAATTGATTGAGAATCTAAAGGGACAGGAAAATAGAGGGTTGGGCTCAAATACCTGGTGGGCAAATTGTAATCCCCTATAACCAGCTCTGGATGTTAGCTCAGGAAGAACATAATAAAACTCATTGGGGTAGCAACTCTTTGCATAAATATTTAGACAAACAAATCTATACACCACAGTTCAATTAGTGACAAAACAATGTCAGCTATGTCTTAAGAATAATCCTAAGACTGAAAATAGAAATCAAACTGGGACAATTGGGAGAGGAAGTTATCCGGACAGCAGTGGCAAATAGATTTTTCTGAATTACCAAAAAAAAAAAAGGGGTGGTTATCGATATTTATGGGTGTTAACGGATACTTTTTCAGGCTGGCCAGAAGCATTCCCTTACAGAATAAATAATGCAAAACAAGTGATTAAAATATTATTTAACAAGATAATAAGATCATTTTGGGGTACCAGAGGCAATTTCTTCTGACCGAGACTCGCACTTTAGTGCAAAATTGTTACAAGAAATTAGGAAAAAATTAGAAACTGATTGGCAACTGCATGTTCCATATAGGCCTTAGGCCAGTGGGCAAGTAGAAAAGATGAACCATGTGATTAAACAACAAATTAGTAAAATATGTCAGGAAACAAATTTATATTGGTACCAGGCATTACCACTGGCTTTATTAAGAATTCGAACTAGACCCCGGTCAAAAGAAGAGGTTAGCCCATTTGAGATTTTGTATGGAAGACCGTATCACTCCCAGTTTAAAGGAGAAAGTCTTCAGGAAGTGGGAGAAGGCTATCTCCGACAGTTTCTGATCAATCTGGGAAAACAATTGGAGGAGATAATAGGGAAAAGAGCAAGAGGTTTGGATTATCCAATTCACCCTTTCAGATCTGGAGACTGGGTTTATGTTAAGAATTCTTCAGGAGATCCTCTACAGGAGAAGTGGAGCGGACTGTACCAGATATTATTGATCACCTTTACAGCAGTGAAGATAAAGGAACAACCTGCTTGGGCACATTATTCAAGAATAAAGAAAGCACCAGAGCCAGAGAAGACAGGGTGGATCGAACCTTCAGTACCCTTGCGTATGAAATTGTGTCGGTCATAATTTGGAGTCATATGATAACTGGCGCACAAGCTTGGGACCAGAATTTATACCTGAAATTAGTGCAGAATGTTACTAATATTTTCATCATAATGACTGTTGGGTGTGTGCACAGTTGCCTAAATCAGGAGAAAGCCTGGATCTCCCATTAATTGGAGTTCCAATTCCTAACACTGTCTCATGGACAAATTTGTGGGTGAACACTAGCGATCTGTATTCGAAGGAAAGGTTAACATTTGAAATAGTTAATCCTAACCCAGGTAATAAATACTACACCTGTGCACAAAGGGGTATTACATCAGAAACCAGAGTAGGAGATCAGGCTTGTTTAAATGCCACAGATGTAGGTCACCATTCAAATTACAATCATACAATTAACAATTAACATAGATGGTATCGTAGTTCAGTGATGGCCCGTTCCTAAAGGGAAAGGATGGTATTGGTTATGTGGAAAAATGCTTATAAGATTCTACCCCCAACTGGAAGGGGGCATGCACCTTAGGTGCTGTAATACCCAATTTTACTATAATCAACAGGTACCCTTCCAGGACCTGGATTAGAAGTTTTGCTGAACGAATTAATTGAGGGTTTAACCCTATTATTCAACAGCACAACTCATTTCACAGTTTTGTAAAAGGGCTAATTCCATCTTTGGCAGTAAGTGAATTAGAGAAGGCAATTGTAAATATCTCGGCAACCATAGAGGAAATGGAAAGTAAAAACATCGATATAATCCAGGCAGAACAAGAGATAACTAGCCTATCTAAGGTGATATTACAAAACTGAATGGCTCTAGACATGTTACTGGCATCACAAAGAGGGGTTTCTTCCATAATCAATGAAAGGTGTAGTTCCTATACAGACTAAAGTGGTGGAATTGAAACAGATCTGGAGGAAATTTGGAAACAAACTAAGATATTTCGTGAAATGGCCATGGATGGCACCTCCTGGGGCTTTGAAGAAACATGGAAAAAGTTAACTTCATGGTTACCCAATCTCTCCTGGTTGAGGCAACTGGTTGCAGGAATATTGGTGTTAATTATTTTAATATTGATTACTTGTGGTATGATACAATGTTCCCTCTGGTGTTGTAAACGGTCTATGATAAATTACGAAGAATGGAAACGGAATGAAACTAAGCACCAGGTAGAAACGGGATATTATTTCAAAAAGACTTTTGGTGGTAATGGTAATATATAAAATGTTGCAAAAGAATTTGCAAAAGGACAGAAAAAGGGGGGAATTTGAGACAAAGGGGCACAAAATCACAAAATGGGATATAGAAACTTTTATAAGAAGTTTTAAGTAATGTTAAGTTTGATGGCTTTGTAACAGTAACAATGGAAAATTACTGAGGTGCAGGATACATAGAGAAAAAAAAAACAGAGTACAACTAGAGAACATACTAAGAATTCTCACAAGATAAATCGTTATAGTTGGCCTAGTTTTAAGAAAAACAGTCTAGAAGAACAGGACACAGGGATAAGGAGTATCTGGGAATGGCAGGTGTCCAGGATGGGCTACAGTTAAACTAACTGATAAGTAGGAGGATAGGAGGATTATTATGTCTCTGGTGCTAATGAACCAATTAAACTGGTATGAGCATCTACTGCGCGTGCTTCAAAGGCTGCCAGAAGTGATGAAGATTGTTGGAAGAAGTAACCGACCCTCAGAGACCACCACCACAATTCTGTACGCATGCGGGGAACTCTCTGGAAAATGATGTAATCCATACGTAGCCTCATGAATATGTATGTATGCCCAGTGACTATATAAGGGTGGCTTGTACAGCAGTACGGGGACACACGTTAGGAGGATTTATCCCCCGTGTCTCCCGGCACCGCAATAAAGAATACCTGCTTGTCAGCTTGAAAACTTTGTTGGCAAGTTTGTTCCTGGAGTTTTCTCCGAATCACTGCAGATGCCAGAGATGCTTGTAACTGAACAGCCTACCACATTACTTCAAACAGCCCTAAAGTTACTAAGACTCCACAGACTCAGGTAATAACTGAGTATCTTCCCTTCCTTCCCTTAATAATGAGTGATATATGTGGAAAAATGCATTTCTAGCTGCATTATATCTGCACTGTATAACATGAGATGAAAAAAATGCAGCTTGCTTTTATGTGTGGCCTTGTCCAAGCCATTTATGGAGGCTCACAAGACCAGTGGCACCTTTTCCAGAAACCTTTGCCTCAAAGCAGAGCCATCTACCAATCGGAGCCACATGCAGTGGGGAAGTGTGTTTCAGAGTAGAACCAACTTTAATGAGTGGCAGCTTTACATGCTGTTGTAATGGATTGAACATGGGAAAGAGACAGAGAGATACATCTGTAGTTTAGGATCTCTAGAAATTATATACTTTTAAAAATAACCCCAACACTGCTTAGATATCTTTTAAGTGTTTTCTCAGTGCACCTCAAAATACCAGCTGCTAGATTCTGTTAAATACACCTGATTGTTCTCACTTGCAAGATCAAACGAAACTTAGACCTTCTGTGTATAGAAATAAGACAAACATGTTCTCAATTTTTACTAAAATGTTTTAATTATATACAGATATAAATAATGTACCATGGAGCCTAAATATTTTTATGGAAAACCTTAAAAGTGCAAACAGCATTTCCATAGGCCACTGCAATGTCAGAAATGTGCTTGTTTCTTACATAATGGGGTGAAAGCTTTTCAGGAAAACAGCTTTAGCCCTCACGCTTAGCCAGATTTCTGCACCACACACTTCCATGGTGGATCCCATGAAAACAAAGGGTTGGATGGTGGTTTGTTTTTTTTTTTTTTTTTCTTATACAAGTATAGAATTCACACACAGACTTCATTTTTAGACCTTTGTAAACCAAGTCAGCAACTGTGCTGCCCTGAGCAGTTTCCTGCCTGATTGCTGCTGCCACTCATTCCAGACATGCTTTTGCACTGGATCAGTTCTGCCTGTGAAGAACTGAGCTATTCTCTACAGCATCAGACATGTCCTGTGCAAATCGGTGCTGCAAGAGTGTCTTCTGCATTCAGTATCCGGAACTGCTGCACAGATCTCTCTCCACTACACAGTAGAAATGCAAAATGCTCCTCATTATGAAACAATTATCTTTGCCCTTTGAATAGTGTTCCAGGTTCCTCAGCAGCAAATACAGGCAGAGAAACGTTAAGGTTCAAAAAAGTGTAACAGCTGACAAAATACACAAAGTATCCTTTCACAGGGACACTTTCCGTTCACCCATTACTATCTTGGATTTACACACACCATACAACACCAGATAAAGGAGAGTTGCTGAGAAAGACTTCAAGTCATTCTTTCAGATCCCCAGTTCACCAAGTGTTCTGTCTATTGAGCTCATGTTAAGCCAGGTCTTGAATTTATTCTTACACACAGTAGCCGCTAGGTTGTTCCAGCATATAGCCACATATTGTTCTGGCTTGCCTACACTCATTTGCTGGTGACAGGAGAGCTAGGAAGTTAACATCTCCCAGGCCAGCACTACAGATGGAAACCAGTAATTTCCTAAATTGTTCCAGCTTGCCTACACTCATTCATTTGTCATAGGGGAGCTAAGCAGTTAACATCTCCTAGGCCAGCACTAAAGGCAGACATCAGTAGCTTCTTGTCCCCCACACTGGAGGAACTGAGCTGCTCCTGCCATGAATTCTAACATAGCCTGCTCTCCCTTGTTTGAAGATAAGCATCACTGTCAAAGCCCTAAAGCCTGCCTGACAATACTACCTAAATAAAAAAATCCACCCACTAATCTGAGTTCAAAGACACCTGGTGATGGTGACTCTCTCTTGGACATCTGTTGTATAGGTTAGTCACCTCACTATTAAAGATGTATGGTAGTTTGGATTTGTCTGCTTGAACTTTAATCAGTACTTCTATTTCTACACATCAAACCTTCCTGAAGCCCAGATACACTACATGTCTGTGGTTACTTTTACAAGCTGTACTTGGAATCTTGCAAAACACAATCATGCCTGCCATTGCTTTTAATGCCCATCTCTTCTGCTCCTTGAATCAGCTGGTCTATCACTTTTTTTCTTGGGAACTTTGACTAACCTGTCTGCCATTATTCATACTTTGCCATTTGTCTTTTAGAAGTAACCACAAAAAACCAAGCACCTTCCTAAATCTCCTTCCCATTCCAGTAACTCTTTCCAGTTTAACACACAACTGAGCTCTGCAGACAACTCTTTACTGATGACCAGTCACAAAAATTATAAAGTTGATCACTGAATTTGTTGAAAACCATACTTCTCACTTAGTGAACATTCAGAAAACAGCAGTTTATCTTTGTATGCAAAGAAGAAAAAAACAGAGGTGCTAAATGGACACAAGCATTTAACAAACATTAGTGGATCATTAAACACATACTTCTATGATGACACGCCTTTATGGCAAGTAGATCTTTTTCATTCCTAAACTACATAGCTTAAGCTATGCTACTCACAGATTTCCCCCCCCATGTTTTTAACATTTCATAACTCTTCTGAATGTTAAACCTCTAGCTTTTTTGACAACATGCTTACTGTCCCTTCTGCTATCACCTTCTTACAGAAGTTTATTTTCACTTGCTTTGCCACTGAGCTAGACTTATTCTGTTAACTAATGTCCTCCATTTTTTCCTCATTGAATGACAGGTGTAGGAGAGAAGCAGTTCTCTGCCTGCCCACTATGATCATAGCTTACCAGGTTCACCTGTCAGGCTTCACATTCCAGGGCTGTGAAATACAAGGTACTTCATTCCCATTACTGGGAGGAAAAAACACAACTGAAAAAAAGGCAAGCTATGTAGCGCATCACAACCAAATTCTGTTGTGGATGGCAGCAGCACATTTTGCTTTTAGCATGTAGCTCACATATAGTTCTTTCTCCCAAAGACAGAAAGAATGTGACTGCAAAATGAGTGTTCTGTTTCTTCTTGTACGAAAACGTCGGTTGCTTGTTCAAAACAAATTTTAGAACCCGCAACAAGGGCTTGGGGGCAGCACACAGATTTATGACCACACAGTAGGTAGCAAGTTACCTAGCAACAGATGTAGTTTGTGCTTCAAAAATTGCTTCAGTAGCATCACAGTTATAGCCCAGCCAGCAACTAAGCACCACACAGCCACTTGCTCACTCCTCCTTCCCAGGCAAGATGGGCAGAAGAATTGGAAGAGTATAAACATGCAGGTCGAGAGGAGAACAGTTTAATAACTAAGTAAAATATAGTGATAATAGAAAGAATACAAACAATAATGATAATGGTAATAGTAGGAAACAACAACAGAACAAATAAAAGCACATAAAACCCAAGTGACACACAATACTATTCCTCACCACCCAGTGATCAATACCCATCCTGACCCAAGCAACGATCTCCCCTTTCGGGTAAATCCTCCCAGTTTCTATACTGGGCATAACATGCTGTGGTATGGAATACCCCTCTGGCTAGTTTGGGTTAGGTGTTCTGACTCTGCTCCCTCCTGGCTTCTTGGGTCCCTCCTCACTGGCAGAGCATGAGAGACTGAACAGCCCTTGACCAGGCTAAATGATACTGAACAGCAACTAAACCATTGGTGTGTTATCAGCATTCTTCTCAGACTAAAACTAAACCACAGCACTGCACCAGCTACTAAGAAAAACAATAACTCTCTCTCAGTCAAAAAAGAACAAGTAGTGTCTAAAATGAAAAGATAATAAATCAGAAAAAAAAAAAAAAAGAAAGAAAAAAACTAGCAGTTGCACTTCGAAGCATTTTGCCCCAAGCAGTTATTTTCTCTGAAGTTGCTGAAAGTATCTGCCAAAAGCAGATACATAGTATCAACACAGGCAATTGAAAGAAGACAATATGTGGTAACACAGTAAGACTATTACTCCAACAAAAGAAGTTGCTGCTTTCGCAACTGTTGTCAGGAAGTACACTTAAAATGACATGCTATGTAATAAATTTTAGACTTGAGATCTTGTATCATCACCATTGCAAGCTGATTTATTTGGAATTTCATCTGGACAGGATGTAATTTATCAAGTTTTCACGGAAATGTGTCACTAGTCAATGCAATCATATTACATACTCAAACCTGTATGCACAGATCACTTAACCTGATAACATTGAGCACGTTCTTGGAATTCCTGTGATGCGACTATTGCGCTGAAGTTGTAAATGACAATTCACAAAATGAAGAAATATTAATTTCAATTATGGAAAAACTAGAACTAAGCTACCAGAACCAACAAGGCTGGGGGGAACATGTGCTGTGCTTACAAAATAATTAACACTGATTCCCTCTGCAAAGCTTCCCAGCTGTAAACCAAGCTCCTGAGCTCAGCACTTTCCAGTGCTGTGTCTACAGTATTCTGCTAGCATTTGCAGGGAACAAAGATTAAAAGATAGGAGAACATTTGCAACTGAGCTAATAGCTATGTTTGCTTAAGGTACCTGCCAGTTGGAACAGTTATCATGGAAGTTGTGATGCTGTTGTACACAGGACTTCAAACTACTTCACCTTCGACACCAAAGGAGTCAAAGAAGCTATATTGGGTACATGACAAGTTGTCTCTTTTAAGACAGGCAGTCTGACTCAAGATGGCGTCAGATTATTATTTTTATATATAAAGATTATATACATATATTTCCATGTGGTATGTGGTCATATATATACATATGACCATTCCATACCACATGCAACGCGTCTGAGGCTACAACTTTGGGTCACAAGCACAGGGCTTCTCAAATGATTTCAGGGCTCCCCAAGCACTCTCTCAAAAGACTCACATCCTGTTCTGCAGAAGCATGCCAACCTCAGAGCCTTGCCATCACTCCTGAAGTTGGCACTGCACTATGCCCAGAGCAGAGCTAGGCACACCTGCCCCATCAGAAGGGAGGTGAGTTTGAAAGGACTGGGCACCACTGCTTCACGTGCCAGCCTTGCACATATCCTGCCTGCCCCGAGATATTGAAAAAAGCCAGGCCACCCATTGCAGCACGGTGGAGAGCAGTGACAGCTTTAGATGAATTCAGATAGGAACTAGTCCTGTCACCAAAATCCCTTCCAGGGGCTGATGCAGCCCCAGCCCTACTGCCAAATCTACGGGTTCGGGAACAGGACCACAACACTTACTTTGTCATTTGTGGCAGAGGGGACAGAGGTCGCCAGCTGCTTGGAGCCCTTGTTGAGCTTCTTGCCTGTTACATCGCGGCCACCGCCACCCTCGATCTTGATAAGCCGATGCTTCGGGGAGATGTATTTCACGTCGGGTGGCGTGGCCGGGCGGCGCTCGCTGTGACTGCGGAAGAGTTGAGGGGAGCCGGCTGCCCCGGCGGCGGGGGGCGAGGCACAGCATGACGAGGAGGAGAAAGCCTTGGGGGCCGCCTCGCCCAGATCCTCCGGCATCGAGTAATCCGGGCGGCACATGGCACGCAGCTTCAGCAGCGAGGAGCCGGGTCCGCTATAGGGGTCCTCGAAGTCGCGGTCTTTCTGTGCCCGGTAGGCGCGGAGAAGGTCGCTGGTGTCGTCGCGCAGGCGGCGGCGCGGGAAGCCGGGCGAGGTGTGGTGGTGAAGGTGGAGGTGCGGCGGCCCGTCGGGGCGGGGCACGCTGCCGGCACCGTTCCTCTTCTCTCGGTAGTCGGGCCGCGGAGGCTGGGGGGGACTCTTGGTTTTGTTATTGCCCAAGCTGAAGTACTTACTTAGCCATTTGGCCATCGTCTCCCCGGGCCGCGGCCCCTCAGCACCGTGCGCTGTCTCCGGCGCCCGGCGCGCCAGCCCCACTCAGCGCCGGCGCCAGCATGGAGAAGCAAGGCAGCGGGGCGCCCCGAACGCCCCGCTGTGCACACACGCCGCTCCTCCGCCCCGCTTAGACACCCCCCCCCCCCCCCCCCCCCAGCTTCCCAGCGTGACGGAACCCTTCCCGGCCCAGGCCCTGCGCTCACTCGCGGCTCTCGCGAACGCAACCCGGTCCCTTCACACCGTCAAGCGGCCCGGGCTGATCTCAGCACGCACCGGCGAGGCGGACGCCGCAGCTGTAAGCAGGCCTCTGCCCGCCCACAGCCGGGGCCGAGCCGGGTGGCTGCGGGGCGGGACGGGGACAGGAAGGGGAAGGGAAAGGAACGGGAACGGGAACGGAGACGGGGGTCTGGGCAGGGTCGCTGTATCCTTTTGTAAGCGCTGGAAGGGACAGGACCCGCAGCAGCAGCAACGCTCGTGGCCGGGGCGCGAGTGTCGGTACGACCTGTGCCCGCGCTCCGTGACAGAAGGGACGCGGCGGCGGCCAGGCCGGCCGCGGCAGCAGCGGGTGGGACCTGCCGCGTGAAGGGCAGGGAAGCTACTGCCGCCGCCAGGAGACCGCAGGCCAGGGTTTCTTTTTTTTTTTTCTCGGCTGGCTTCAGCTCCAGAAGCCTTGGTTTCTCCTCCAACCGGTTGTCCGAGGGCGCGGTATACTGCAGCCAGGATGATGTGGGGTCAGGCACTGCCTACACAGGTCGGGCTTGGGCTTTTCTGGTACAGCTATGGGTGCGTCCCCTTTTCCATCAGTTGGGTGGGGGGGGTCTTTAGGCTGGGCTCAGATGGTCCCTACCAAAGGGGGGAACCAAGCTCTCATTTTGGCTGGGTTGGAGGAGATGACCCCTGCTCTTTTACTCTGCGCTCATGAGAGCTCACTTGCAGTACTGTGTGCAGTTCTGGTGCCCTCAACATTAAAAGGAGATGGACCTGTTGGAGCAAGTCCAGAGGAGGCCACGAGGATGATCAGGGGACTGGAGCATCTACCGTATGAAGACAGGCTGAGAAAGTTGGGGCTGTTCAGCCTGGAGAAGAGAAGGCTGCAGGGAGACCTCAGAGCAGCCTTCCACTCTCTGAAGGGGCCTATAAGGATGCTGGGGAGGGACTTCATTAGGTACTGTAGGAATAGGACAAAGGATAATGGGTTAGAACTTAAAACGGGAAGTTCAGGTTAGATATAAGAAAGTTCTTTACTGTGAGGGTGGTGAGGCACTGAAACAGGCTGCTTGAAGAAGTGATGAATGCTCCATTCCTGGCAATGTTTAAGGCCAGGCTGGAAAGAGCCTTCAGCAACGAGGTCTAGTGCAAGGCATCCCTGCCCATGGTAGGGGAGTTGGAACTAGTTGATCCTAAGTTTCTTTCCAACCGTAATCATTCTATGATGCAAAGCATATAGGGTACTGTGTATTTTGTTAGTAGGTGCCTTTCGCATGTATGTTCCTAGGTAAGGACGAGTCAAATGCAGAGATGATACCTGTGTGAATCATGCTGCTCAGCTTCCATATTGCTGGGGGGGTTAGATCTGCTGGCCCACCATTGTTGTGACCAGTTAGGATTGGTCTATCTTTCTTAATCTACCCAAAGGTAAGTATCTAACATAGCAGGTTTTCCCAAGTTCAGGTGATAGCCTTACCTGAATCTTTAGTCCCCATCCCAGTGCTGATTCTGTCTGGCCTCAGGAGGCTGGAGGCACTGAGTATGGAAGTGGGGATACGAATATCCTTAGACTGATGTCTCCAGGCCTACATATGGCCTCTGTCACAATAAAGAAGTTCAGCAGACAAAAGAACTACCCAGTCCATAGCTTGGCCTGTGGTGCTTCCGTTGTGCTTGCTGGTCTGGAACAACCAGTTGAGTTCTGGCTATACTGCACAGATGGAATTCCGCTTCAAATAAAGGATAAAGAAGGCCTCACAATTACATCTTTTGAAGGCCTTCTTCATTCAAAATCCAAACCCATCCATACAGGCAATACAAAATTATTTTCCATTTTGAATCATCTTTTTCATCCCTTTAATTCACAATGTTCTAGCTTTTGACAGGGTTTTCCAGATCCCTTTTGCTTTATCAAGCCCATGAATGCAGAGACATGAGCAATCTGGGGACTTACAACGCTGGAGTTCTTTTCATACATGTCAAAGCTCTGCACAAGGACATTCCAGTGTCATTAGGAGCCATGGATGTGTTCTTAACAGCAAAAGTCCTAGCATGGTTTCTGCACAGAAGGATGGCCTGACACTAGAACTGAGATGTAAACCCGTTTTGAAGAAGGGATAGTAAATGTTTGCAGTGTTTGGAGAGTGATGTGAAGATGTCAGGAGCTCGTTGCATTTGCATTGCTGCTTTTCATCATTTGGGAGATGGATTTCTTCTTATCTTCCCTTTTTACATTCAGAATAGGGGAGGGAAGAGAAGAGGAACCCTTTATCTGCTTCTCATTACCAGTCACCAGTGCCCTGTTGCATTTTGGCAAGAACCTATTTACTTCGCTGTTGGCACTGCTGAAGCCAACCATCAATATTGTGTGTAGCATATTTTATGCACCCACCCCCTGTCATGGGTTCTGAGGCCAGAATGGAGTCAGTTTTCTTCATGAAGTAAAGACAGGTTGTATTTTCACGTGACATTTTTATCTGGTTTTATGGACCATTTTAACCTTGTGCTTGGCTGCACATTCTCTCTAAGAAGCTTCATTCTCTCTTTTGAATTATAGAATCATAGAATGTTTTGGTTGGAAAGGACTTAAAATCATACAGTTCCAATCCCCTGCCATAGGCAAGGATGCCTCACATTAAACCGTGTCACCTAAGGCCCTGTCCAGCCTGACCTTGAACACTGCCAGGGATGGAGCATTCACCACTTCTTTGGGCAACCTGTTCAGTGCCTCACCACCTTTACAGTAAAGAACTTCTTCCTTGTATCTAATATGAATGTAAGGGAATTCCTTGTGTTTGGTCATTAATATGCAATTTGCTCATGGTAAGGGTGTCTGTATGTTTGAGTGACCTCCTGAGAACGGAGCTCTTCCACTATGAATATGGGGTTCAATTATAATTCTTTCCTGGCAGGACTGCCTACAGCATTGCCATAAGATTGTGTGGGAAGAAGAGCATGCTCTCTTTACTGGCTTGGGCAACTGTTTCTGTTGCCCAAAATAAAAACCATTTCTGTTTTTACACCCTCAGTTTTGTTCTCACACCTCTGACTAGCACATTCATCCTGTCAAACGTCAGGGTTTTATTTCAGATCAGTTTCTCAGCCTGAGCCTGCGAAGTGTCCTCTTTCTTGTCTGGCTAATACTCGGGTCTTTCAGGGGGTTGCAAGACTCCCAACAGTTGTTGTTTCTAGGAATGTCATGTTCTAGGATCTTTATACAGGGGTGAGTTTTTTGCCTTGAAGCAATATGAGTTTCAGTTTCTTTGAAAATCAAAGGATCTCATTACCCAGAAGTCTAGCAGCTCCCTAATTCCTGTTCTGCCAGTCTTTCCACCAAGGACTTGTATCCAGTGTGTGAGGGGGAAGAAGGTTCCAGTACTGTGCCTTGTGGCTTAATGCGGAACTACATTTTCTCATCTGCATTGACAGCTTGGAGTGACAGAATGATGATAGTTCAGGGAAGTTTCTCTAATATTTCAGACGTTCCCTTAATTTACCTACCATCAGATCTCAGCAATGTGTGAGGATAGGAAAGATAGGATACTGGATAACCCCAGGAAAAGCCAAACCTGGATAATATCTATGAATGAAAATAGAAGAATCTGCAAGACAGGCATAGCGGAGAAATGAGCTTAATATTTCTATTACGTGTGAAGTATGCCAATCTCAGAGGTTGTTTCAGCTTGAGTCTTCAAGAACCACAGCACTCTCGGATGCGTGCAGGGTGCTTTCCAACCCCAGTCTGTTAATGCAGGGTATATCTGCACCTGCAGAATTCTTAGTCTGTCTCCAAATGATTTTCACATGGCTTTTTAGAGGAAACATACTTCATCTTTTCTGAGTTTTGAACGGAATTATGGTTGGTTTGTTTCTGAAATGTTTCTTTACTAAATATAGGTTTGGAGGGGTAGTGGTGAAAGGGAACTTTCTTAAAACTTCTCTGTGAAATTACAAAATAAAGTGTTATGATCCAAGTTGAACATCTGCTTCTGCTTGGCTCTGCATCTCTTGTAGTAGAAGTACCAGGAGAGGCTTTGCAATTTGTTCCAGCTTAGAGAGTGAGTAATAAGGAGATGCTTACCTCTTCTGAGACCAAATGAAGAGCTGGCATTTGATACATGTGTGTTATTGCACACAAGTAGTTAATTTGTGTTGACAGAGTATCCACAGTTCTAATCATGCTAATTTAAATAAATAATGAAGTTAAGTAGCGACTACACTGGAATTCAAGACATTTATTTCCACTCTTTCTTCTGGTTTTCATGTGTAATTAATATTGCAGTACATGCAGTGCATTTCAAGTTAAAATAAAAATGAAGAAGTAACAGGTAACATAGAGAGGAAAGAACTTTCTGGATTAATAAACACCCAAGTCATGCTGCCATATCTAACTTTAGAGTTATCCTACAAGAAAACAAGTCCAACATTTTCCGTATTGATCAATTCTTCATATTGAAATATCTACAACAAAACTGGAAAGGAGGAAAATCCTTTTGTTAGTATGGCTTGGGCTAAGCAAAAGATCACAAGCATTCAGCATGTTAAGAGGTGTCATCAGAAAATACAGGAATGTTCTTTTTTTTTGATAAGCTTCCTTTTTGCTGACTTATGTTGAGTAGTTCAGGAAAAGGCTGTAGCATTCATAGTGCACTTGTATTCCTCCTATTTGTGCATATTGCACCATATTCAGGTAAAGACTACAGATAAGTTTGCCACCCACAGGCTATCATAAAATGGCATTAGTTATGTTAACCACATTACCAGCTGTCAGGAACAGGGGTACCAGTCACACTACTTTGTAGTATTCATTATGTATTGCTTTGTAGTTGACTGCATCAGTGCTTCTCAATCTACCTAGTTTTCCTAGGCCCTCTTGAAGACCTTGAACTTTTGCCTACATGTAGGTGATCTACACAAATGTAAATCACCATCATACTTTGCCAGCTCAGTGTTCAGACTGTCTTCCAAGTAATAAGTTAATGAACCTTAGCAATCCTAGCATGGATCCCACAGGCTTGCTGCTGTTAGCTTCTCACAGGGGTGAGAATTGGCTGTTCATGACAGCCAGTTATGTTTGGTCTTGCAGTGTCTGTGCCCAGGTCAAGAGAAAGCCACAGGACACTTAATTCCTGAGTGGCTATGGGAAATTACTGCAATGTGTATTATTGTGAACATGCCTACATCTTAGGGGTATACAATGATGCTCATGATGGTGGACTTGTTTGTCAAGGTGGCTATTTTTATTCCACTGAAGAAGCTGCCTACAGCTTCTCAGACCTCATGTTTGTTGCTGCAGCATATGTCTCACTGCCATTGCTTGCAGGACAGCATTGTGACGAATTGTGGGACCCAGTTTTCTGCCAACCTCTGGAGGTGCAGCTCTCTGTTTCCACTCCATATCACCCACACCCCCCCGAGTCATAGGAAGCAGGTGAACCAAATCCTGAAGCAGTATTTCCATTGCATTAGTTAACATCAGGATGACTGAGTCTTAGTTCCTGTTGGTAGAATTTCCCTGCAGCTGTAGTGACCACTCTTCCATGCAGCAGACTTTTTTGTATGTACAGTACCCATCCAGATACTCCAGCATTTGTTCAGGGACTTTTTTCTGTGGACTCCCTTGAGTACTTGCTGCGTGTGCATTTGTTTCTTCAAGAGCAGATAGGAAAAGCAAAGATTGCTTACCAAGGGGAAGCTGACAGATGTTGGTGAGTGGCACCAAACTTTGCAGTTGCATGAACATATTTGTCCAGTGAACATGTTCGTCCAGTGAACATGTCCCCACCAGCCCCCCTCTGTTGGTGAGAACAAGGTCCAGCATAGCCCATCTCCTTATTGGTTCCTATGTTGCTTGGAGAATGAAGTTATCATCAGTGCATTCCAGGAACCTCCTGGATTACTTGTGCCCTGCTGTGTTGTACCTCCAATGGTTATCACTGTGGCTGCAGCCCACATGAGGACCAGGGTTTGTGAATGTGAGGCCTCACCCACCTGTCTATAGAGGGTCTTATCCGCTTGGTCTTCCTGGTCAGATGGCCTGTCGCAGATCCCACTGTAATGTCTCCTGTCCCTGCCCTCCCTTTAATCCTCACCCATAAGCTCTCAGTTGGCTCCACATCCAGCCCCAGGCAGAGCTGTGTGCACTCCAGTGACATAGAGGGTGACATCTCCTCTTTGTCTCCCCAGCCTGTCTTTCCTGAAGAGCCTGTATCTCTCAATTCCAACACTCCAGTCATAGGCTGCGTCCCACCATGTCTCCATGATGGCAGTGAGTTCGCAGCCCTTCAGGTGTGGCATGTCTCTACTCCTCTTGTTTGTTCCCCAAGCTACATGAATTGGCATAGAGGCATTTCAGTTGCACCCAGATGAAACCCAACTTACTGGCTGGAGTGGCTGGAAGTCCTTTGTGCTACTTTTCCTTTTGATCCCAGGCAGTTGTTGAATGTGCAGTCATCTACCCCTGGAATTGTTACATGGTGATTCCTAATGTTGTATCACCTCAATCATAATGCTTCTAAAAGCATATTCTATGTTTCAGCCAGATAATCCTGCAAACATTTCTTTGGGTGCATGTGGTGGTATGCGTTAAGTGTTGTGTAAGATTCCCCCTGAGACATGAGAAGTATTTTGAAGGTTTCAGCTACAGCAGTTTTATCAGCCTTTTTTTAGAATATGCTCTGTTCTTTTCCTTCAAGACAGTGCCATCCTTCAGTGTCCAGCCGAGGTAGCACTCGTGAGAGCTAAATATCTTGTGAGTACAAGCAGGCTCACAACCAAAGTCATGTGAATTCCTCAGAAACAGAAGCATAAGACTCCTAGATATTATTCATAATTTTATATTTTATTTTCAATAGATATGCACTTCCTAAGACTGTTGAAGTGACTACAGCACTCTTGGTGTCATGCTATTTGGTCACTGCTGTTACCGATGTGTCACCAAAGAAGACTTAGAGGTTAATGTGGAAATTTCAAAGCTGTATACTTCTGCTTCCATTCCCCATTCTCAAGACCTTGGTCAGCAGTTTCTGAACTATCCATTATGTTCTCTGCCTATTCTGTTTACACTAATGAGGTTAGTGTGGATATAGAGAGTAGGGTAGAAAGAATGGCAGTTTCAGTATGATGGGGTCTGGTAAGTGCCAGACATGTTTAGGGTACTGTGGGAAGCTAGCTAGGATGTTGCAAACAGCAGGCTAGTAATTGCATATGCATACTTGCAGTTGGCTATTCCAGAAAATTATTTTTTTTTTCTTTTTTCTTTTCTTTCTGGAAACTGAGTTGAAAATGTACTGTTGCAGTGAGGTAGCCCATTTCACCAGACCATGTGTCGTGGTTTAAACCCAGCTTGTTCACTAGCTGGCTAGCCCAGTCAGACGAGCATGGGACTCTTAATCCCAGGGTTGTGGGTTCGTGCCCCACGTTGGGTGCCAAAAAGAACTCATTCACTAATTCCCCCCCCCTTCTTTCCCTGCCCATACTCCCGGAGGGATGGAGAGGAGAATCAAAAAGAATGCAACTCCCATGGGTTGACATAAGAACAGTTTAGTAACTAAGGTATAACATAAATCACTACTGCTACCACCAATAATGATAAGGGAAATAACAAGGAAAGAGAATACAACTGCTCACCATCAGCCAACCGATATAACTTATCCCCCCCTGCGTGACCAAGCACCAACCGATACCTCCTTCAACCCTCAGTCCACTCACCCTTTCAGGTAACTCCCAGTTACATCCTGGGCATGACGTGCTGTGGTATGGAAAACCTCTTTGGTCAGTTTGCGTCAGGTGTCCTGTCTCTGCTTCCTCCTGGCTTCCCCTCCTCCCTGGCAGAGCACAAGGCTCACAAAGTCCTTGGCCAAACCAAAACATCATTGTTATCAGCTCTGTTCCCAGGCCAAAAGTCAAAACACAGCACTGCACCAGCTACCAAGAAGGAGAAAAATGACTGCTACTGCTGAACCCAGGACACCACGATAATTAAAATCACTTTGGAGTGCAGAGCTCTATTTCTCCTCTAACTAGCTGACAACTGTCTTATATGTTGGATTTTATTGGATCATAATGGTGATGATTGTACACTTGGATAGAAATCACCAGTGTGAGAACTGAACATATTATTGAAATTAATGTGCAGGTATGTGTGTTTCCATGGTTTAATTTCTAGGAAAGATAACAATATCTGATTTTTCTAAATCAGTCGGTGGGAAACTAGTCTTCAGTCTGGAAACTATGGGATTAAATCCTTTGGTTTTGTAACTCATTGTAAAAGTGCTCAGTCCAATAGAGCTGTGTCAGTGTACCCATTCATATCAGCTGTATATCTGATTAATATATATAGTCGCACATGACATCCTTGTTTCTATATTGGAGAGACATCAATTTGATAGGGGGACTACTTAGTGGATAAAGAACTGGCTGCATGGCTGCACGCAAAGAGTTGTGGTCAACAGCTCAGTGTCCAGATGGAGACCAGTAACAAGTGGTGTTCCTCAGGGATCAGTGTTGGGACCGATCTTGTTCAGCATCTTTGTCAGTGACATGGACAGTGGGATTAAGTGCGCCCTCAGCAAGTTTGCCAATGACACCAAGCTGTGTGGTTCGGCTGATATGCTGGAGGGAAGGAATGCCATCCAGAGGGACCTCAACACGCTTGTGAGGTGGGCTGATGCCAACCTTATGAAGTTTAACCATGCCAAGTGCAAGGTCCTACACCTGGGTCAGAGCAATCCCAGGCACAGCTACAGGTTGGGCAAAGAAGAGATTCAGAGCAGCAGGACATAGAACTGTTGGAACAAGTGCAGAGGAGGGCCACGAGGATGATCAGGGGACTGGAGCACCTCCGGTATGAAGACAGGCTGAGAAAGTTGGGGCTGTTCAGCCTGAAGAAGAGAAGGCTGCGTGGAGACCTCATAGCAGCCTTCCAGTATGTGAAGGGGGCCTATAGGGATGCTGGGGGTGGACTCTTCATTAGGGACAGTAGTGATAAGACAAGGGGTGATGGGTTAAAACTTAAACAGGGGAAGTTTAGATTGGATATAAGGAGGAAGTTCTTTACTGTGAGGGTGGTGAGGCACTGGAATGGGTTGCCCAGGGAAGTTGTGAATGCTCCATCCCTGGCAGTGTTCAAGGCCAGGTTGGACAGAGGCTTGGGTGACATGGTTTAGTGTGAGGTGTCCCTGCAGGGGACACAGCAGGAGGGTTGGAACTAGATGATCTTAAGGTCCTTTCCAACCCTAACTATTCTAAGATTCTATGATTCTATGAAAATTGGGTGTTACCTAAAAAGTTTTTGAAAACTGGTGCATTTAAAATATTGCATAAAGGTTTAAAAATAGGCAGAACTGGTTAACTCTGAGCCCTTGGGACTGAACTTTAATGTTTTTTATTTCTCAAATAAGCTATATGTTATTTCTTTATCTTCGAGTCCTGTGACAATATCTTGTTTCCCTATATTACTCGATCTTGAAGAAACTACTAATGTGAAAGGTGCGAGGACAAAGAAAAGGAGCACCGGCCACTTAATAGGAGCATAAGATCTTCAGATTAAATTTCATTATTCTGTACTATGTCTTATGTTCACAAACATTTTTTGTGCATTAATGCTCTTTTCATAACTGGCAGTTATCCTGTGCCTTTGGAGCCAGAGGTGCAGGAATGTATTTCTAATCCATACGAACTTTTGCTGTCTGACAGTGGTATCCATCTGGGAAGCCATACCACTTTTTAGCTGCTTGGATTGTCTGACTCTTCTTGCCTATACCATCCAAGAAGTTATCCTAACCAAGTGGCATGCTAATTTTTAAATCAACATTTTTGTTCACCACCTAGACCTATCTTTTCCAATTGCCACCAGCTGCAAAGTTCACAAACCTGTGTGTATGAACATTTGTTTTATCCATGATTATTTACTGTACTATTCTCTGACTGCATTGACTTTCTCTGTAGAAATCTTGTAATATACTGCTAGTCTAATAATAAGAATCACATGAAATAAGTGCTTCTTAAATGTGGTTGTGGAACAATTGCCTGTACAGAGACTTTCCAATGGACAGGATGTAAACTATAATTTTAATACCAGTAACGATTATATAACTATTTTCTCATAATACAAACATAACTAGTATCAAGCCGTAGCACACAAGCCCTATGAAGGCCAATCTATTGCTTAGAATGGATACCTAAAAGCATTAGTTATTGCTTAAAATAGAGAGAATTTGTTAATATCTGAAATTAATGTTTTAATTAAAAATGTAGCAGAATAATTATAGTGTTTGATTAAGAACAATTATATGTCTCTTCAACATAGTGTTATCAGGTTATTTGTTACCTGCCTTTCTGAAAGATTTATTTTTAAAGGAACACTGACAACATGGAAAGACTTTCAGTGAAATAAATGAAACAGCAGAAAATTTCACAGGCAAGTGGAAAGACTCTAGATGCTGAATATATACTTAAATCAGAGCTCAAAAACATTGGGAAGACTTTATACTTTCTTGTTTCCTTGAGATGTTGCAAGTTAGACCATGGTTTAAAAGATGTCACTGATGTACATCTTGATTACCATATGCTGTGATCTCTACCCTGCTGCATATACTATCTGACTGGATGTAATGGATGGGAGCCTATCTGAGAGTTGCTTCCCTCTCATGACCAAGAGACTACAAATTACACTTTTTGTCAAAGTATATTTGGTGAAGTATATATATTTTTGTTCATCATTCAGTTATTGTGCAGCTGTTCTATGACCTTCATACCTGGCTGCACCAGGGCTCCTGGCCAATACTCTAGGCATGGCCAACAGTGAGATGGTGAGAAGCTGCACAGCCCCACAAGTAAACAGTGATCTGGCATAAAGCTGGCTGTTTTTCTAAGGCTATAAAAGGAGGACCCTCTTGTGCCTGAATCTGAAGATTCACCTACGGGTGGATGCACCAAGTAGGAGTTTTCCAGTTACCTGGGACTGCCGGCGTTGGCTGCAATGGGACTTCCCAGCTGAAGTGTGGGACCGGTTGGTGATTCGGTGGTAATTAGTGATGTATTTCTTTTTAATCTCTATTTTCTCTATGCAGTAATGATTTGATGCTAATTTTCCTCTGTACTTTACATATATTTAATATATATAGAGAGATACACACCTGATTCACATTAGTATGCTTGTTTGCTCTAGTGTGCTTATTCACATTAGTGTGCTTGCTTAATAAACTGCATATTTTTTTATATTCTATAGCTAGCATATAGTCATTTTGTGGCATACCTTGCCTGTTAGCATAACACTGGAGGCTACATTTTCATTGCAAGTAAAAGCTCTACAGCCTTCTACATAATTTAAGACTGAGAGAGAACATCACTAAAATATATTATTTTGCTAAACAGCATTAGTCTCACTGTTTGCTTACAATTTTCTTCTATAATCCTATTCAGATGATTGCAAGGGTTTTGCACTCATGAAAGCCTTGTGCAAATGAAATCAAATCTGGTACTGTCAACACTGAGTATTTCAGAGAAGTGTGTGCAATAACATGCATGTATTCTGTGGCAGTACCCTGACCATTCTACAATCTATGCAGTTTCAATTAGTGTTAGATAAGAGAACTGACTGCTTCCTGAGCTGAGCTAAGAATAGAAACACTGGAAAGAGAGTGCTAAATCCATATATGTAGAAAGCTGAAGAACTGAACCCTAATGGGGAGATTGCCATAGACATCTCACCACTGAGAAGAATCTTCCTTCTCTTCGTCTCACTCTGAGCTGATGTTGCTTAGCTGCATGCTTGTGAGCCCTCCTTTTACTGATGATATCCTTTGCAGATTCTGATAAAACCCATAATTAAAATTATCCACTGTTTTGCTGAATTAGTTTTCTGCCAGATTAGGCAGTAGAAGAGTTGAATCAGCCTGCAGAGGAATATAACTAGTATCAGAGTTGGTACAAAGTTAGTAGTGAAAGTATGAAGGAAATATAGGCCAAGAGGAAGAGCTGAGCAGAAAAAGGACATTGCCATTTTGTTAAGTGGCAAGCTGTTAGATCTGCACAAATTATCATACTTAACGGTATTCTAATTTACCTGAGGAAAAAGCAACTTTTGAATCATTCTTTATAGAATACTGACCACAAAAACTGACAAGTTTCTTCTCTGCTACCTGGATGATATCCTAATAGTGCATGATAATTTCTAATTAGTATTCCTTAAAACAAAACAAAACACAAACCCAAAACCAAACCACAAAAATATAGATGTGAGTCTAGAAGTGAGATACAAACATAGTAGAAATGTTGCAAGGAAAAGAGAAAAATACATTGATTTAATTTCAGGATGTGGAAGTTTTAAAATAGTTTATTTATTTTTTATGAATTAAACAAAAATAGCAAGGCAGGAAGAGCATTTACAGGCAAAGGGTCTATGCTACAGTAAAACATTCTAATCTTCTAACCCTGTCAAGCCTCTCCTTCTTAAAATACGTCTTGAACTTGAGGGCTTTTGTTTGTTGGTTTTTTGATTTTTTTTTTTTTTTTAATTTATCTGTAATGTAGCAATGTCATCCATCTAGGAGCTCGTGTACCACTGCTGTTTATTTCTACATGGCTACTGGGAATGGGACTGCAATTGGCATCCTGCCAAATCCTCGTTCTAGGCCAGAAAGAATAAAGAATTTGCTAGATTCTAAGAAAATACATAGTAGAACAATTAAAATACATATTTTTGTCAGCAGTGGAGCTAAATGAGATGTGGTTGTCTTTGCATATCTTAACTCGTTGGAAATTCTTGATAGTAACTTTTCTTGCATTGGCATCCTTGAATGCTCCCTCTTGTACATGCCTCTACATGCACTATTATAAGCGTTCCTATGCAAGGATTCTTTGTTGTATAGTTCATGGTGGAATTTTTTCTCATATTGAGGCACTTATGGTACCTATTCTCTCAGATCTATTTTTCATCTAATTGGTTAGAAATTTATTGCATTTAAGATGTTTTCCCTAAGATAAATGCAGTGGTCTTGAAGCTTCTGGAAGAGACAACAGGAAGAGGCAAGGTAATGTGTAATTTAACTATGCTCTGATCAAAAAGGAATGTAGATCTAGGAAGTATTGCTGAAAGGTAGGTTTTGTGACAACATAATATACATAGCAATGATTCTTCTGTGGTAGCAGCTGTTTCTCCTAGGTGAGGATATCTCAACAGGTAAGATACACAGGCTGATAAGGCTATTTATTTTATAAACACTGTACTGTGGATTCCTTGGGATAATACTCTGAACAGACAGTGGTTACTAACAGCTGTAGTTCTTGCTTGCAGGGGATAAGGGTGTCAGCAATGTACAGGTTTTTAGCTTTAAATAAAACCCCCTCACAGTAAAGAGGAAATTAACACAGTAATCGGTAGTATTTGCTACCTCAGTCAAGGAATAAAGCCAACTTCCCCATTCTTTCTCTCTGCTCAAGCTTTAGGTATAAGTATTTGTTGGGGGAATTTTTTTGTCCCTTTTAAGGCCATCAGCCAAACGTTTCACCCGTCCCACATCTGATTCTGAGCTAAACATGTTTTAGCAAGTCTGATGAAGTAACACACTTGTCTTCAAACTCTGGAGTCTGGGAAACTTCTCAGCTACAGAGCCCTACATCCTATTTTAATGTAGCTTCTTCTTATGTGCAGATCTGATAGAAAACAACTGGATACTTCCCACTGTGTCAAAGGCACCCAAGCGTCTACCTGACAGTTGTAATATTCATGTGGCCAAAATTCTGTTCCTCTCACCAGAAAAATAAACCAGAACAAAGAAGTTCTGAGTCATGTTTCCTTCTGTTAAAAGCTGAAATATCTCAGGGAAAGCAGTTCTTCAAAGGTGAGAAAGAGGCAGGGTTTCTAGCAAACATATTTTCCCCTATGGAAAAGCCTCAATTAAGATATTCCTGAATGGAGGCTGCCAAAAAAAGATGGAATATAAATCATAGCAGATGTTTTAAGGATATATTTAGGACTTTGTGCAATTAAAGAAATGTTATATTCTGCATCTTGAAAAAAAAAAAAAAAAAGCCATTGTGGTAATAATTTACTTAAGGCATGGGAAAAAAAACACCAGACATTCATTGTTCTTATCAATCACTCCTACTACTGGGCTATAACTAAAACTGGTATTTAATAGTGAAAAGGATTTGTAACTTTTTGACAGAGATTTTTTTTTCATCATTTCACTGCAGAAATTCCAGGTTTTTAACAACTCCTACAAAGCTGGAGCTTCAGTTCTGTTCAAATGTGTTCTAAATGATGTCATACAAAATTATATGGAAACCCTTATTCTTGTACTACTGAGCAAATGCAAATTGGTGCTCCTGTGAAATGACCTCTATACCTAACCATATATACTAACTATGAGTAGTTCAGATAGTATTCTCTTAAAACTTGACTTTAATAGGGAAATACAGTTATGGAAATTTCCACACATGTACTAGAGCATGATCTTATTTTAGCCCTTCTTCTTCACAGAGAAGAGTTATGGATTGATAAAAATGAAGAATGGTGAAAGCAAATGATAAGCAGTTAAAAAAAATATTAATAGGGCCTCTCTGCGCTCTCTGCATGACACTGTGTAGGATCCCAATACTGCCGAGTCACCTGTATGGTTGTTAATGTTTCCTTAATATATTTAAATATAGGCCAGGCAGGGTCTGTGCTTAGAAGAGAAAGCTCTCAGGACATCCTATGATATTAAAAGAAATGCTTTGCTCATGTAATAATTCAATAATTGAAGTTTTTCTTTTGAGGATGGGTTGTTGTATGCTAAGGAGTGTCTAAAACCATGTTGGTGTGTAAACAGTAATTAAAACTGACACAGCTCTACATTAGGGCTGGAACTAAACTCCAAGGGCATAGTGTGAAACGTAACTAGGATCTAGTTTAAGCCACAGGGTTGTCAATGTAACTAAGTATTTAAAACACTTAAGACTAAGGTGTGAAAAAATAGCCTTCCCGGTTCATGTACCAGTGAGAAGAAGTACAGGACTGTGAATAAAGTCCGAGCTCTTGTGGATGCCTGGCCCCCATCCCCTCTGCCCACCCCCTTAAGAACAGTTAAACGTAAGATTTCTTACTTGGTAAAATAAACAGGGGACCTTCAGATTCTGAATCAACACCCATTTTCTTCTTTTCCAACAATCGGGTTAAAATTTTCCCATATTAAGGGGAAAAAAAGGTATTTAATCAGCCACGTGATGACAGAAGTGTAGTGGTAAGGGAGGAGGGAGCAGGTAAGGCAGTAATAAAGCTAAACACAGAAAATTAAGCTTAAATCGTGACGGTGACATGCAGCTGAAGCTGCCAGGGTCCCGCACATTGCCACGGGTGTCAGGCCCCTGAGCAGCCTCGGCGCGGCGTCCCGGAGCCGAGCCCTGCGGTCAGGTCATCCCTCCCCTGCAGCGACGGGACACCCCCGACATACCCCCAGGAGAGCAGACGGCAGGGCCCGACACCAGGACACCCGTTCCCGCAAGGAGAGCCGTGCACGGCGGTGCGCACCGGCACCCAGAGCGTGGGGCTGGCGGGGGGCGGGGCGACGGGGGGGAAGCTGGCGCCGGGCCCCAGGCAGAGGGTTGTTGGTGCTGGCTGAGAAACTGCAGAGCTGGGGGGCATCAGCGGCCGCTGAAGGGGTGGGATCAGGTCAGGCAACAGCAACTGCAGTGTGAGGTGGCGCAGCAGCCCGGGGCAGCGCCTGGCCTGGGAGCATGCTGCGGGAGGAGTGAAGAATCGTGCCGCGCCGCCGCGTCGTTTCTCCCCTCTCACCAGGAGTTTCTCTCTTGAGGGCGGAGGCCGGACTCTGCGAGGGAACATGCAGCCGTTTCCCGGCGGTGAGTACCGCGGCGGTGCACCCCGAGCTCGGGATGGAGGCTCACGGCCTCCCCGGGCTGGCCCGTCATACCTTGCCTCCTGCCGCAGGGCCCGGGCGCGGCGGGAGTTCCCAGCGGGAGCTACTTGCCATGGGGAATGGGGAAGACTCCTCAGTCGTACTTATTCCGTGGGAGTCACCTCAGGTCTTGTTTTATTTGGGTGAATTAGGACACGTGTGTTGTAACTTGGAAGGTGAGAAGAGGGTCCTACTCTTTCTCGGTACTTGTTGCCTGGCCATAGTCTTGCTGTGGCAGATAACGGACAACATGAAGCCTGGGCAACTTCTGCACCAAGGTGCGTTCTCACTATGTATTGCTCCGTGGAAAGAAAGAGCCTTATAAGCACCCGCATGATGCCAAAGCCATCATGTCTCTCTAATGAGAAGGAGGACCCAAACCCCTTGTTTATGCAGTTTTCCTGACCTAAGCACTTTCTACAGTGTTTCCTCACAGCAAAGGAGAAATGAAATACAGGAGGATTTAGGCTGTTTAAAAAAATGTTTCAGTGTGTTCCTGGAAACAGGAACCTTTCAGAACTGTCGGTGCACTGACAGAATAATAATGCTTAAAGTAACATTGTGGTTGCAGTTTTGAGATAAGCATACAAGAGTGTTGACAGTGTGTGTGCTTATGCTTGTGACTGAAAAGAAGCCATGTGAAGTCCATGTTACCGCTGCTTCTGTATCAGTAACACATTTTATCGATCCAGGACAGAAGAGGAAATTAAGCTCTCAGATCAAACTGAAACTGAAGTATGTTGGTTAGTCTTAAGACCATAGCCAAATATGGACTTAAGAAAAGACACTCGGTAAAGCAACAGCTTTCTGTTGAAAATACAGCTCTTTTATTATAGATGGGATTTGGTCTGTTAAATTACAAACATGCTGGGTAGCTATAGCTAAAACACAGGGTAGAGTTTGCTGCATTATATTTTAACTCCTCAGTGACCTGCCAAATCAAGAGTACAAAACTTCTGCCAAAATCAGAAAAAAACCCATGCAGTAAAAAATAAACTTTCTGTTTCACTTGGGAAGTATATTGTCATTGCCTTGTGTTTCCCTTTTCTCAAATACTCTAAAAATTTGGTATCTGAATGTCATGATCTCTGGGTATATTTTGTTGGTTTAACTAGCAAGATGGACTTTTTTTTTGTTTGTTTTGAGATTTTTTGTTTCCTTATTTTGTGGATTTTTTGTTGTATGGTTTTTGTTTGGGGTTTTTTTTCCCATATGTATAGTACAGTTTGTACAAGCAGTTGATCTTTTGGTTTACAGTTTATTACAGTCACAAGGTTGTAAAATGCATTCCCCTATGAGTGCTATGTTGCACCCCTGTCGTTGCTATCAGTCTAAAAGTCTGTTTGACATAATAATGTTACTGCATTGTGCAATAAAACATTAAAAAGATTCTGCACTTGTAACCGTGCAGCTGGAAGAAGTGGCAGTGTGAGTTTGATCATATAGCTCAAAGGTACTTGTGCTACCACTAAGAAGCCATATTCATGCTCAGAACTTCCTATTTCTTTTTTCCCTTATGTGAAAAGCCTGGGGATGGAGCTAAGATGATTTGGATGAAAATTTGTAACTGAAGCTGGTTAATAAATTTCCTCCAGAAAGCTGGCTGTGCTGGGAGGGACACTGAAGAGAATGTGCAAATATGAGAGCATAGATGTTGCTCCTTATTTTGATGATCTTGAGGTGTGTTTGGTGCTCAGTAGCAGCTGCTAAAATCTGAACTGAAAGGGATGTTTACACTATTGGCTGGTGGTCTGAAGCTGTTACGGGCATCAAATTTTTAAAATAAACTATGCTTTATGGTAACTGAAAGGTTTTGGTTTGTGTTATGTTTGTGGGTGTGTATGTTAATTTCCTGAACAAAGTCCTATGTAAATTCAGAGGAAAACGTGGTTGTCACGGGAAGCTTACAATATTGTATCTGTAGCTCTCAAGAGTTCTTTGGGGCTTTTACTTTTATAAAACAGGGGGAGCGCACTGAGTCTTACGATTTTCCAAAGCATTTCAGTTGGATTTGGAACTCTGCCCATTTGTCAAACTGTCGAGAAGACAATTTCTTGTTTTACTTTATGGATGTAGAGCTGTTTCAGAATGGATATAAAGACTTTATAAAACAGTCCTTAAGGCAGCAAATGCACTGAAGTGGGAATGAAAGATCACTGTTTTTCTAATTGAGAAGTCAAAGAAATCCTTTCCTAGAAATGCTAGCAGGTGTGCTGAACTCTTATTGTTTGAATAGTTTCTCCAGTGGAAACACTCAGATAACCTAAATAAAAAGGTTTAAGATTAATTTTTTACTTCAGCCCCCAGCCCCGTACTGGGAACTTAGCTCAAGTCAACTTTGGAGAGCTCTCTGCTATGCCTTCTTTTCTGCCCAGGACTTTAGTTGAAGATAATGTATGAGTTCTGTGGCTCTGGAAGAACAGTTAATTGCAGATCCATTCTTAGGTCCTGGAGTCACTGAGTTAATCATAGTTTATCTCAAGTTGGAAGTGACCTGTAAGGATCATTGAGTCCAACTCCCTGCTCCTCTCAGGACTACCTAAACCCAAACCGTATGGCTGCGAATGCTGTTCAGATGCTCCTTGAACTCTGACAGGCTTGGTGCTGGGATCACTTCCCTGGGGAGCCTGTTCCAGTGATGAACCACCCTCTCAGTGAAGAACTTTTTCCTCATTCTCAGTCTGAAGTTTCTCTGAAATGTTATAAATGTTGTAAATCAGTGTGTCAGAAATGGTTATTGGTAAGATTTTATTTTTTTATATAAATTTGTCAAATTTACATGACTGTTCTTAATCTGAGACCTTTTCAGAAATATGAATAATCAAATTAGAAGCACATGTAGAACTTGACTGTGTTTGCACATAATTATTTTTCCAAGTTACATGATCTCAAATCCTCTGAATTGGTATCTAAAAACTAATGAGCAGAATTTATTAATTCTGTCTAGTCATTTGCTACCTACACAATTTTACCCCCTCCACAACAAAAAACAACCAACAAACAAACCTGACTAAAGGAGATACATCGTGTAATTTGGGACAGCTCTCTTTTGACAATACTATGAAATGTTTTGCAAGCTTTTTGCCTTTATTTTTAGATTGTATGTGTTTCTGAAAGATTACTTCACCATTTCCTGTTTAATATGTTAAACACGGAACTGTTCCATTTGAGATGAAAGGAAAGGTGGAAGTAAACTATTACAGCATTTCTCATGACAGCTGATGTGCATAAACAAGTAGCTGCAGAAGAGAAAACTTGTGATGATATGCTGAAATGTGATGATCTGCTGAAATGCAAATAATATTCACTTTTACTGACATTCTTAAATTATTTTTATCTTCTTTTTACACAGGAAATAAAAACTTTGAAGTTAATTGCATAACTAAACTGATGAACAAAATAAAAAGGCTTTCATGGGAAGAAGTGGGGTTTTTTTGTAGAAGGTAGAAATGATTCAAGTTAGTTAATGTAATTTACAAAGAGAAAAATGTCATTTGCAAAATCTAGTAATTTCAGCTAGTTCCTGACTATTCATCAATGTTTTCTGTCTTTGTGTTAGATTTGTTCAGTATATAATTCAGTATATATATGTATTTTCCCTTGGACGACATGGTCTAGGGTGAGGTGTCCCTGCCCGTGGGAGGGGGTTTGGAACTGCATGATTTTATAGTCCATTCCATTCCATTCTGGTATTGGAGACTGCAGAAGCATGTTCTGTGTGCATAATTTGTTAGAAGCAACAGGCATACACCTAGCTGTCAATACTGCATACTGTTGTGTCACGGAGCAGAAAGGTTCCTGTTGGTTTTAAACTGTATATTCAGTCTTGACCAACAGACCGAGTAATCTGTTTTGGTGAGACAGTAGATAAAAAAGTCTCAGAATCTCAGTGTTTTCTCTCCCTCCCCCATGTTTTGCATATCCCAAGCATTTTACTTTAGTCAAATATTACTGACGGAAAAAAAGGCTGATTGTATCTGTTTCTATATATGAGTTTTATGTTGTTGAAGTGCATGTTGCTGGATAGTATTTTTCCACAAAGCCGTGTTGTAGCATCTGTATCTTGTGTTCCTGTGTCAACTAAGGTAAACAGGAATCTGTTTTATCAGTGCATTTGATATGTATATGCTTTTACTGATTTCTGTGGACTCCCTGTATAGCAATGGCTGCTCAGAAATGAGTTTAGTAATTTGGATGCACTCTGTGTAGCTGAGAAACAATCTGGGCTCCATTCACATGGGCTAAGATTTACATCCTTGTTTTGCTGGCATTTTACAATGCTAAGATCTGGATGTACTAGGAACAAATCTGGAACAGAATATTCCAGCATCTGCCATGAAGTTAAAAGCAATTTGATGGTTAGAATAATGAGGGAAGTAGAGAAACGTGAGAACAGAGAAAGAATCGTTAACACATCAATAGAATTACTTGTAACTGCTTATGGTGGGAATGCCGTTGTTTGTCCTACATTAGGTACACTGATTAGGCTAGCTGGCTCCATCACAGCAACTGACTTGTTGGCAGCTCTCTTGATTGGCAAAAGTTCAGACTAGTGCTGTGCTGAGAGATGGTAAGATAGAAAAGGCTACACTAAATGTTAAAATGCAGGAGGGTCAATATCCTTTACACTTAAAAGTTCTTTTTGATTATTTTCTGCCTCATCCCATGTATACACAAAACCATGAAAGCCATTCCAGTGGCATATCTAAAATGACAATATGTAGATTCTAAACCTTGTCTTTGCCAAACCTGGGTCCTTTTCACAAAAAGAGTAGGCCGTATTGTGGTAACTTTTCATCTGTAAAAATTATGATTATGGGATTAAGATCAATCAAGGCAAAACCCCCTCGTGGGTTTAGAACTGTTACTATGTAGGGTTGTATCATTGGCACGTCTATGATCTAAAGAAATTATTCTCTTCTAAGTAAAATTGGTGATTAAAAATACGCTTTGTCTAGAGAGGAACAAAAAGTTGTGGGTTTTATTTCTATTATATCTTTTTCCCTAATTTTGCTATTTTCTTTCTTTTTCTAGTAGCAGTATATATGTTCTGAAATGTGTGTACGTTCTAATAACAGTGGTGTGAACAAGGATGTGTACATTGCTGGGCAGAGCAACCCAGGTTAGCTGCCTGTATGCACAGCTTGTTGTTTGGAGCTCCCTCAGGGTTGGCTCTAGAATGACCCTGGTGGTATTTTTGCAGAAGTATTTCACAGACCCCACGGGGCACATTCATCTGCTGTATAGATCAGTCTGTCACGCAGTGCAGTCTGCAGCTCTCTCACCTGCTTTTGCAATTATGAGAATGAATGGAAGAAGTGGTCCCAGGATGCCTTCTGAAAAGCATCTGGTGTCTGAACTGCTTCTGACCCCATGACTGTAATGAAGCTTATTTCAAAGCTGATATATGATACCTGGGTAGGGGTTTGGAGCAATTTAGATCTCAGTATTTCTTGAGCTACCATGCAGGCACACTACCATGTCTTTCTCTATCAAAGTCATTTGTCTTACCACATAATGAGGCTGGCAAAAGGGAGATATGTTGTTGCTCTGTTAAAACCATAAAAGTCGCTGCACTGCAAGTCACAGGCAATAACCTTTAGACATTATTACTTCTGTGAGCTGAACTACCAGTTATGAAGCAATGAGTGTGCAGTACTTGTGACCTACAAATGCTTTGTATAGTATTATCACTGGAGTTGTCAAGTTTGTTTAATTAACAATAGCAATCTGGAAAGCACAGTGGGTTGGTTGTTGTTTTTTTTTTTTTTTAAGAAACTGTTCTAGGTGAGAAGGTATGATAATTTGAATTTATTGCTTTAAGAAAAACAGCAAAACGCCAAACAAACAAAAAAAACCCTGTCAGATGTATGACTCATAGTCTGTTAGATATTTTGCAAAGTTCTCTACAAATTTTTCCACAGAGCAACTGCTACTGGCAGAGAAGTGTTTTGCAACTTCAGCTGTGATGAGCCTGGTATTTATCAGCCATAAAATTGGTGAACAGATACAGTGCAGAAGATAGTAAGCAGTCATGAATATGTATATTCAGTAGCTCAAGAAATTTGAGACACTATTTCCTGTCTTGTCTTGTTCCTGGAAGACTAAAGGCCTTTTCATTCGGCTTCCGGGGTTAAACAGCTTCTATATGTTTAATTGCAAAGCATACTGTTGATCAGATTGGAGATAGGAAACACAAACCCCATGTTCTAACATTGAAGTTCAGAGCCCTCTTTCCCATTCTGTGTTTTGTTCAACCCCTGGCTGAGAATGGAACACTGGCTTAATGCTTTTGGGAGTTGTAGAAGGTTTTCTCTCTCAGTAGTGCCCAAAGAGCAAAGTATAATTGAAAACACCCCCTCCTCTTCCCTTCCCTCCACTTCCCTTGCTTTTCACTGTGGAAAAAATACCAGATTGAAATTTAAAAATATTTGCTAAGATGTGAATGGACATTATATAGCCTGGAGAAGGGAAGGCTCCAGGGGGACCTTACAGCAGCATTCCTGTACTGAAGGGGTCCTACAAGAAACTTGGAGAGGGACATTTTACAAGGGCATGTAGTGATAGCACAAGGAGGAATGGCTTTAGGCTGTCAGAGGGTAGATGAAGATTAGGTATTAGGAAGAAATTCTTTACTATGAGGGTGGTGAGATGCTGGCACAGGTTGCCCAGAGAAGCTGTGTCTGCCCCATCCCTGGTAGTGCTCAAGGCCAGCTTAGATGGGGCTTTGAGCAGCATGGTCTAGTGTAAGATAGGGGGTTGGAACTGAATGAACTTCAAGGTCCCTTCCAACCCAAACCATTCTATGATGCTATGACAATATTCCTGTGTTGGTTATCAAAATCTAGATTAAGCTTGTATTAGTTAGCTTCAGCTATCTTTATTGACCTTCAGATAAATATGAAAAAAACACTGTATTTTTTTGCCAGTTGAATAAGTAAAATGTTCAGTGAATTAACCACACTCTTTTTGTTGACACGAAAGTAAAGATTTAAAGACGTATCAGTGATAGTCTGATTATCTCTGTATAAAGGTAACCAGTAAATGCTGGAAAGTAATTGATGCATGTGGTTCTTCAGCCTGAGGTCCTGCTGAAGAAAATGCAATTGTGCTTTCCTTAAAAAATCAGGAAGACACTTTCAGAAAGCCTTTTACAAGCACCCAAGACTAATAAACAGTGATTTACATGAGATTATGCTCTCAGCTCCTGTTTCTTATGGCAATTTAAGGTAAGAGAGAGTCTTAAAATACATAATCCATATATTGTTTTAATTTCCATGATACAGACCAACTGGCAGAATTCTGCTCCAGTGTGTGTGCAGAAGCTCGTTACTGCAGTACTTGCTCTCACATTCATGAAACAAACAAACAAAACACCCCAAATTAAACAAAACAAACCAACACTCTCTAGGAACCTTTTTGATTTCAGCAAACACTGCCACTTTCACTGGGGCATGCTCAAGCTTCTAGCTGCTGTAACTTCAAGTTTAAGCTTTATGCTTTTAGCATCACTTAATTAGTGCCAATTGGGGAGCAACAATACTCAGCCCCGTGACCTTTTTTTTTTTTTTTTTTTTTTTTAACTCCTTGTTTTTCCTTGTATTTAGTAAAGACTTAAATTTAAATTTTCATGCCTCGTGACAGATAATTTTTTGTAGTGCATTTTAGCATCTCGGATTGGTACTTCCCTAATTTTAGACTTGCATGACTACAAATGCCTCTAGTGCACCTGCAGCCTCTGTCATGGCAGTGGTAGTTCACTGGAATGTGCAGTTTTACAGATGAAAGTTCCCTAGTATTACAGTTATACCAAGTTTTTCTGTGTCATATTTGGAATCTGAATTCATGTGCAATGCCTATGTCTTGAATTGGAATGTTTGTGTCTTGTGTGTGAAAGATCACACTGATCCTTGGTGTGAAAGATCACACTGAAATGTGATGGTTAGAGTCATTTCCCTTGGGCTGCTGCTTATTCCTAATGACTTGGTTTTGTTTAAGAATACCTTATTTTGTCTTTCCCATAGGTTTTTAGCTATATTGTAGCAGCTCATGCATTGAAACTATGAGGCTGTAAGAGTTCAATTCACATGACTGATGATTCATACTATAATATTATAAATCCCAATAAACCAGCATGAAACAAACACTCCAGAGTTAATCTGAGTGTAAAAAATTTATACATGTTTGCTATGGCTCCTCTCCAAAAAGTAGCCTGAATTCTATGCTTCTGTGAATGCAAATATGTAACACCAGTAAGCTTTTGATACCTTGTCTGTATGCTCTCCAGTGCAGAATGGTAGTCTGGTGTTGCCCTTGATCTTCAGTAAGGTTCTGATCTTATAGATTTTCATCACTACAGAAGAACCAAGACTTTGATTGCTTCCAAGTTTTGCAAATGCTTCAGCAGAAATTGTTTCTAACTGTTGTTTTCATGGAAATGAATGTCTCTTAGGTATTAAAACTGTGAGTTGCCTTGAAACTAACTTTTGTTGTAGCTTTTTTAGTTTCAGTTGGAGATTATTTTGTATAATTCTTTTTGACTGAGTGCTTACATGCAACTTCTAAAAATACTTTTGACAATTGGCTTTAGAAAAAAACTTACTAGAGAATAAGCTCTTCGATAAGCAAACTATTCTATTAGCAACAGAGCTGATAAAAGCCTACTTTCTGCCAGATTGATACTCTCTTTCTCCTCCTTCCCTCTGCAGTGCCTCCCCTGTCATCTACCTCTTTTGCTGGCCATGCAGCAGCACATGCCATGGCTGGTGCTGGAGCTGTGTTGTCTTCTGCCTTTTGGAGTGGTTGAGATGTGAGTCTTAATACCTGCCTTTTCTACATTGCAGATATTGATTTGGGTGTCTTCCACCAGCAGCTGGTTGGTTTGGGGTGGGATTGCTTTGAGACTTGAAGAAATTTGGTCTGTTTTCGAATTTGATTGAACCTAGACAGCAGATTTGAAAAGCAGCCAGCAGAGGGTAATAATCAACCGAATCTCTGTTACAAGTGGTTTAGTGAATTCTTGATAAACTATTATTGGGCAGAGGAATTGTAAAAAAGCTTCCGTTGCACAATATTTTGTCTTTCCATTAATTTTTCTGCTCTAGTTTATCTATGTGTTCACTTGAAACTTAGCTTTCTACCCTCCTTCTTTACTCTGTGAGGCTTCCAATCTGACATATAAGTGCACATGCTCCAGAGTAGAGACCATACTGCTGGACAAGTGAACTGCAACCACAGCCTAAAGGGTGGAACATGAACCACTGTTCTGGGAAATGCCCCAGGAGAAACTTTCAGAAGCTGCTTTTTGCCTGGAGGTTAGAGTAGGTGACTTACTGAAATCACTTCCAGCTCCAGGTACCTTGTGACCCTATGATTCTATTCCTACTCAGAGCAGCATGTTTACAATGAGACAAAGGGTGAGCAGCTAGATCCAAATTCCAAGAATCTACCTGCTTTCATCCATCTCTGTATTGCTTGATCAGATTGACCAGTACACCTTCTACTGACTTTTGTGGAGTAGGATTTTTTTTTATTTATTTTCTTTTTACTTATTTTAAGGACTTTGCAGGAAGATGTTCAAGGCTGACGTCTCTCCCCCCCCCCCCAGTAACCCAGTAGTTTTTTGTTGGAGATGCAAGGTGCTGATTTACAAAGCTCTTACTTGTTTTGAGGGTATCTGAACAGTCTGTCAGTCTAACTCTAGAATAAGTGGCAGGCTAGTACCATTAGAGATTTAATACACAGGTACTATACAAAGTGAAAAGCATAGTAGAACATAGGCTAGAATAAAAATTCTTGCTCCATCCTTTTCAGTGTTATGACTACAGACGCCATCATTTTCGGAGTTTGTGCCCTTGAGACAGGAAGTCTTGGTGCATTTTAAAGTAAATGTTGAGGAGTTTTATATATCTGGTTTGAAAACATTCTTGCCATCTTTTCTTTAAGATGTTTTATTTTCACCTATGAGAATTTCAGCCATATAGAAACCTGACTTAAAAAAAAGGGGGGGGGAATAAAAGGTTACTACTGAACCACAAATCTTTACCCTCCCAGTATCTTACATTAGTCTGTTTCAACATCTTAGATCCTATCAAGCAGCCATATATATATTCCTGAAATGATTAATGTTACTTGTTTCTGTATAATATCCTTAGTTATTGGATGAGACTTTAGCAATATAGATAAAATCACTAATGTATTATGGTAACACTGATATTATAAGTTCTATATAGATTGGCAAAATGTGTATTTTTATCAGAAATCAATAAAAACCAACCTGCTTTTCAGTATGTTTAAATCAAAAGAAAAAATTATCATTCTCATTCTGGGAACCTAAGAGCTGGTGGATAGAGCTGTGATATGATTATTTTTCAATTATAAATAGAACTTCACATCTGAAAGAGATTAGTTTCATTCTGAAGCCTTGCAGTCAGAAAAGAGCTTTGTCTAGTCCCTTAGAAGCTGTGAGAGGAGGCTAACTCAAGTGTAATGTCAAGACCCTAAAACACTGGGGGTAGTGGGGTTTCTTGGGCTTTTCCATTTAAGTTGCTTTGTTCTCTAGACAACACTGTGGTGTCCTGAGAAAAGCCAGCTAACATCCTTTCTATGTTGTTTATAGTACTTTGTATTAAATACAGTGTGAAAAAGGTACCTTGCTCCGAAGTTGGTTACTTTTGGATGTCCATATCCCATTTTTATTTCCACAAGTGTTTTTAATTTTTATCACTTTTCAGTAGGTTAGTTGAAAGATACCCTTTTACATAAACAGCTATAGAGATGACCAGAAGTTTGATTAAAATATAACTGCATGTGGAGTATTAAAGTATCTGATACTTTTAAAATTTTGTATGAATTTCAGTTCTTCTTTTATGTTCAGTTATGTTATCTATCAAGGATGATTTTTGTGGAGGCAAAATCTGATTGGCACTGGTGTAACTTTTTACCTGCATGGATTTCTTCAAGGGTTGTATAAGAAGGTATCTACTGGAACAATGATTTTTATACTGCCATTTTTATATGAGGAATACGTTTAATCTTTTTTTTGGGTATATGTGAAAATGAAGATTAAGAATATCAAATGGATATTTTGTGTAGCTGCCAGCACATCGACAGATTTTCTCCTTTATTAAAGAACTCATTAACTATTCAGAAACTCCTCTAAAACTGTATTGGTTGCCTATGCTTTATTCTGCAACTGAAAGAATATTCCATCTTGACTAATTTAGTTGAATATAAATACAGTTTACTGGGGTAGGAATAATGTAGCCAAGACACTGACATCAGTGAATGAGGGTGATAAGGGACTGGAGCACTTCCCGTATGAAGACAGGCTGAGAAAGTGGGGGCTGTTCAGCCTGGGGAAGAGAAGGCTGCGTGGAGACCTCAGAGCAGCCTTCCAGTACCTGAAGGGGGCCTGTAGGGATGCTGGGGAGGGACTGTTCGTCAGGGACTGTAGTGATAGGACAAGGGGTAATAAATTTAAGCTTAAACAGGGGAAGTTCAGGTTAGATATAAGGAAGAAATTATTTACTGCAAGCATGGTGAGGTGCTGGCACAGGTTGCCCAGAGGAGCCATGGCTGCCCCATCCCTGGCAGTGTTGAAGGCCAAGCTGAATGGGAATTTGAGCAACCTGCTCTAGTGGAAGGTGCCCTGTCTGGGGGACGTGGACAGGGGGGTTGGAACTGGATGATCTTAAGGTTCCTTCCCACCCAGACCATTCAGTGATTCTAAATGGGAGTGCTATGTAGTGGTATAGCTGGTCCCTGGTTGTGGTGCAAGACATGATTGAGTATGCACAACGGAAGCATCTTTTGAAGATACTGAATGAGAAGTTATGGTAGGCAGAAAAGCACAGAAAAGTCTTTTAGAAACAAACCTGAGAGAGAAAATTGATGACCTCTTGATTGCATGTTCTGTAAAAGTGTTTCCCATTCTGTAATTCAGTAAACTGTATCTGAGGTATTATAACCACAACTTTTGTTTATATGTAACATATGGTCTTTTTCAGATCAAATTCAGTTACCCAGGAATATGATTGAAAACAGCATGTTTGAAGAAGAGCCTGACGTTGTTGACTTGGCAAAAGAGCCTTGTTTACATCCCCTGGAGCCTGATGAAGTGGAATATGAGCCGAGGAGCTCACGTCTCTTGGTCCGTGGCCTTGGAGAGCATGAAATGGATGATGATGAAGAGGATTATGAGTCATCAGCAAAATTGCTGGGGTTGTCCTTCATGAACAGAAGCTCCAGTCTCCGGAACAACATGTCTGTCTATAGACAAAGTTCAAATGGATCATGTTCACTGCCCTCTACAAAGACCATGGTGGTTTTCACAGTTATTCTTGTGATTGCAGTCGCATTACTAATGGTGATTTATCTTCTTCCAAAATGTACCTTTACCAAAGAAGGCTGCCATAAAAAAAACCATACAATTGAACTAATATACCCCTTGGCAACCAATGGGAAACTATTTCCATGGGCAAAAATTAGACTTCCTTCTGATGTTGTACCACTGCATTATGATCTTGTCTTGCAACCCAACCTAACTACTCTGAAATTTTCAGGCTCTGTAAAGATAGTGGTTAACATCATCCATGTAACTTGGAAGATTGTACTTCACAGTTCAGGACTTAATATCACCAAGGCAACTATTACTTCAGCAGGAGGGCATCAAGAAAAGCCAGCTGAATTCCTGGAATATCCACTGCATGACCAGATTGCAGTTATGGCTCCTGAGGCTCTTCTCGTAGGACAGAATTATACTGTCAACATAGCATATTCGTCTAATTTATCAGATACCTATTACGGCTTTTACAAAATTTCTTACAAGGATGAGAATTCCAAGCAAAGGTATGCCCACAAATGCATCTTCTCTCTTCTGTCACTCTAGATTGTGCTTTAATAATAGTAGAAATAGCTTTTTCTATTGGATGTTTTGTACAACTGATTCCTATTGAGCAAAATCCATCTTTAATCTCCTGATTAATCAACCTGAAAAAGTGTCTTTAATGGGTGAGTTCATTAAGTGAGGGCAGCCTCTCTGTCAGTTAAATGTAGTGCAACATATTGGTTGTAGGTAGTTATAATGTGGCTTTTTGTTTGTTTAATTTTTAGTTTCTTCCTGGAAATTCTTCCCGAATCTCCCCAGTCCCTGAGTCTCAATGGACTGAGGGAACAAAGTCTCCCCATTGTAGGAGAAGATCAGGTGTGAGACTTATTTGAGGGACCTGAACATACACAAAACCGTGGGACCCAAAGAGATGCATCCTACATTCCTAAGGGAACTGATAGATGTAGTTGCCAAGCAGCTCTCAATTGTCAAGTCAGTCATGAAGTCCTCAGTGACTGGAGAAAAGGGAAACACCATGCCCACTTTTAAAAAGGGTAAATCAGTGGTTTTTACCAATAAGGTTAATGAAATTGCCACCCACCACCCCCCACTTTGAATGGGTCTTAACACTGGTCATGTACCTAAAGAGTGTTCACGCTTTTGGCGCACACTTGTCCATGAACATTTTTTAGAAACAAAGCAGTGCAATAAATAAAAGGTAGAAAAAGCAGTCTGGGTCAGTCCAGGACCACCTGACAGAAAGCTACTCCCATAGCAAACGTATGAGTTTTGTGGGGAAATGACTGTTCTATCATAAATAAACTGACATTATTCTTTTAATAATTCTAAATTTGCTTTTTTCTGCTCTTATCGTTAGGTGGTTTGCAGCAACTCAGTTTGAACCTGTGGCAGCAAGGTCTGCTTTTCCATGCTTTGATGAACCAGCATTTAAAGCTACTTTTTTCATCAAGATCAAGAGAGATGAGAAACTTGCCACTATGTCAAATATGCCAAAGGTACCTTCTTTTGTAGAGTTTTAGTAGAGGAGCTGCCTAGATAATCTGTTTAAGTGCTTTGCATTGTGTTTTGTTGCATTAATGCTCAGAATATTGACTTGAGCAGATAAGCTATAAAGTTTGTGACTTTTTAATAAAACAACTATCTCTTCCTCAAAGATTTGAACTAAGTAACTTTGTAGAGGAAACTGCTCAATGTACTGCACAACGTAGGATGTTGTTGTAGGGCTGTTATTGTAGGATGTTGACTGGCTATGGCAGGGATTCCTGTTACATTTAAATGAATCATTATTTTGCAGGAATTTTGTTGTTGGCTGCAACAGTCTCAATAGACCTTAAGATTCACTTTTGAGTTTTCTATGTTTGCTGATGCTGCAAATGTGCAGAATACTGGAATATCTTTACCAATGCTGTGTGTAACTAGCAACAGTCTTCGTGAAAGATATGCCTGACCTTGAAGCATGTGCATTTGAGCCTAAAATGAGGAGAAGTAAGATGTGAATACAGAGCCAACACCAGAATATGGATGAGGGATCTGAAATTTCTGCAGCTAGATCTTTTCATGCAAAATCTTGTAAGAGCATATCTGAATTTTGTGGTGATGCTTTATGATGTTAAACTGTTTGCCAAACATTTATGGAAGCCTAATTCATTTAGACAGACCAGCAAGACTAATTTCTTACCTGGTCTGTGTCTGAACTAGGTTATCTTTCTGTCCTGGGTTTAGCAGCAGCAGTCATTTTTTCTCCTTCTTGGTAGCTGGTGCAGTGCTGTGTTTTGACTTTCGGGCTGGGAACAAAGCTGATAGAGGTGATGTTTTGGTTTGGCCAAGGACTTTGTGAGTCTCATGCTCTGCCAGGGAGGAGGGGAGGCCGGGAGGAAGCAGAGACAGGACACCTGACCCAAACTGACCAAAGAGGTATTCCATACCACAGCACGTCATGCCGAGGGGGGAACTGGGGGGGACCCGGAAGGAGAGGGGGTCGGCCGGGTCGGACTGGTGGTTCGGCGCGTGGTATTGTACTCCTTTCCTTTGCTGTTTTCTCTTATCATTGTTGTCGTTGGTGGTAGCAGTGGTGATTCGTATTGTACCTTAGTTACTAAACTGTTCTTATCTCAACCCGTGGGAGTTGCATTTCTTTTTTATTCTCCTCTCCGTTCCCCCAGGAGTAGGGGGAGGGCAAGAAGGGGGGGGAGTGGGTAACAAGCTGTCTGGCTGTGGGTTAAACCACGACAGTTCTTTTTTGGCGCCCAACGTGGGGCACGAAGGGGCTGAGATAACAACAGATCTGACCGGATTAATAGTCACTCATCACAATGCTGATTTATTGGCTCTCAAAGTTGTTCCTCTTGATCTCACAGCTTCAGAATGTTGTAATTTACTTAGATCTGGTATTTGCTGTATTAGTGTTTTTCAAGTGTGGGGCTTGGGCTAAGGTTCTTGTCTCAGTGTACTTTATGATGATGACTTGTAACACAATAGAATTATTGATCATGAAACTTATCTGGTTTATGTTCCCAGTATGGTCACCACCTTTATACTTTGGGAGGTATATAATAGAAATGCTTAGCAATTACACATATTCTTTCTCCTTCTCGGGTGGTCAACCTGTGAAGGAGGCATTCTTTTACCCTCCCATTCCTCCCCCCAGAGCATTTACAGCATCATTTGAGAGTTTTGAATGGCCTTTTACTGCTATTGAGACTTGTTTGCTGATTGTGATGGGGATCACCATGTTGGCACGTATACAGAGTGTATTTTGGCCACAACTATTTCATCTGTTTTCAAAAGTTAAGCAGAGTCAGGTTTGGGTCTTGTCTGGGGTTAAACAACGAAGTAGGAAGACCAAGAGATTTTCTCTGAGGCTGGACAGCCATGAGTGGCAGGGTGTGTGGGACAGTATGGGCAAGTATCTAGGTCAGTGGGCCCCTCCAGTACTTTGGAATTTCACCACCGAACAACTGCAAAATCCAGAAGAATTAGTAAAACACTTAAATGAGGTGTGTGGTCATTCTGGCCATACCAGAGACGGACAAATCATGGCAACGTGCTGGGGCTTGGCCTACGCTTACAGGGCCATGTTCAATGCTTTCCAGCACCTTCAAAAGGAAAAAAATGTCGCTGGATCTGAGGGCAAAGCAACAGCCAGTACAGATACTCCAGCTCCAAGTACAGCAGCTACACCACCCCCAGCAACAAGTACAGTCGCTACTCAAACCACAGTGATAACAACTGCAACTAAACCAGAGGACCAATTCGTACCAATATCGGTTGCCCCTGTACGCAAGAGAAAAAGCAAAAAGGAGGCAGGAAGGTTAAAGCAAGATGAAGAAACAATGTGTTCACTACTCGATCCAGAACATGATCAGGAGTCATCATCACATGATGAAGAAGAAGAAGGAGAGGTGACTTCTCGACTTCGGACCTCAACCGAGCTACGGAATATGCGAAAAGATTTTACCCGTCAACCAGGGGAGCACATCATCACCTGGTTGCTCCGATGCTGGGACAATGGGGCCGATGGTCACGAACTAGAAGGTACAGAAGCCAAGCAGTTGGGATCACTTGCTAGAGAAGGGGGAATTGACAAAGCAATTGCAAGAGAGAAAAAGTCTCTCAGTCTCTGGAGGCGGCTCTTGGCAGCTGTCAAAGAAAGGTTTCCATACAAGGACGATGTTATGAGTCGTTCGGCCAAGTGGACTACTATAGACAAAGGTATCCAGTCTCTGAGAGAATCAGCCATCGTAGAGATGATCTATCACATCAAGCCGAATAACGGGAATATACCCATAGATCCAGATGAAGTCGAACGTACACGACCCATGTGGCGAAAACTTACACGGAATGCACCATCATCATACGCCCATTCATTGGCAACAGTAACCTGGAATGACATAGTACCACTAACAGTGGATGAAATGGTTCATAAACTCCGCGAGTTCGAAGACAATCTCACCCCTTCCATCATCTCAGCTGTGGAAAAACTGTCCCAGGATCTCAAACAATTGAGGGACGATATATCTGACTTATCCAACTCCTCGCGTGTGCCAACACACATTTCAGCTATTAGCAAAAGGCGTCCCACTGTTCGAGAAAGGAGATACAAGAGGTATACACCACGGTCTACCCTATGGTTTTACCTGCGGGATCACGGAGAAGACATGACAAAGTGGGATGGAAAACCTACTTCAGTTTTGGAGGAACGGGTGAGTGAATTGAAAAGAGGAGCAAAGGCCAAGACTGAGCGTCCCATGAGAGCTACGGCTTCAGTCTCTGGTGAGCAGTCTCCCAGGTGGAGTGGAAGAGCTGATCTTACTCCAGCTCCTGTGATAAAGAAGAATAATCCCTTTCAACATGACTTAAGCGTCCAATCCTGTGATGACTATTAGAGGGGCCCTGCCTCCAGCCAGGTGGAGGTAGGGGACAATCGGATTTACTGGACTGTGTGGATCAGATGGCCTGGCACATCAGTCCCGCAGAAGTATAAGGCTCTAGTAGATACCGGTGCACAGTGTACCCTGATGCCATCGAGCTGTCAAGGGGTGGAACCCATCTATATTTCTGGAGTGACAGGAGGGTCCCAAGAGTTGACTGTACTGGAGGCTGAAATCAGCCTGACTGGGAGAGAATGGCAAAAGCACCGTATTGTGACTGGCCCAGAGGCTCCATGCATCCTTGGCATAGACTACCTCAAGAGAGGGTACTTCAAAGACCCAAAAGGGTACCGATGGGCTTTTGGTATTGCTGCTTTGGAGACTGAAGAAGTTGAGCAGCTGTCCACCTTGCCTGGTCTCTCAGAGGATCCTTTTGTTGTGGGGCTGCTGAAAGTTGAAGAACAACAAGTGCCAATTGCAACCACAACAGTGCACCGGCGGCAATATCGCACCAACCGAGACTCCCTGATTCCTATCCATCAGCTGATCCGTAGACTGGAGAGTCAGGGAGTGATCAGCAGGACCCGCTCGCCCTTTAATAGCCCCATATGGCCAGTGCGAAAGCCTAATGGAGAGTGGAGACTAACAATAGACTATCGTGGCCTGAATGAAGTCACACCACCCTTGAGTGCTGCCGTACCAGACATGCTAGAACTTCAGTATGAACTGGAGTCAAAGGCAGCCAAGTGGTATGCCACGATTGATATTGCCAATGCGTTTTTCTCAATTCCTTTGGCAGCAGAGTGCAGGCCACAGTTTGCTTTTACTTGGAGGGGTGTCCAGTTCACTTGGAACCGACTGCCCCAGGGCTGGAAACATAGCCCTACCATTTGCCATGGACTGATTCAGACTGCACTGGAACAGGGGCAAGCGCCAGAACACCTGCAATACATTGATGACATTATAGTGTGGGGCGATACAGCAGAAGAAGTCTTTGAGAAAGGGAGGAAAATAATTCAAATCCTGCTGAAAGCCGGTTTTGCCATAAAACGAAGTAAGGTCAAGGGACCTGCACAGGAGATTCAATTTCTGGGAATAAAATGGCAAGATGGACGTAGACAGATCCCCACAGATGTAATCAACAAGATAACAGCAATGTCTCCACCAACTAATAAGAAAGAAACACAAGCTTTCTTGGGTGCAGTGGGGTTCTGGAGACTGCACATCCCAAATTACAGTTTGATTGTAGGCCCTCTCTATTACGTGACCCGTAAGAAGAATGATTTTAAATGGGGACCTGAGCAACAACAAGCCTTTGAGCAAATTAAACGCGAGATAGTTCATGCAGTGGCCCTTGGACCAGTTCGGACTGGGCCAGATGTAAAAAATGTATTGTACACCGCAGCTGGGGAGAATGGCCCTACCTGGAGCCTGTGGCAGAAAGCTCCAGGAGAGACTCGAGGTCGACCCCTTGGTTTTTGGAGTCGGGGATACAGAGGATCTGAGGCAAGCTATACCCCAACTGAGAAAGAGATACTGGCAGCCTATGAAGGGGTTTGAGCTGCTTCGGAAGTGATTGGCACCGAAGCACAGCTCCTCCTGGCACCCCGGTTGCCCGTGCTAGGCTGGATGTTCAAAGGCAGGGTCTCCTCTACGCATCATGCAACTGATGCTACATGGAGTAAATGGGCTGCACTAATTACACAACGAGCTCGAATAGGAAATCCCAGTCGTCCAGGCATTCTAGAAGTCATCATGGACTGGCCAGAGGGCAAAGATTTTGGGATGTCACCAGAGGAGGAGGTGATGCGTGCTGAAGAGGCCCCACCATATAATCAGCTGTCAGAAAGTGAAAAGCAGTATGCCTTGTTTACTGATGGGTCCTGCCGTATTGTGGGAAAACATCGGAGATGGAAGGCAGCTGTATGGAATCCTCGACGACAAGTTGCAGAAACTGCTGAAGGAGAGGGTGAATCGAGTCAGTTTGCTGAGGTGAAAGCCATCCAGCTGGCCCTGGACATTGCTGAACGAGAAAAGTGGCCAGTACTTTATCTCTATACTGACTCATAGATGGTGGCAAATGCCCTGTGGGGGTGGTTGCAGCAATGGAAGCAGAGCAACTGGCAACGCAGAGGTAAACCTATCTGGGCTGCTGCACTGTGGAAAGATATTGCTGCCCGGGTGAAAAACCTGGTGGTGAAGGTACGTCATGTAGATGCCCATGTACCCAAGAGTCGGGCCACTGAGGAACACCAGAACAACCAACAAGTGGATAAAGCTGCTAAGATTGAAGTGGCTCAGATGGACTTAGATTGGCAACATAAAAGTGAATTATTTTTGGCCCGGTGGGCCCATGACACTTCAGGCCATCAGGGCAGAGATGCAACATATAGATGGGCCCGTGATCGAGGGGTGGACTTAACAATGGACACTATTGCCCAGGTTATTCATGAGTGTGAAACATGTGCTGCCATTAAACAAGCCAAACGGTTAAAACCTCTTTGGTATGGAGGACGATGGCTGGAGTATAAATATGGGGAGGCCTGGCAGATTGATTATATCACACTGCCACCAACCCGCCAAGGTAAGCGCCATGTGCTTACCATGGTGGAAGCAACCACCGGATGGCTGGAAACGTACGCTGTGCCCCACGCCACTGCCCGGAACACTATCCTGGGCCTTGAGAAACACATTTTGTGGCGACACGGCACCCCAGAGAGAATTGAGTCAGACAACGGGACTCATTTCCGGAATAACCTTGTAGACACTTGGGCCAAAGAGCATGGCATTGAGTGGGTATATCACATCCCCTACCATGCACCAGCCTCTGGGAAAATCGAAAGTTACAATGGGCTGTTAAAAACTACACTGAGAGCAATGGGTGGGGGAACTTTCAAGCATTGGGATACACACTTACCAAAGGCCACCTGGTTGGTCAACACTAGAGGATCTGCCAACAGAGCTGGCCCAGCCCAATCGGAACTTTTACATATTGCAGAGGGGGACAAAGTTCCTGTGGTGCATATGAAGAATTTGCTGGGGAAGACAGTCTGGGTTATTCCTGCTTCAAGTAAAGGCAAACCCACTCGTGGGATTGCTTTTGCTCAGGGACCTGGATACACTTGGTGGGTAATGCAGGATGATGGGGAAGTCCGATGTGTACCTCAAGGGGATTTAATTTTAGGGGAAAACAGCCAATGAACTTAATTGTATGTTGTTGCCTGCTGTGTAATACTTTAATAGCCCATCAACCAGATGTCTTCAGGCCACCAGCAACTAGCCCTGACTTCCCTCCAACCATCATCCCAAGAGAGAACGAACTTTGACAGAACCAGACAAGTTCTACAGTAAGGGAATGATCAGCATCAGCAGGCAACGACCCAATACTGCACACGGCCTCTCCTGTTCTGAAAGACTGTTACAAGAGATGGCACCTGACATCATGGACCAGATGGAATCAGCAGCTTTATAGGGACTAGTCTTTGCACTAAGATAGAAGTGCACTGAGATCGGAGTGATGGTATATTGAAAATGTAGGATCTGAGCATGACGTGAATGGTATGGAATAAGGGGTGGATAATGTCCTGGGTTTAGCAGCAGCAGTCATTTTTTCTCCTTCTTGGTAGCTGGTGCAGTGCTGTGTTTTGACTTTCGGGCTGGGAACAAAGCTGACAGAGGTGATGTTTTGGTAGAAATTGCATCCACTCTAAGTATCATGCTCTGCCAGGGGAAAAGGACTGGAGGAAGCAGAGACAGGACACCTGACCCAAACTGACCAAAGAGGTATTCCATACCACAGCACGTCATGCCGAGGGGGGAACTGGGGGGGAACCCGGAAGGAGAGGGGGTGGGCCGGGTCGGACTGGCGGTTCGGCGCGTGGTATTGTACTCCTTTCCTTTGCTGTTTTCTCTTATCATTGTTGTCGTTGGTGGTAGCAGTGGTGATTCGTATTGTACCTTAGTTACTAAACTGTTCTTATCTCAACCCGTGGGAGTTGCATTTCTTTTTGATTCTCCTCTCCGTTCCCCCAGGAGTAGGGGGAGGGCAAGAAGGGGGGAGAGTGGGTAACAAGCTGTCTGGCTGTGGGTTAAACCACGACACTTTCATCAAAACATTATTACCATTTACCACTGAACGGAAACTCACTGGAGGGTGTTTCCTGCGTTGATAGTTGCTAGTGCTTTGGTAGCAGTTACCTGCCTACTGTCACTTGGTATGTCTGCTCATGTCCATTGTGGTACTAGGCTTCTTCAGCAGAGTAAGTGATAGAGTAAGATATCGCATGGTAGCAAGCACGTGTATCTACTTCCTTTTTGTCTTTTTCCTACCATATATGGTTGTGCAGCACCTCCAAGGTACCTTCCTCAGCAGGTGCTTTGTTGAATCATTTAACCTAGACCTTCCATCACTTTCGTTACTTTCTCCTATGTTTTCACTCAGATTTCATGTCTTTTGTGAGAGGTGTTAATTCAACTTTGCATGTAGAGAAAGAGGTCACTTGGGAAAATGCTGTGCCTGTGTTTGTGGTGTTGGGCAAGACTGTGACATTTCAGACTGTGTCTTTCTGCAAACTATGCAAGTGGGTCACAATGCAGTCAGTGAACACAGTGTTCACTCAAGAGATAAGAGCAGACTTTTCAGCCTTCCTGAGAGAGTCTGCCCAGAAGCTGAAGCTCTGTGTTGCCAAGAATTGTAACTTGAGTCCAGCCAACATGCCTGAAAGGGCAACTCTGTATTTTTTGTTTAGTGAATTTTTTGTTGCCAGAGAATCTTCTTCTAATTAGACTGGAAATAGCTCTCACACCTCAAGAAATGTGAATTAAATCTGAAAAAAACAGGCTGTTACAACACCTGCATGTCTGATAAAGATCTGAGAAAGCTTCTGGATGTGGAACAAAGATAGTATTAGAAAAAGACATTAAAAGCAATGAAGTTGTATGTTTAGTGCTGGGGATCAAATGTGAATTCTTGTGTCAGAAGAACAGGTGAGGTTTACTTAGAATTTATCAGGAAGATATAGAAACATGTAGAGTAAATGGATTGATGATTTTGCTAACGGGCAACATCCCCAAGATAATTACTTATTTGTACTTATACTGTAAACAATATTATTTTCATTTTGTCCTCCAAATTTATGCCCTGATAATTTGATACTATATAATTCCACTTTTGTTGCACAAGGTCCAAGCATGCAGTCTGTGAATGGGTTCAAAAGTAGTTCCTTTGTTTTTGTAAGTTCTCCACATAACTTGCACATGTGAATTACAATAAAAACTTTTTTTTTAAGTGTCTAAAGGAAGAAATTAGGCAAGAATGTCTGTGAAATAGTAAGCTACATCAACACAGCACTTCTTCTTGTGTCCATGGCAGTTTGTTTAAATTGTACCCGTTTTTATATGTAAATCTTCTTTTAAGTGGCATGGTTTTATGATTTATTTCTTTGGAGTTTTTTTTATCTCACAAGAGCTTTAGCACATGCTGAGTTCTTACAATTTAGCCTGGATTAGGTATTCTCTTACATACTATGTGCTCCCTATGCAATTATGTACAGGCTAATGAGTTGATTCTTGTGTGAATAAAGAAAGAAATTGTGTTTTATAGAAGTATATTGTGTTGATGAGATCATTTCTGGGGTAGGTTTTTTTTCTGAAAATGAACACTTAAATAAACTCCTGTTAGGAAAAGTTTTACAGATACTTCTGTAATAACTGGTTCTTGGTAATAAGTTGTACTGAATGGACAGCCTTTTTAATTTAGGCATGAGATGGTTAAATCTGAACTTCATTTTCTATAAATACCTACGTGAGCAAGAGATCTTCGAGGCAGGCCTTCTCAACTAGCATGCACATTACTAGGATATCAATATATAGTGGCTGACACACATTAAGGCTAGAAATAAACTGTGTATGCTTGGACTTGTGTTTTCTGTTGTGGTTTTGTTAGTGGTTTTGTTTGTTTTTGTTTTTGGTTTTTTTTGTTTGTTTTCGTAATGAGGAAAACTGATTTTTGAACCAGTTTATCTGCAGCCAGAGTATATTTTCTTAAATAGGTTATCACCTCTTTCTGAAGATTAAGCTGTAGTAAATGCAGAAATGTTGAGTTGCTGAAGGAATACAGTGATGGCATTCTGTTATAGGCAGTGGTTAGGCTAGATAATTGTCCCATTGTGTCTTCAGGCTTAAAAATCTATTCCTCTTTAAGGTTGATAGCTAAATTTTCTGTGGCAGTTAAGTGTTAAATCATTGGTTTGAAATGATCCTGCCTAAAACTAAGCTTATTGTTGTTTTTTAAATATTTGTGGTTTCTGGAAGCAAGTTTATTTATGAAGTTTAGGAAGCCATATGGATTACCATCTCTCTCTCCAGACCTTTACTATTCTGCACTATATTGGTTTTAAACTTTTTGCTTTATTCTTTGTGTAATTTATGCTTGTGAAGGACTATACAGAAAAGTAAGGCATATTGTGTGCCCTTCCAGGGATAATATTAAAGAAGAATTTCTGCACTAAATGTAATTTAAGATACATGATGGTATCTTACTTCAGAAGACTGAGCAGATAGTTACATTTGGCAGTAACCTGGGCAAGTTTTTGCTTTAAATTAACAGAAACCATAGGTTTTCTTCACTTTTTAAAATGCAGTCTCTTTTCTTTTATAAAGGTGTATGTGAATGTCTTTTTGTTCTGCTATTTTAAAATAGTATGTCTGATTACCTAGTTTTGAAGAGGCTTCTGGGAAAAGACAGATGTTTAACTCATGCAATAACACCGTTTTTAGTAGGCCGTGCTGAACTGTGCCTCCTATCTAGCCTAAAGCCCTCTTGAATTAATGCTAATCTTCACATAGATTTTGGGTTATACAGGGGGTCAAAGTCTGAACTAAATTATATATATCTTTTTAATTTATGTATTTAACATTGTTTCCTTGCATGTCGTAGTGTTTTGTGTCTGTATTAATAGTTTTCCTTTCATCTGCAGAAAGCCACTACTCCTGTGACAGACGGAATTGTTCAAGATGAGTTTTTTGTGAGTTTGAAGATGAGCACCTACCTAGTAGCCTTTGTTGTTGCAGACCTGAAAAACATCAGTAGGGAAACTAATGAGAGTCTGGTATGTTTGTTGCATTTTAAGTTCTCCCTCACCCCTCTCAAGTCAACCAGCCAATCAAAACAAAACATAAAAAATCTGTAACCCACAAGCAAGCTTTGTCTGTTTTGGATTTATTTTCTTGCTTTTATTATATTCATAATAGTATAGGGGGAAAAAGCCATATGCTATAGGTTGGGCTGACTTCAGTGCTTATACCAGATTGAGAAGACTGTTCCAGCAAAGGACTCAGCATCAGGTCTTGTTAACAGTGGAAATTTACAAAATCTAAAATTCTTAAAAGCTGTCAGAGCTGAAAGTTTTAAACTTTTAGTTTTAATACTTCATCTGCGAGGGAGTAATGTCATGAAAACCAGTTGTTCAGGTGATGTACAGGAACATTACAGTTACCAGGGAAGTGTACATACTATTTTCAAGCTGCAAATATGTTCTATGCTTGCAAAGATAATCTACTAAAAAAGCCCCAAACAAGCCCATGCCCTGCGGTAAAGCAAACAGACTAAGTTTATATCTGCATTTAGTCACCTGAATACAGTTATTTCACTGTGAGACTTTTGGTTTTTCAAGGCTGAGACAGTTGGTCCTCTTTGATCTTTGTCCTTCGTGGGAATATAGTCTGCATGGTCAGTGAGCAGTTCATACGATGTGTGCAATTACACTAACTAAAGAAAAAGCATTTCAATATTAGGAGGTGCTCCTTTATCTCGTTTTAGGAGGTCCAGAAGTTTGATGTGAGCAATGACTCTCCAACAGGAACTGGCCTTTCCTCATGAAAAGTCAGAAGTGCCAGTACCTGCCTAGAGAGGGCCAGAGGGAATAAATACTGCTAGTAACACTGAGGAGAAGCAACCCTCTGTTTAATCCAGTATACACAAGTAAAGGTACTGGTTAATAAGCTTTGAATCTGACTTGGACAAGTATTTCTAATTATAGCTGAATAAGGCATTTGGTCAGGTTAGACCACTACTTTTTTTATTCCCTCTCTAATCCCCACATTGTGGCTACCATTCAGGTGTGTATTTGAACTGTAGTCTGTTAAAACTATGTAGCCAGTTCTTTAGCAGGCATAAAACTGATGAGTATACTAAATGTTTCATGTTTGCAGAGCTCGAAACAACTACCTATGGAGGTCTGCTTTGCTTTTTTCATAAAACTGAGAGCAATTTGCATGGATTGTCAGTACTTCTGAGGTATTTTATGGCAGAGGCATGTAGGACGGGAGAAAAGGACTGTGTGATGTGTTCTAACTAAGGAAGAAGGTTCTTAATTGTGCTTCTCCTTCCATTTTGACCACCAAGCAAGGTTTGACCAAGCTAAGGAAGTCCAGCAGACCTTTAGAAGGCACCAAACACAAGGGTTTTAGCAGTATCTAAGAGTACTCGACAGCTTAAAGGAAGAAAGCGTAAGAATGGTTATACTAAGTAAGGCCAAAGTCTAGCTAGTGGGTTGTTCTATTGCCAACAGCATCTAGTAGGTCAAGGAAAATTGTAAGAAGGAAGCATATAATTACATTTTCTCAGAATGCTTCCAGCTCTTTGTGGCTGGGAGATTCAAAGATTTCGGCTAACCAGTTCACACAGAGTAAGCTTATTGTCTTAAATGTTATAAAATAGCTTAGAGTTGAAGTCTAAGAACTCAGAAGATCCTTTGGTTTTGATCTTAAAATTTGCAGCTAAGAATACGTTTCCAGGAGCACTAGATTTTGTCCTTGCTGGTTCAAACTCAAAAATTAAAAGATCACTCTATCTATCTATTTGAAATGTCATTTGTTTACTGATTTGTAGTATGGTAAAAGGAAGGGTTTTTTTTAATAGAATAGGAAAATCAGTCTCAACGTATTTTTTTGTTTGTGTATGAAAGGGCATCCTAAACCTGGATCAGCCTGTAACCTAATCGAAGTTATGTTATTGATATAGCCACTTCAGTGTGACTAGAAGGAGGCTGTAACCTTTCAATTTTTGTGAATGCTTCTTACATCAGGTCTAATATGGCTCTACTTCAGGTAGGAAAATTGATTAACTTTTGCCAGTTATTATTTCTTGGGAGAATTTCTTGCAGATGATACTAGTGTTACCATACTGATAGACAAAACTTACTGACTAATGGAGGCATGCAGGCAGTGTCATTTAACTCATGAGGGAGTGAAAAAGGAACTGGATCAACTTCTATTTATGTAGACCCTTAATGAATACTTTCCTTAAGGGTGTCAGCATTGAGTTGTTCTCACATACACACCGGTCACCTGGACAGTCTGTCTGTATTTTGACTGGCTTTAGTAAAAAAAAACCAACTCTTCACTGACAGCTTCATAACTAGTATTTGTAACTGAAGTGTACTCCGAAAACTGTCTGTCCTGGCTTCAGCATTAGCAGTCATTTTTCTCCTTGTTAGTAGCTGGTGCAGTGCTGTGTTTTTGACTTTAAGCCTGGGAACAGTGCTGATTAACACCGATATTTTTAGTTGTTGCTCAGTAATGTTTACTCTGACCAAGGACTTTCTGAGCCTCATGCTCTGCCAGGGAGGAGTGGAAGCCGGCAGGAAGCAGAGACAGGACACCTGACCCAGACTAACCAAAGGGGTATTCCATACCACAGCACGTCATGCCCAGTATAGAAAGTGGGGGCAGTAAACCAGAAGAGCTAGATTGCTGCTCTGGTTGGACTGGGTGTCGGTTGGCAGGTGGTGAGTGGTTGTATTCTCTTCCCTTGTTATTTCCCTTATCATTATTATTACTGGTGACAGCAGTAGTGGTTTGTGTTATACCTTAGTTACTGAACTGTTCTTATCTCAACCCATGGGTGTTACATTCTTTCGATTCTCTTCCCCATCCCTCTGGGAGCGGTGGGAGGAAGAAGATGGGAAAGTGAGCGAGCGGCTGCGTAGTTCTGAATTACCAGCTGGTCTTAAACCATGACACTGTGCTATCTGTTTCAGGAACTTCTGCAAGCTTCTCTTTTGCTTCTAAAGCTCTTGTAGCTATATGTTTCAAAATCTTTTTTTCTGTTTGGCCTAGGTATCCGTCTATGCCATACCACAGCATATAAACCAAGTTGAATATGCCCTAAATACATCAGTGAAACTTCTGGAATTTTATCAAAAGTACTTTTTAATAAACTACCCTCTTGAAAAATTAGGTAAGTCCTTGTCATGTGAAAATTGCAAAATAAGGTTTCACCTAAATTAAAAAAAAAAAAAAAAAGTGGTAAATACAACCATTAAGTCATTCCCAAGCTGGATTTTTTTATATGCTTTTGACACTGAATTGCTTATAATTATACGTAACATCAAAGCAGTCCATGTAAATTTAACGTGATATGCCTTGGTAGGGAGATAGAGAATTCTCAATCTGTGAATCATGTTCACCAGTGCAAAATGTGCACCCTGACTTCTCTGCATATGTATTAGTTTGACTGGAAAGGAAGATAATGAAATGTAGTCCTCTAAACCTCTGCTTTCAGTAGGGGAGCCTCATTTCCTCATTAGATGTTAATGCAAGGTCTAAAGGCAAGATCTAAACTACTTAAGAGCAGTGCTACAGAAACATAGCTGTAAGTCTATGGGGCTTCTGTGCTGCTTGAGATATGAGCACATGTCCACACCACAGGATTTTAATAATGAAGTTTTCAGGGTTTATTGAATAGAACAGGTAGATCTGAAATACATAATTGCTCTAACTAGCAGTTTTCAAATGCTTTTCTCAAATCTTTTCCAGATTTGGTAGCAATTCCTGATTTTCAGTCTGGTGCAATGGAAAACTGGGGTTTGATCACCTTCCGAGAATCAGCACTCTTGTTTGACAGTCATACTTCTACAGCAAGGGATAAAAAGTCAGTAACTGCAGTGATAGCACATGAGCTTGCCCATCAGGTACTAGTCTGGGGAGGTCATTGTTTAAATGTGGTGCATTTTTTTTTTTTTTAAATGTAATTTTGTCCTTAAACTCACTCGTGTCCTCACTGTGACGGGGTTGTACATTGTGTCTGTTGGAAATATTTGTGGTTGTATTTTTTCTAGTACAGCAGGTGGGGTGCAGCTCTGCCTGAAGTACTTAGGGAGCCGTTCATGCAAAATTATTACTGTGGTTTTGACTGGACTTGATTTCGCTGCAATCGAAGGATAGAGAAAGTGTTACTGTACTAATCCAATTTTATTTATGAAAATAGAATAGTATTTTTGGTCTTTTGTAGTGGTTTGGCAATCTGGTAACTATGGAATGGTGGAATGATCTCTGGCTGAATGAGGGATTTGCCACTTTCATGGAGTACTTTGCCATGGAAGAGATTTTTCCAGAATTACATTCAGTAAGTACTTTCTGTAACTATATTCCCCATACCTTTGGTATGATCTATGTTTTAATGCTGCCTGTAAAGAACTGATATTTACGAACTATGCTGAAATTCCCTTTCAGCACCATTGAGGTTATACGTTATCTCCTCTGCTTTATAAATTTCATTATATTGGAAGTGGTTTGGGAGGTGGGCTTTGGGTATGCTGGTTTTGTGTTTGTGGTTTTTGTTTTGTTTGGTAGTAGTCTATATGCAGCTTTTGTGTTTTCTGTAGGTTAAAGTGTTCTGTGAAGGACAGCAGGTATTAAAACATGCAGATGTCTATATATCACATTATAACTTTTCTTTACACAGAAAGTCCAGGCATATAGTCGACCAAGTACTTTTTCTAGTGAACTACTAGGAAAGTAGTACCCTTCATTTCCTAGTAGACGTAAGAAGCAACAGAGCTTCAGGTTACTAAGTATTACTATGATAATTTCTGTCTTTCCATTGCAGTACTTGCTTCTGTCTGAATCAGTTCGGGATTCAGAAATCAGGGGTCTTGTATAAAAGTATCATATGGTCCCACCTAATGAATTCTGAAAGCATTGAGTTACACAAATAGTACAAAGCACTGCTCCCACACTGGCACTTGTGTTTGCAATGTGGCTGAAGGAAAGTATTGGGTACTAAGTGACCTAGCTTTTGAAACCCTGGAAAACTTGAAGGATTCAAGTTTGATCTTTTGCTCTGTACGGAATGGATACCAGCCACTGCTGTGAAGCATCTCTGTCACTGAACGAAGACAGAGAAACCAAGATTAGTGGAAGTAAAGGGAGGGAGCAGTGGGGAGACTAATTTTGCATCCTAGATAAGGGTATCTCCTAGGAGAGGAAGGCTCTGGAACCAGCTTCGAGGAGTGTTTATGATTTGCAGTTTTAATCATGGGATTAAAAACCTGACATGTACCATGTCCTGCTTGCTGGATTGTTTTCTTCTCAGCATTCTGAGTGTGACTTTTAGTTCTTAATTCATATTTGTTGCTGCATTAAGAAAATTGGGCTGCTAATTTGGTTTGGTAGAATTCTATTTTGGAACTGAGTGTTTAAAAAATTTTTCAGTTCGGGCTAGCTTGGTTGTTGAGTTTGATGCCCACTGAAAGTACGTTTGTGGGGTGCTTCTTGGGTGCATATGGGGTAACAGGAGGAGAGAAAACTAGACTAATGGTTTAACAAGAACAAATCTAATTCTTGCATACTTTGTTTTGAAAGATGCCTGACAAAGTGCCTTCACCAACATCTGATTTCTCCAGTTGGTGGTGCCAAAGATGTGTTTTGGTAAAAATAACAGAAACCCCAAATCATTCAGAACTTTTGCATTCAAGAAGAATGGCTTTAATATTTTAAACTTTAAAGTGTATCTTTATTGTGTCATACAGAACTCTCTGCTGTGTAGCGGTAACTGTATAGAGAACTGTTTGCTTAAGTCTCAGTGAAATTAAATGGACAAATAGCAGTGCAGTCAGCTTCTTTTGAGCATTTGGAGTTGCTGTGTTCTGTTAACAATGTATTCAATTGAAATATCTTAATTCTAGAAGAAAAGAAGATATTTTGTTACTAGGATCACTAGAAGAGATGTTCTTTACATTCTCACAAGTAACACAATAGTGAGGAATTTCACCAGACTTCATACCAAAGAGGTTATGATTTTGTATTCCCTGTTTCCTGTAAATGAACTGAAAACATTGGTGAGCCAAATCTGAAACTCGACACATACTTAGTAGGTAAATTTATTTTCACTAAGGCCAATGATGCATTTACCTGAAACAGGAGTTTAAGGGTTTGGATAATGATGCAAACTCAAGAGTGAGATTCCACTGCTGAAATGATTTTATAAATAGATTCATAACATTTTTTATTTTAAATACATTTTAAATGATTGATAATGATTTTATAAATAGATTTTATAAATGCTACCCTGACAAATTTTTTGCTACCTTCATTGACAGGAAGGTGAGCAATGGCTTGTTAAGCCAATGGGATAGCAATGCAGAGACAACTTTTACTGTTCTGCTCTATGGTCAAGCTTCTCAGACACTTAAAATTTTTCCTTTTTAGGATGAAGATTTCCTTGATTTGATTTTCAAGGCTATGATGAAGGATTCCTTGAATTCTTCACATCCAGTGTCCTCTGCTGTTCAGTCTTCAGAGCAAATTGAAGAAATGTTTGATGCACTTTCTTATATCAAGGTAACTTTAGAAATATTTTGAAATATTTGGGAAATGATTAGTATTGAAAACATGAGTAAGTAGGCATACACTGATAATTGTTTGGGGGTAATTTACACTTAGCACAAACAATGCAGGATCTCTCATCAGTGTTTCTGAGCATCTATGTAGCTTTTTAATTAGGTAAAGATTACGTGTTTTTTGTTCTTACTTAATATCCTTTTGCTTCATGCATGCTTCAGCAGAAAGTAGAATACTCATGAAGATGTGAGAGGGTTACCCAGCAAGTGAAACAAAATATCCAGTTAGATATATTTACTATTTTGATGGCAAACTGTAAGAAATGCTTATGAAAAGAGTAAAAACAAGGCTCTTACTTAAGCAATTGCTTTTTTTTATACTCTCCCTGCTTTTAAAAATCAGTACTTTGGAGACTTTCTGAGCTGTAGGCTTGCATCTGGAGTACAAAATTATTTCACTGCATATCCTGGTTGTCTGCAACTTGATTATTTCTAATGTCTAGTGAGGGTTGTGAGCTCCACAGTGCCTCACCTGAAAATGCATGAGAGAGCAAGTATCTGTATTTGCCCAGTTTTTACTCACATTGTCTCAAGTTTACATACTGTGTCACATAATTTTGATAGTGTTAGAAGAAAGCCTTTTATATTGTTTAGATTAGCTCCCCCCCCCCCCCCCGCTATCTGTCTATGCTTGCAATTTCATCTAATAAGAAACCATGGGAGCAGCTAGTACTTACTAGAAAATAATCAAATACTACACCTACCTCAGTGCAGTGCTGTTCCCACAGCTGTCTTGGTTTGTCTTCTCCAATTTCTTTTTGCAAGTCTTAACTGGTCAACATGATTTGACTGCCATCCTTGAGTAGTCTGAGACACAGTTGAGGAACCTGGTCTACTCAGGGCCGATGGGTCCACCTGTCCATCTTTGGTCACTATCAAAATGCACTTGTCCTTCTGCAGTCATCTGTAGATCTACTAAGTAGATTTCCTCTTTTCCCTGTGTTGTGGTTTAACCCCAGCCAGACAGCTTTCACTCACTCACTCCCCCCCCTTCTTGCTTTCCCCCTACTCCTGGAGGGACGGAGAGGAGAATCAAAAAGAATGCAAATCCCACTGGTTGAGATAAGAACAGTTTAGCAACTAAGGTATAACACAAATCACTACTGCTACCACCAATAATAGTAATGATAAATGAAATAACAACGGAAGAGAATACAACACCTCATCACCAGGCGACCAGTAACTCGCCCCCCCCAGCCTGTCTCCAAGCACTGACCGATACCTCCTCCAACCCTGCAGTCCCCCTAGCCCTTCTGGGTAACTCCCAGTTCCCCCCTGGGCATGACGTGCTGTGGTATGGAATACCTCTTTGGTCAGTTTGGGTCAGGTGTCCTGTCTCTGCTTCCTCCCGGCTTCCCTCCTCCCTGGCAGAGCATGAGGCCCACAAAGTCCTTGGCCAAACCAAAACATCATTGTTTTCAGCTCTGTTCCCAGCCCGAAAGTCAAAACACAGCACTGCACCAGCTACCAAGAAGGAGAAAAATGACTGCTACTGCTAAACCCAGGACATTATCCACTCCTTATTCCATACCATTCATGTCATGCTCAGATCCTACATTTTCAATATACCATCACTCTTATCTAAGTGCACTCTTATCTTAGTCCATGGACCAGTCCCTATAAAGCTGCTGAGTCCATCTGGTCCATGATGTCAGGCTCCATCTCTTGTAACAGTCTTTCAGAGCAGGAGAGGCTGTGTGCAGTGTTCACACTCATGAATAACCTGGGCAATAGTGTCCATTGCTAAGTCCACCCCTCGATCATGAGTCCATCTCGATGTTGCATCTCTGCTCTGATGGCCTTAAGTGCCATGGGCCCACCAGGCTCAAAATAATTCACTGTCCCCTTCAGCAGTTTCTGCAGCTTGTTGCTGGGGACTCCATACAGCTGCCTTCCATCTCCAATGCTTCCAAAGCACTGGAGGGGCCCAGTGGACTAGATACTTGCCCATACTGTCCCACATGCCCTGCCACTCATGGCTGTCCAGCCTTGGGGGAAACCTCTTGGTCCTCCCATATCGTCGTCTAACCCCAGACAAGACCCAAACCCGACTCTGCTTAAATTTTGAGATCAGACAAAATGGTGGTGGGTAAAACACACTCTGTGTGTGTGCCAACATGGTGAACACCATCACAATCAGCAGGCAGGTCCCAAGGGTACCCAAAGGCCATTCAAAACCTTCAGAACTCTCAAGCGATGCTGCTGTACTTGTCACTGGGGCTGGTGTAGCTGCTGTGCTTGCCGGCTCTCCCACCACCAGCTTCTCTTTTCCTGAGTCCAGCTCTTCCTCCTCTGCCTTGCTGGGAAATGCTGCGGGGTCTCCTGCGTCCTCCTGGGGCTCGGCGGGCGGCTTCCGGGGAATGCTCTCGGCCGTCGCGGGGCTGAGCTCGGCCGCGGGGCTCGGCTCCTCTGCGGGGCTCGGCTCCTCCGCCGCCTTCTCCCGCTGCTCGGCAGCCGCCTCCTCCCGCTCCTCGACCGCCCCGACCTCCTCCACCGGCAGCCGCTCCCTGCCGGCCTCCGGCCCCGCTCCCGCTTGGTCCCCGGGGCCGCTCTCCCGGGCCGCTTCAGCAGCCGCCGGCTCCCGGGGCCGCCCCCCCTCGGCTCCCCAGAGCCTCACGCAGACGGAGGCGAGGGCGAGGGCCAGGACGGTGAGGAGCAGCCGGACGGCCAGGGACCAGTCCACGGCCACGTCCGTCCCGCCCTGCTGCTGGAGCCCGCCCGTATTACAAGTCATTGCCATAAAGTACAGTGAGACAGGAACCTTAGCCCAAGCCCCACACTTGATAAACACTAACACAGCAAATACCGGCTCTAAGTAAGTTACAACATTCTGAAGCTGTGAGATCAAGAGGAACAACTCTGAGAGCCAATAAATCAGCATTGTGACGAGTGACTATTAATCCGGTCAGATCTGTCGTTATCTCAACCCCTTCGTGCCCCACCTTAGGTGCCAAAAAGAACTGTCATGGTTTAACCCTAACCAGACAGCTTGTCCACTCACTACCCCCTCTTCTTGCCCTCCCCTATTCTTGGAGGGACGGAGAGGAGAATCAAAAAGAATGCAACTCCCATGGGTTGAGATAAGAACAGTTTAGTAACTAAGGTATAACACAGAATCACTACTGCTACCACCAATAATAGTAATGATAAAGGAAATAACAAGGAAAGAGAATACAACACCTCATCACCAGGCGACCAGTAACTCGCTCCCCCAGCCCGACCAAGCACCGACCGATACCTCCTCCAACCCTGCAGTCCCCCTAGCCCTTCTGGGTAACTCCCAGTTCCCCCCTGGGCATGATGTGCTCTGGTATGGAATACCTCTTTGGTCAGTTTGGGTCAGGTGTCCTGTCTCTGCTTCCTCCTGGCTTCCCCCCTCCCTGGCAGAGCATGAGGCCCACAAAGTCCTTGGCCAAACCAAAACATCATTGTTTTCAGCTCTGTTCCCAGCCCGAAAGTCAAAACACAGCACTGCACCAGCTACCAAGAAGGAGAAAAATGACTGCTAGTGCTAAACCCAGGACACCCTGTATTTTTAGCTTTTTGATACAACTGCAAATCATATGACTGTTAAATACCATCTCACAAGTGCAGTTCTGTACCGTACAGAAGAGTATTTCTAATGAAACATGGCAGCCAGCAGAGACCAGTAGGAAGGCAATATTTCTGTGATGATACCAACTAGAAAAATTTTCAAGCTGTATCAGCATTTTTTGTAAGTGTATTTGGACTTTATGAAATACTAAAAGAAATATTTTTACAAGGCATCTGAGTGTTAATGTAATTATTCAAATGATATCATTTGGCGTAAAATCTGCCAGCTACTGAGTTATTCCTGTACTGTGAAAAAGCATATGCCTCAACAAATTCTATACCTTTAATTTACCAATTCTTTTCCTTTTCTTTCTTTTTTTTTTCTTTTTCTTTTTTTTCCCCTCCCTGAAGGGCGCTTCACTTCTTTTGATGCTGAAGCACTATCTCACTAAGGATGTTTTCCAAGCTGGAATTGAGGTATACTTGCATAATCACAAGTATGGATGTGCCCAGAATGATGACTTGTGGGACAGCATTAATGAGGTATCCATCTTTGATATGCTGTTCTTGTTTGTTGTAAATTTGATTTATTTCTTGGTTTGTGAAAGAAATAAGATAATAGATCATAGGGAAATACTCTGCAAATTCTTGCTTATCATAGTCAAAAGTTCTGTCATACAGATATGGATATTTCTGTAGCTTTTAGGACCCCACTGAGTGTCATCCCCCCCAAAAAAAACCACTGGAAGTGGGAATGCACTATCATGCATATCCACATGGTGTATACATCACTATGTACATATTCTTTCTCGAGTTGCATTGTCAGTGTATTAAGACCAGAATAAAGATATCTCAAAAGCAGGGCAAAACTTTACTTTCCAATAATCCAACTTCTGTAGAGGTCTTGGGATACACTGTACTAGTGTAACTTCATTTCAGTGACAGAACTGATTCAAGAAGCATGGCTGGGGTTGTAGGAAAACCGAGTGTGGGGGGCAGTTTAGTTCAGCAGCTCTCAAATGGTAAGGTAGGCATTAAAGTGGGTGTGAGGGCAGAGACTGAGGGCAGAGACTGAGGGCACAAGAAACCAATGGCACAGGCAGGAGAGAGCGAGAGTTTGCAAGCCTCTGGAAGCCAGGGAGAGTAGGGACAAGAGGGTGCATGTGGAGGAGGAGAGAGAGACAGCATAAGGGAGAAGGGGAGGAAGAGGGGTGGAGTGGGAGAAGTGGAATGGATAGAGCACTGGGGTGGGGGGTGAAAGGGAAAATGTGTCTGAGTGAGAGTGCAAGAAAGGGACTGATCCCAACAAGAAAGAGCTGATGAGTATCACCAAGGGAATGTCAAGATAGTTGTGTAAGAGAAGGAAACATATTTCCCTGTGAGTGTGTGTACTGCATAGTGTGCATAAAAGTCTCAGAAATATATGTGAGGTTTCCCTGCAGAAGCTGAGTCCTAAGCAGAATACTAACTTAATATTTAGTTTTGGTTCTTCACATCTACCTCATGATATTTGAAATTCTGCAGAATGGAAAACTATTACTTATTCCCATATGTCACAAGTGGCTGTGTGTGTTCAGTCATACAGTCACTAGTTTGTCAGCTAGTGAGGGATTATCAGTGATATCAGACTGTGACTCTCTTATGACAGAGAAGTCTTCTAGTTTGTATAGTGATATTTTTTTAAATAGACTTTTCTTTTTTCAACTTCTGCAAAATGGAGCCTTCTGACCATACAACTTCAGTCTTGTATACATAGAAAACATACCTCAGGGAGATGGTATTATCTATACAGAGTGGCTGAAGAGACCACACACATGCTTACATTAATTAAATGTGAGGACTTAACTGCTACTGGCTGCAGTGTTTAACTGTTACTAGAGCACAAGAAAAGTGTCATTCTCACAACTTTAAATTACTTGCTTAGTCTGTCTCCCTGGCTCAGAAAGAAGGGGTTTTTTATCATAACTCTACTCTTTGCCCATGGGCCAAGGTCAGCTTTTCTGCAAACTCAGCAGACCTCTTTCTCCAGTCTTTTGGAACCTCAGTCATCTTTTAAGAGTCAAAAATAATAGCTACTAACTGTGGGATTGCTTCACCCACCTGTAATAGTATTGCTAAGTGAATTGCATCCAACCAATTTAGTAACATCTAACATCAGAACTCATTTCTTGTGTATTTCTTGTTTTAATGACAAATAACCATTTCTATTTAGTGCAAATTTAATAGTTGCCAAAATCCTGCTGACACCAAGTATTCAACAGCATTACCTGCCAGAAATTGCCCTTCTGCGTGGAGGAGCCCACTAACTGGTCCTTTAGATGTTTTCTGATGCTCCTTAAGATGTTTACCTTTTCTCCTATGTCCATTTCTGGTTGCACCTAATTTTGTGCCTGAGCCTTTGGTTTGTTTTGCGGAGTTTTTTTGCACGTAGGTGGTAATGCTGTTGATTTTGTATTTTCATGTGGCCTACATTTTTGTACACTTCCATATTCCCTTTTTGGATTAGAATTATTTCAGTAGATCAAGCTTCAAGTTTACTCATGTCTCTATACAGATTAAACATAAATCTTTCTGCCAGTCTTTAGGTGGCTCACAGTGTTACACTGGAAGACTAAGATGAGAAACAGGCAAGTTGACAAAATGCAAATGTTAGACTTCATTAGTTTCCTGATCTTTTAACATTCCTCCTGGGTTTGAGTTTTTTTGTGGGGTTTTGTTTGTTTGTTTGGTTTTGGCTTGCTGGCATTGATCTTATAGATTTCCTGGTGTTTTCAAAGTGTAACAGGAAAGAAAGAAAAGATAGTGGCAAAAGGAAGTGATAGCATGCATCAGGGCTTCGTGGTGGATTTGCTGAAGGATTGCATGAAGTACCATTGTGAGTATCACAATGACAGCTTGTGATAACAAGACAGAGGAAAAGGCCAGGCTGGATGTGTTTGTGGGTAAAACCTGATCTAGTTGAAGATGTCCCTGCTTATTGAAGGGTGGGTTGACCTGTGAAGGTCCCTTCCAACCCAAACTGTTCTATGAAAAGGATTTAGCGAACAGTGGTTTTCTGGGAATAGATAAAAAGTTAAAAAAATATGTAGGCTGCAAATTCTATAAACTTTAAACTTCTGATAGAGAATTGTTTCCCTTGAATTGAAACAGCTATGTAAAGTTCATGGTCATTCTCTGCATAAATAGTGTAGTATTTTCCCAAGAGGTTAAACTGTACATGTTGCTGTTGGCTTGAAGAGAGAACAGTTGACAGTAGGATGCTGCTGAGGTAAACTAGAAAAAGACACAGTATAGGTTGGTATAAGTTAAATGTGAATTGAATAATGATATATTAATTTTCTTCTGTTCCTGATAGCTCAACCTAAAACATATTTTTGTAAGTTAGAGGACATACTGCTTTTCAGGTTGGATGATCATCTTGGCTAATAAAAAAGCAGTGATACATAGACATTATAAAGTATTTGTCCTTCAGTGGGGATGTTTTAGTACAAACAGTTCCTGACAGATTAGAAGAGGTTGAAGGTTAAGCTATACAAAGGCTGGTCAGTGGGAGGAAAGAAAAAAAGGAGATAAAGGGTATGCTGTTTTTGTTGTACAAACTACTTTGCTTTAATTCAATTTGTAATGTTAATTTCAGAATTAAAAGATCTTGAATCCAAAACACCCATATAATATCAGAATACCAATATGGAAACACAAAAGGGTAGGAGGGAACTTGGGAGCTTACCATAACTTCCTTTTCTGTAACATTTTCTTCTTCACTCTCATGACACACTGGTTCAGCATACCTAATGTTTCCAATCTGTCTTTTCACTGATCAGCTAGGATTCCCTCAATTTAAGAATATAAAACCCAGCTGCTCCCCTAAATCATTGCTTAGAAAAGTTGCAAGCTCAGTGTCAAAGTGCTTGCTTACAGATACAGAACCACAATACTACGTACTTGGCAAGTTAAAGAGGAAGGTTTAGGAACGTTCTCCATTTGCTATTTTCTTGTTATTTTATGATTGTTTTGTACAGATTACCAATGGAACACTAGATGTAAAAAAGTTGATGAAAACTTGGATCGTGCAGAAAGGATTTCCTTTAGTCACTGTTGTCCGAAAGGGAAAGATTATTTCTGTAAAACAAGAGAAATATTTGTACCTCATGGAACCAGAAAACTGGACGCCAGATGCAAGGTTATTGCCTTCTTAATACTTTTTATCTGTTAAAATCTACCTATAGATATCTTTCCTGTATCTTGTACATATTTCTCACTTATATTCATACGTTCTAGTATTTTTTTTTGAAGGCAGGTAGTAATAGAAAAGTGGCACACATTCACACATCTAGTATTTTAATACCATAAGGCAGATTCCACAGGTAAAGCTTTCTTTTAATTTCAGAAAATTTTTATGTGGATAATAGGAAGCTGAAGAAAGGCAGGTTGCAGAAGTTACAGATGCATGTTTTACTTAAGAGCCTTTACTCCTTCCTGCCAAAATTTAGCGTGTATCTTGGAATGTTAATGGAATGTTAATGTTAATGAAAATGTTAATGTTAATGGAAATGGAATGTATATGTTAATGGAAAGTTGAGAAGCTAGAGTTACTTTCTTCACTTAAAATCGTTAAGACGGCAGTAATGCATGACAGCACATGGCTAAATATATGAGAGACAATATCCATGGTACCAAAGCCTAAAAGGAAGTACATATGCAAATGGTGAGAAAGAAAAATTGTGGCAGTTGCTAATTATAAGAATGAATTCATGCAAATACATCTTATATTATGAACCTTACTGAACTAACCAAAATATGAACATTTGAATCCTTTTGAGATTCTGGTGTTCTTATTCAGTTGTTTGAAGTCTTAACAGGAACTGAGTCCTTTCCATTGTCTTAAAGAGTCAGGCCATGAAAGGATTTGTCTTATGAAATATTGATGTCACGGGGTTTTGTTTTATTTTTGTTGTATGGAGGAAGGAAAATAATGTGTGATTGAAAGGTAAAAGAAGAAGGAAAGGATCATTAGGCTTAATTGTTCTTTTGTTTCTAGTCGATGTCAATTTGGGGAATGCATAAAAAGCTTTTGAAGAAGAGTGCTCTGTGTGAGCTATTACACAGAAGGGGTACTTGTCAAAATTGGAATATGTGCATATTGCATATGTGCAACTTATTTCATCTCCCTCAAAGTGGTGTTTTCTCTAAACAGTTAAGAGTCCTTATCATCATTATAAGCAACCATAGCACTTACTCTTCCAGCCTGGCATTCACTTGGGACAGTCCTTGTGGTATGCAGTCACTTTTGGTTTCTATTCCTATGATTTGGAATTTGAGTCTTCTATGTGACTCAATACAAATTGTTTTAAAAAATAATTAATTTAAATTTTCAGGAAGACAGAACATTTGACTGAGGTGAAAATAATACTGCTAATACAGCCAGAGATTTCCTGTCCATATGACAATAGCATAAGGGTAATGGCTTGAAGCTAAAGGAGGGTAGGTTCAGACCATATATAGAGGAGAAATCTTTTACAAGGAGGGTGATGGAACAATGCCACATGTTGTCCCTGGGAAGTTATGGATGCTGCATCCCTGAAAACATTCGCAGTCTGGTTGGGCAGGGCTCTGAGCAACCTGGTCTAGTTGTGTATTGCAGTACGGGTGGACTTAGGTGACCTTTAAAGGTCCCTTCCAACTCCAACCATTCTGTGATTCTGTGGAAATTTCACACTTCTCAATGTTGTAGGAATAAACAAATAATTACTATACATTTATTTTCATATTCTGATTGCATGAATGAGATTTAAGCTATTATTTTACACAGCATGCTGTGGTTCTATTACCATTCATCATAGAATCATAGAATAGTTAGGGTTGGAAAGGACCTTAAGATCATCTAGTTCCACCCCCCCCACCATGAAATAGTAATTTTAATATATTAAAATGCTTAATTAAAAAAAAATCAACCAAACAAAAACACCCTTCAAGACAAGAATAATATATGTGTAATATGTAAGTAAACATTTGCTTTTCTTTGCAGTTATCTGTGGCATATTCCTCTCACCTACATAACTAGTAGCTGTAACTTCACCCATTGTACTAATGCATATTTATTGGACCAGAAGTCAGGTATGTCTCCAAGCTTCAGTAGCAAGTTACGTAAGTATTATAGATTACTGATGTTTCTGAGCGCACAGTTCAGTGAGATGTGAAGATGAAGCCGTATGTAGTACAAAATAATTGCAGAGATCTGGAGTCAGCCACTACTATTGGTGTCATCATTAGAAAGTTGGTTCCCTATAGCATTATATGTACAAGTAAATGGCAGCAAGTGGAGCAGAAGCACAAGATTGAAATTTGTAAAAACCTGTACTTTTTTTCCTCCAAATGCACGTATAAAATCTCTGAAACTGCATGTCCTTCAGAGAGCAGGTAATGCAAGAGCTGCTCTGCGAGTGAGCCGAAATGTGAGGAAGTCACTTTCCACTGAAATATTACTTCCTTGCCTTAATAGTACAAGAAAATGCTGCATCTGGATCAGATTTAAGTTTTTGAGGGATGATGTAGAACTTTTCACACAAAACTGTTTCACACAAAGCTGCTTAATTGGATGTGGGTTTGATCTTACCAGAATACCAAAGTAGCCTTATTTCATAATTTTTGTTTCACCTTAAATGGTTCTGTTGATGGTCGCATGTTCATTGTATTAGTACCTCACTCACTGCAGAAAGTTGGATGTGGGGGATATAAGAGTAGGAGATTTTACAAAAGTGTTTTAGGTAGAATATTTACTAAATTTCAAACGCATTGTAGGTGCTGTGGTAATTGACCTTTTTGGCATTAGTTCAACTGAAATGAAGAACTTTTTCCCAAAGCCTGGCTTCTTCTATCTAGTTGACTTTGAAACTAGAGTTGGCCTTGCATCTAATTAATGCCCTCTCTTTGTATATACCTGAAAGTATGCAGAGAAAAGATGGGGTTTGAAAAGAGGACTTGACAGAAGAGGAAAAATTAACTGCATAGATAAATCTTGGTGCAGATTGGAATACTATTCATTCAGTCAGATGTAGGAAAGAGGAAGAACTACAGCCTGGAATTTTGGAGCCTTCTCATGGAACCTTTGTACTGACTATTCCTTCTTCATAGTAGGGGAACTAGTGGGTGGAAAAGGATTTATTTATTCTCTGGAACCAGTCTACTTCATAGAGTTGGATTTGAACAAACAGTTGCTAAGTGTTTGTTTCTGCTGCTGATTGTCTATCTATTAGCTATCATTGAACTTCCAGAAGAGGTGGAATGGATAAAATTCAATGTGGACATGAACGGCTATTACATAGTACACTATGGTGAAGACTGGAAAACACTTATTGATCTTTTGAAAAAAAACCATACTGCTTTGAGTCCTAAAGACAGAGCCAATTTAATCAACAATATCTTCAACCTTGCAGGGTAAGACTTTTATATTGGAAAACAGTTGATCTGTGTTTAAAGATTTTTCCAAGTCAAATAAGATCAGACTTAGATTGTGGAAAGACTGCTTCAGGGGAGTTTTAATTTAGTCTTTATTAGCCAGTTGAAACTGTTCACTCTTCACTATTCCTTTTTAATTATTTCACAGATGTTTCTGTAGTGGTGTTTCATGTTATCTCCCTGTTCTTTATAGCAGCATCCATTTATTTGCATCACAAAAAGCCACATGATAGCTGCCATTTCAGAAAGATGGTTTTCTTTAGTGTCTGATAATCTGCCTAGCAGGCTGTTTTCCTGTACTCTGTCAATGAGTGCTTCACTTTAGACAAGTAAGCTATTTGCCTGTCAAATTTTCACTGGCTCCCTCTCTCCTCTTACACCACTGCCATCAGAGCTGGTGAGATACAGCATTCTGGATGACCTCTTTGACAGCTGCTTCCTGTATCAGAATACCCTTGTTTATGATAAACATTTTTAAACATCGTTTTGTTAATTAAAGGCAAATTTGGCCATTGTTGCTTTGTTCAGATCTTACTGATGCTGTCATATAAAAATCACTAAATCCAAAGTGTTTCTTTTTGTTAATCTTTCTGTTCCCCAGTCCCTCTGTTAGTGTGATGGGAGAGCATCACTTCTGATCAAGTTTCAGGGAGGGCTTTTGTTTTGGAAGTCATTTTAATGTTTGTATTTATTGACCTATAGTCTAGGAAAAGAGTCTCTGGAAAAGGCCTTTGAGCTCATTGATTACCTTAACAAAGAGAGCAGCACTGCGCCACTCACTCAAGCTTTGTTTCAGCTGAGTCTTATATACAACCTTTTAGAGAAAAAGGGTGAACAACAGCTGGCAGCACGCCTCATGGTATGTCTTAGTATTCTGTAAATCAGATTTGAAATAATTACCTGTAATGTTCTTGATAGTTACATTATCTTTTTTAAGTGTTGACAGTTGAGTATTTAGTAATCTCACTAAATTGGATGGGGATTTTAGATAGTATTTAGTAATCTCACTAAAATGGATGGGGATTTTAGATAGTTGCCAGTATTGCCTGCTTTCCTTAAGTCTTTTGTTAAGGGTAATTAGTGAGTGCTTAGGGAAAATTATAAAAACCAAAAACTTCTTACTATGTTATTTTTCCTTATTTAGTATTTATTCAAATATTTGAGAGATATGCTGTGATAAACAGACCAAGCTGTGGTTTGCAATGCAGTGTCTATGAGGTAATATTTAAGTTAAAGTGTTTTACCTGAGATGTAGTAGCTGGTGGGTACCTAGCTGTGTTTTTGGCAAGGTAGAAGACTACAAACACGAACAGTGTTCAGCCTACAGGTAAAGGCTTGTTGGTTTGTTTGTGCTAAACTAAGGTGTATTAACTGTCACCTGGCAGGCTTAGAGGCTTTTTTTTTTTTTTTTTTAAACTAATTTTGTGTGTATATATAGAGATAATTTTGTAATATGTATATCTAGGAAATCCTCTTGGGAAGAACTAGCTATTGCTAATGATTTTTTATCCTTTAGCACAGAATAGAGCGCCTGCTTGGAGAAAAAATTGATCAACAGAGTTGGACAGATGATGGGGTCTTGTCTCAACGAGAGCTCCGGTCAACGCTGCTAGCTTTTGCCTGCACCCATGATATAAGAAACTGTAGAACAACTGCCAGTGAAATGTTTGAGAAGTGGGTGAACTCTAATGGAACAATGAGGTACCGCAAAAACTGCGTTTCCAATTCTTTTATCTACCTGTTTCCTGTTACCTTGCCACCATTTTTTCTGGGTGGGTGGGTAAACAAACAAAACAATAATAAATACAAAAAAAGTAAAAGAAACTCCAACCACACCACCAACTAAGCATGGATGATAAGCATTTCATTCTTTTACTGTTTTTTATGTAGAAGAAGTTGCTATTTCAAGATGAGAGGGAGTACTGTGCTAGAATTTGATTTTGTCTGCAGACTTACTAATTGCTTCCATCTGCATTTCCTGCACGCTCAATAATTGCTTAATAGCAACATCAGAGCATACCTTTTAATCCTGCAGAATTCATTCTGCTCCGGATTCATGTGCATTTTGAACCACAGAAAATTACTCAGATTTTTGTACAATTTACTGTGCTTTCACATGACTAAAATGATTTGCTTTTTTTCCCAGTGACTTAAGGTATTAGACTGTCATGAGTTTAGTCCACCAAACTTACAATTGCTCAAGAGAGAGGCATCTCTTTCAAGCTGATATTTTCATTTTGTGACTTTTCTTCCTTTTGTTCTCAGATGAGCATTTTTATGTCCCCCCTTTTGTTTCTTTGCTTGTTTTTTTTTGTTTTGTTTTGTTGTATTTCTTTTTTTTTCCCTGTAGCTTGCCTAGTGATGTTATGAAAGCCATATTTACAGCTGGAGCCAAATCTAGTGATGGCTGGGACTTCCTCCTAAAGATGTACTCCTCTTCAGTTTCTGAAGCAGAGAAAAGTAAAATGATTGAAGCCCTGGCCAGCACAGAAGATGTCAGAAAGCTAATCTGGTATGAAGGAGCAAAAAAAGTAGCTGTGTAAACTAAAAGTGTTAAAAATCTTCTATGAAAAAATGTATTGCCTTTTTTGTATTGTTGAAAATGTTTCTGATTGCTAATGAAAATCTATTCACATATTTTGTACAGCCTTAAATAAATTATTTTTAAGTGAGAAGTATCAGCTTCTTCAGGATTATGTAACAGAACAGCTTAAAAAGACAGATTCTGAATATTTATAAAGAGAAAACAGTTTAACTTCAAGGCTTTGTGCTACTGGTAACAGAAAATTGCAGATTTTGTGGTGAAGGTAACAAAATTGCAGGTTGCTTTATGGAGTCGTAAAAGATTGGTGTATCTTTATAACAAAGATAATAACTAGTTTGGGGTTTGGTTTTTTTTTTTTGGGGGGTTGTTTTTTTTGTTTGTTTTAGTTGTTTGGGGTTTGTTGGTGGTTGCTTTTGGTTTTGTTTTTTTCCATTTTCTTTCTTTCCTTGGGTGAAATTTTGACCTTACAGTATGCTCCAACACCACTCCGTAGACCAAATTTCAGTTCTGCATGAAGGACACCAGGGCTGTCCTGCTAGGTGATTTGTGCTACAGCTTTCTTCTCTGTTGTCTTTTATGCATTGTTAGAATTTGCTTCACCTTTTCCAAGAACAATGAAAATTCAGTTACTTGGCTTAGAGCTAATATCTCGCTGGTACTTGGAAACTAATGTGAAGTAAATACAGTGGTTATTAAATGGAGCATTGGCGTGTTCTAGATGCCAAAAGTTCTTTGTTATTTGGTCTATTATATAATCTTTTCCATGTAATTTAGGAGTCTCAGGAGAATTGTGAAGATTTGAACAGATGTTTTTACCTGTCCCTTTTCATATGCTTTGTCTTTTAGGTTAATGCAGAACAGCCTTGAAGGAGAAGTCATCAGGACACAGGAGCTTTCACACATCATAGCAACTGTTAGCCAGAGTTTACCTGGATATTTGTTGGCTTGGGACTTTGTCAAAGAGAACTGGGAAAAGCTTACACGAAAGTAAGGCTTTTGATGTAGCTGAAACTTCACACTTACAATGGCAAAAGCACCTGTTTGTTTCTTTCAAGCACAATAATAAATAGTTGGTTTCATATGAGATGATTTGTATTAAAATTTTAACCCGTTTAAAAATCTTATTTTACAAAAATTACATGGAACATAAACTTTGAAGTATCACCAGTAGCTGATGGGATTTTGTAGACTTGTAGAGCTTCATAGTGATTCTGAAAAATCTTGATTTGGATTTCTGTTAAAAAGGATACTGTCTTTAAGATGATTACCACAGATTCAGGGTATTTATATGGATCAAATGCATTCAAAATCTGACCCAGGGAATTCATTCAGATTTATATTTTTTCCCCCTTTTTACAGCAGGCACAAATCCAAATAACCAATAAATACTGCTTGCTTTAGAAATACATGTTCTCCTTAACAGGCCTTGAAAGGTATCCAGCAGGACAGCTAGCTTGCATGTCTCCAAAAAGCCAACAGTTCATGGAAAACTGTATTTCTAAATCCTCGTATTGATTTGGAACAGTTTCACATTGCTAAAAAAAGCTTCTTATACATGAAAATTTCTGCTCTAGCAAGCTGTTATTCATACAATCATAGAATCATAGAATAGTTAGGGTTGGAAAGGACCTTAAGATCATCAAGTTCCAACCCCCCTGCCATGGGCAGGGACAACTCGCTCTAAACCATATCACCCAAGGCCTCTTCCAACCTGGCCTTGAACACTGCCAGGGATGGAGCATTCACAACCTCCTTGGGCAACCTATTCCAATATTACAAAATTACTTTGCTTGAAATGAAACCTGGTTGCAGATTCAATTACTGTATAGTTTTGAATACATGCCACAAATAAAGGTATTTGTATTCGGTGTGTGGTGTCCTCAGTTCTCTACTGTTTAAACTGTGATATAAGTTTGAAAATTTTCCATGTTTAGAGGGATTAGGGTACTAGGAGTCTTGGAGTTCTAAGACTTGTATGTCTTAATAAATTAGATCTGTAAACTTGAATTCAAGTCCTTTTAATGATTTCCAACTATTGAAAAGGTAGAAATAAGAATGTGCACATGTATACTGAACTTGCATCTTGAAGTGGCTCTTAGTTAAAAATAACTTCTGTTTTTATTTCAGGTTTCACCTAGGCTCATACACTATCCAGAATATCATTAGCTGGTCGACTTCTCAGTTTGCAACAAAGGCACACTTGATTGAGGTTGGTGGCTTAATCTACCAGAAAGGGATCTTTCCTTAGTTCTAATGCTGTTTTCATTTACTTGAGGGAAGAAGAAAACACATGTAATTTCTGTCCTTGAGGTCCTTTTGCTAGGATATACATCTCTTGCTTTCCCTACTTCACACACAGCAAACATGGCAAATACATACAAATACTTCACAACATGGCAAATACATACATGAACGTATTGAAGATCACATACTCAGTATGTGGCACAGTTGCATATAGAACTGAATCCAGTTACCTGTTTAAATTGTTTTGTTTTCCTGTTAACTGTAATAACACTGTCTCCCAAAATAATTATTCAGTCTAAATAGAATTTTGGTCTAGATTTTGTGAAGAAGCTATGGAATCTCTGGAATGTGATGCAGTGCCACAAAACCTGAATTTGCTGTAACACTCCCACAGAGCTATTGTAGGGGTTGAGTATCAGTTAAAAGCCAGTCAATAGCCGTAAGAAATTAGAAATCTAACAAGTTAATGTATCAAGCTTATGGCTTAGTCCAATATTATCATTCAGGTAATTTTGTAGAGGTAATCGTTCAGAGTTTGATCTATAGTATTATAATTGTTAGCATTGATAATTATGAGTGGGTATGAGGTTCATTCCAAGGCACTGAAGAGGATTGCTTGCAATGAGTTGTCACAGAACAAGACTCCTGTTCCAGAATTTTTGAGTGCTCTGTGATTATAAGTGAATGTCTGTTTATTGGTGAAATACCTTAGTGAAACCAAACTAATTACTGTTGCAGTTCTCATGAAAAATGCTTTCCTTGCATTTTGGGAACTCCTTTGAGAGGTTTGCTTACTGCATAGATAAAAGTGATTCTCAGGGATTTCCTGCCTTTGTTTCTGAATATGTTTGTGTGGGCAGTGTTGATTATAAGGAAGATGTTCTTTTTCTTTCTTTTCTCTTGCTATGCAGGTGAAGTCATTTTTTGAGTCAAAATCAGAGCAGAGTTCTCAACTGCATTCTGTAAAAGAGGCAATCGACACAATTCAGCTCAACATCCAGTGGATGGAGAGGAACTTAGCAATGCTGCAAGAACTACTGTAGTATATAATGCTGTGGTGTGTCAGCCCTTTTGAAGCTCTATGGGCAGTTGCTGTATTTCTTTTGCAAAAGCCCTGGTTAAACCAGGCATCACTGCAACACTGCACTATTAAAGAGTCTAGATAGCTCAGGGCATGCCGCAGATCTTTATTTTCCTTGGAACATTAATGAGCAAGATGTATTTATTCTGAAACTGTTTTCATCTATAGACAAAATATCTGCACAAATGATTTAATATAATTTTATATTTGAAACATATGCTCTTCCATTTGGAGCTGTGCTGTGCTTCCTTAGCAGAGGGTTAATACTGACAGAAAGAAAGAATGAGTTACCATGAACTGTTATTTCTTTGCAGATTGCTTCTTGAGCTGTAGATTTTTATAATGTTAAACTGTAGGTGGTTTCCACATTTGTACATAGAAGCTGTTATGAAACAAAATCATACTTCAGATGTATAAGTAATAGTTGATCTTATAAAGTACTCCAGTTTGAGGTGAAATTAAATAAGGTTCTGATTTAAGTTTGGATTTTTTATTTTCACAGTAGTCTTTAGGAAATGGTAATATCTCATGCTGGTAGTATACACTTTGATGTATGAAGTGGCTGGGTGGTAGTGTGGAAAAGAAAAACCAGATAGCAAAACCAACTGTTAGAGAGATGGGATTTCCAGAAACGCTGATGTGACTGGAACTTTTACTCTGAATTTATTAGACTTTTGTTTTTTCCTTGTCTAATAACTCACATATCACAGTATACTTCATGAACTTTGCTAACTCTTTCTGACATCACCTTTAGGAAATCTTTTCATTTAGATTTTAGTGATTTGTTCTACTGTTGTGGAAAACCTTGTGAGACAAATCTCCAAAATCTTCTAAAGAAAATGATCCAAAACATGAATGTGCTACATTAAAAAGGTGAAATACCTACTGTGCAATATGCATCTGTGTCAAAATCAGTGAAAAAGGCATTTTTGAGGTATAGCATATACATATACAACACATGCAAGTGTAAACATACCTTTTTATCTGGAGATTTGTTCTTACTTATTTCATTACTAATACACCTTTTGTGGATTCATGCAAGCGGATTCAGGACTATTGTTGTCTTATCGTTGTCCAGTTATGTGGTCAGTTATAAACTAGAATGAAAGCACTAACAACTAGAAGTTGTACTGTTTTAATTAAGCTAATTTCAGCTACACTTAATTCTGAAGAGTACTTTGAATTAAAGTTAAATTAATGGACTTAAAAATTTGTCACAGTGGAACTTAAATTGAATGCTTTAATTAATGAAACCGCAGCATTGTTTGTTAATTTGGTTAGCAAAAATTGTAAGCAATGACAGCTTAGGCATTAACATACTTCTCCCATTTTTTCCTGAATATCTGTGAAAAAATCCTGGAAAAGAAATTCCTATTTTTTCAGATCACATTAGAATTACAGATTTTTTAACCTTGAAATTATCTGAAAGAATGTTAGATCTTAATAGTGTATAGACCCTTGTTTGCTCAAAAGGCCCAGAAATGAGTAATTTTTACACGCACTGAAAAAGGAACTGGCAGTATTGTCCTGGGTTTAGCAGTATGTAAGTATGTAAGCAGACACAGTATGAACACTGAAAATAAATGGTACTTCCTTGAAAGTGATGGAATTAGAATTGTAATTAATTATGTTCTGGGAATCTTTGTACTGCTGTGTGTTACAGCTTCATTTCCTTGTTTATTTAAAATCTTTGGAATCTCTAAAGAATCACGAGTTCCATCTTTGCATATTTGTGCATAAATATGTCATCTCTCTTTCTAGTTACGTCTTCATTTTAAATGAGAAGTCAGTGGTAAACTTTTTCTCTCTCTTCTATCCCAAGTACTTTACCTCATCCCTAACTGCATTACTGAGGCATAATGGAAACTGTGGAAGATCCTGTCTTCTATCCTGATTTTGTTGTGGGGATTTAAAAAAATTACTATTTTGCTCAAATGCTTTAATGACTATTATGAAAGCTGAGTTTTGGACAAGAATCTTTACCAAGAAACTCTGGAAAGCTGGGGAAGTTGTGGAGGCATTGTTGAATAATGTTTCAGTTTACTGTTTGTTGCATATGCATACTTTTGGTTCGTCAGGTATAGAGATTTTAACAAGTCTTTTTTTGGCATGGAATCTCTGACCCTATTAAAAACTGTGCTGGAGTCCTTCTTCCATGAGAAATGTTTAATTATACTCCTCCCATTCCCAGTAAACTACGAACCGATGAAGACTGGAATGTCTTAAGATACGGTGCGGGGCAGCCAGCCTTTAATGATGAGGCTCCATTTTATACATGGTCTTAGCATAGAGTGAGGGTCAGGAAAAGGGTTAGGATTCAATGCAAGACAAATTATATAGCCCCAGTACTACAAAAACTGCAAAAAGGCTGCCAAGGAACGTGAGGGCTGCGAAAAGCTTTGTTTTGGGCGCTTTTTCTTGGGAGCCGTAGCTGGCAGCACTCCTGTTGGTCCTGGAGTCTGGCTGGGATTAGGTGAAGCTTAGGCATAGGTGCAGGACAAAGAGCAGAGCCTCTTGTGTGTGTTTGGAACGTAGGCTGTAGTTGTGGGGCTGGGATGGGGCTGTAGGGGAAGATGAGGGCTGTTGAAAGCTTTTAGTTTGGCCTTATCTGTATGGGAAACACTGCTGACAGCTGTCACAGTTTTCTTCTGTTCTTGCTAGAATGAGGGTGTAGGTGAGGTGGTGGAATGTGCTCGGAACTGCAGGGGTTTGTGGTATGCAATGGGGGTGTCACATGAAGGTGAGGGTTGCAAACAACTTTAGATTTGGGCCACCACTGTCTGGGAGACATGATTGCAGGCTGCGTGTTATGGACCTGATCTCAGGCTTAAGCAGAAGGCGTAGGTAAGATTCAGAATCACAGATCCTGTATATCCCCAGCTGCAAAACCTCAGAGGAGAATCTCAAGTCTTTCCAGGTGCTTTCTGCCAGAGGCTCCAGGTCGGGCTGTTGTCCCTGGCTGAAGTGTAAAGCATTATTCTTCTTCCAGGCCACTTGATAGCAAGGGTTTAAAATCAGACTATAATGTGGAATTTGCATTACCCAAAACCCCATGACACTTAAGAAAGCTTGTGCTTATTTTTGTTAGTTGGTGGAGACCTAACTGATCTTTTCAGTCTCATCCACTGGAATATGGATGACACCCATCTTACTATTTTATTCCTAAAAACTGGAGCTCCTATGAAGGCCATTTGACATTTGTTTTATGGCAAAAAACAATTTCAAAAGAATCTGGATTATTCTGCCTTTCTTGGACCTCTGCTGTGTGGCCCACACACGATGTCATCAATATACTGCAGGCATTCAGGAGTTTTGGCTTGTTCCAATGCAGTCAAAATCCAGCCCAAATCCAGCAAATTTGGTTTCTTTTTTCTTGCTTTTATTTTTGTTTGTTTTTAATTCCCATCTTGGCATGAGCAGGGAGAGTTTTTACAATCTTTACACTTACGAAATACAATTTCCCCCCTTCCAATCAAACACACGTTAAATAAGTGGTAAATCTGGGAAGTACTCCCTCTCATGTCTGCGGGGCTGGATGCTGCCGAAAGCCTAGCTGTGTGAGATGGGGCACAGGCGCAAGGAGCACTGTCACCCTGGGAGCCTCTGAAGGGGAAGGTGGAACATCCCAGAGCCTTGTGGAGGCAACTAGTGAGCTACTGCTGGCAACTAGGAACGCCAGAGGGCAACCCAGAACCTTTGTGAGCAACTGGGAGCAACTGCAAACCCTTCAAGAGCCTCTGTGTGTAACTGGGAGTGTCTAAAGGTTACTGGGAACCCCTGAGTGCAACCCAGAACCCTGCTGGAGGCGGCTGTTTGTCTATGGAATGTGCCTAATGATAGTGCTTTGCCCTGCACACCCCTGCCTGCTCCTCATCAATTCCAAGCAAGGCCTCCTCCCCACCTCAACCAGTTTGGAACTGGGATGTCAAGGACCCTAGGCTGGGCTGGGCATCTGGCTGCGCATGTGTGCCACTGGGGCCAGCACTGCTTCAGGTTTCACTGTGTGCCTTAAACCTGGATCAGACCCACTGTGGGACAGATGATGAGGTGGGGACTTCTCCTGTCCTGGGATTATCCTGACTTTATTATGTTATTGGTCATGAGGATTCAGGAATTAACTGGAGAAATGAACCCTTACGTGGACCTAAAGAATGGATTTTAGGGCAGGTTTGCAGGGAACTCCCATTGTGGGATGTTGGAGTTTGGGTGCTATACTGCGCTCTGTGCCCTGGGCAGGGTGCTGTTTGTGTGTTTCATCCCTCTGGGAAGCTTGTTACTGACGTTCCCACCTCCCAGGTAGGTGCAGAGATCAGCAGTGTGAAGAAGATGACCCTGCATTTTCAGGAAGGAGGCTTGTCTGGGCAGTAGCACTCCTTGGGATCAGTTGTGGGCTCAGTCTGCTGACTGCAGCAAGCCAGCCTTTGCCAGGGGCTTGCTGGGGGAGCTTCTGCACTGCACAGACCCTTCTCCAGGAACAGGTTAGCCAGCTGCTTCAGGCAGTGGGAGATTCCTGAATTATGTGTATTTTCCATCCCTTTCCCTTGGTTTCTCACTCAAGAGCAGCACCCCTGTCATTGCAGCAAGCTTTCTTGGCAAGAAGTGCAGTCACCCTTTTTCTACTGACAGCAGGCTGGATAACCTTGTGTCTTTCCATGGTGTTGGCCAGAGAGGAAGGAGAAGCAGCAGGCAAAGGGAACCAGAACCCTTCAGTGCTTCTTCATGAACGAAGCACTTCAGGTTGTAAAACCAAGAATAATGATGTGTGATGACGATTCCTATTCAGCACTCTCGCTAAATGCCATCAGGCTCACAGTTACTTAGTATAGCAGCACTTATTATCCCTGTTCATAGAGAACCAACTGGGAATTGACTTGAAAGAGTATTTGCAAATCAACATTCTGTGGCTGATTCTAGACCAGATTCTAGAACTCACGTGTAACTCATGTGTGCAGAACACAAGCTACTCTGGCATGGTTTCTTCTTTTTTTTTTTTTTTTCCTTCTTCCAGGCTCTTTAGACTTTTGATCCTGGATGTGAAGCAGCAGGCCCTGTGGTTCCAGAGCAACTTTTGACATGGTCTGACTGAGCCTGCAGTGCCTGGCATCCTTCCTCTTCTTCTACTGTGCCTGCATGTCCCTAGATGGGGGCCTGGAACTTGTGCCCCTGCACACCCATGCACATCGCAGAGGCGGCCATTGCAGTCTTGTCTGGGCCAGCCTCTTCCTCTAATTCAGCTTTGGCCAGGCACTGAGAGCATCTGGCTTGTCCAGCTGCCCACCATGGCCACAACCACCAATGCAGGACCCTCTCAGGAGGAAATCCTTCTCTTCCCCAGGGGGCTCAGAGGTGGGGTCCTGCAGCTTCTTTCTCTCTTGTTTGCCCTTCCTGGGCAGGATCGTCACCTGGCCTTGCTGGCTCTGAACTCTGCAGGCAAAAGGGATGGTTATTTTGGTATATTCCCTGCTCAGCCCTGCTCCCAGCTCCTGCCCCAGCCAGACTGAGGAGGGATGCAGGAAACATGGCTCAGAGTTACCCTGCATCCTCCTGGCTGATGAGGATCTGCCGCCCCAACAGCACCTGCGCAAGGTGGATCTCTCACCGCAGTCCAAAATGGGGTGTAAGAGTCCTTGGCACCAAAACTATCAGGGCTCATCTCCCCCACTGCCCTATTCTGAGCCCAAAGTGGGGACCCATCATCATCAGACTCAAGGAGAAAGAGACCTGCTAGAGGTCAAAGTGGCTCAGCTCTAGCTTGCTCTGCTGCAGCTCTGGCTGGGCCTTCAGCAGCAGGAAGGAAGTGCACCTATAGGGGGAAAATAACCCAGTTCTCCAAGCGCCCCCCCACCAGCCATGCTCCATTCTCAGGGCAGTGGGGGAGGGACAGCAGTGGGCAGAAAGGAACAATCTCACATTTGACCTGGCAAGATGAATTAATGGGATCCCACGCCCCAAAGTATATGCTTACTCCAGACCAAGCTGAGAAGGTACCAAACCCTCTTGCCAGGGCTAGTCCTCCACCAAAGAGCCACAGACAGCAATGCTGCTTTTACCCACAGGCCAGCTCTTCCCTAACCGCGCATACCCTAAGCTCAGAGCCAGGATGTTCCCCTCTTCCAAGGCCAACTAACCAATGCATGGCTTGCAGTTTCATGGCTAGCTTGATGGCCTCCATGCATAAGACCTGCTCCTTCGTGGTGCTTCCTCTGCAGGTGTCACCAAGCTGGCAGATCACGCAGGCTGGGGTGGGCACGGAAAGCTGTGGGATCCCCACAGCTACCAGCACCCCCACGCTCCCAGCTCCACTCCCCAGTGCTTACAACCACTCATAACCTGCCCCCACACTCCCTAGCACGCCGTAGTACCCAGCTCCACTCCCTTGCACTTTCGGGGGCCACAGACCCCCCCCACTCAACGGGGTCCGCAGCCGCCTCAGCCTCTCTCCCCGGGGTCCCCGGGGTCCCCAGCCTCCCCCGGCCACGGCCCCGGCCCCAGCCCCCAGCACCACTCCCTCACCCGGCCTCCGCGCCGCCGACGGGTGCAGGCCCCGCTGCGTCCCCCGGTCCAGCCTCTGCCGCAGCCAATCAGCGTGCGGATCCCCTGCGCGGGGCACACCGGGAACTGCACGCGCACAGCACTGCCTGCAGCGGGGAGGCGGGGCCGTGGCTAGGCTGCAAACAGGGTGAAGGGAGTGAAGGGGTGGCTTCTCTCAAACCAATGTAGGCCTTCCTCGGTGTTGGTAAGGCCTGGCACATAGGTGAACGGCTGTGAAAGAAAACAGCTCGAGGAGCGTCTCAGGGTCATAAATTAGCCCAAACAAGAGCATGTAGTTAATTGGAAACACTAACACATTCCAGTGTCCTTAACTAATGGATTTTCATAGAAGGGTAAAACGAGTGGGGGTATTTCTCCCCAGACAAGCACTGCAACCCCCAGAGAAAACTCCTCAAGCTCACAGCCCCTTCCCCACAGCCTTATCTGCACAAGTTACCGTATGCAACGAGTAACAGGAATTGGGTGGGCATTTCACAGAATTCTGATGAATGTGTATGTAATGAAGATTCGTGAGCTGTGAGCTGTGAACTGTCTCTTCGATGTGTGTGACAGGGGGATCAATCCCCCGTGCACCCAGTACCATAATAAAGTTATGTCAGTTACAAACCCATCATTCTGGCTGGAGAGTTTGTTTCCTGGAGTTTGGTGATACTATGATGGATATAAGGAACCTTCATAAGGAAATAAATGTAAAGAAGCCAGTCATCCAAAGGGTGGCTTTCCCTCTGATCCTTTAATTATATTTAATTCCTATGTGCACTTATGGTTTCCTCTTAAAGTGTTTGTTTTTCAGAGTCTTCTTTTCAATCATGTGCTGGTCAGGGCCCAGCTTTGCCAAGCCCCTGGGACCTGCCCGGCTGAGGGAGCAGGGACTAGGAGGGAGGGGGTGAGAATCAGGCTGTGCTGCCAGTGGTGGGGAGTGCTGCAGCTCATACCAGCTTCTTTCCTGTTCCTCCATTGCAGGCCTGTAAAGCAAAGGTGGGGAAAGGAGTATGCATGTACTACACATTTCTGCTTTAGAAAGGAAGAGAGAGGGGATATCTGAGGGTCAGTACAAGCAAAGAGGAGAGCAAGAGGTGTTCCTCAGCCAGCTGCTCACTCTCAACTGCTCCTGTTGTGGCCAAGAGCAAAGCAAGCCCCTCAGCAGTCTCACTGCCACATGTTTCCCGGAGGCTCGAACTTTGGCTGAGGTAGGACAAAGAGACACTGGGGTGCGGAGCCAAAAGTCTTGGTTTGCTCAACTATTTTGCTTCTCAAGAGTAGTGATGGTGCTCCTGGAGCCCGTACTTCGGGTAAGAGCTGCTGGCAGTGTTGAACAGTGTGGACAGAAAGCACATTCCTCCTGGGCACTGCTCTAACAGCTCTCTGACGGCAGCAGGCTTCCAAAACAATGGCTCTTGAGGCTTAAAAGTGAAAATCCACCTGTAAAGAGGCTCAAGACTTGGCTCATTGACAGACAAAGGACTCCCACTTTTACAGGCAAAAGATGGCCCTGCACTAGAAGAGGTGCTTGAAAGTCATCTTCTTGTTGCTCCCAGTGGTTCTTGATGAATCTGCATAAACAAACATCTGAGTGTGACAGCTGGGCTGGATACCAGCTTTCTTTTTTGGCTCATATGTGTGGAACTCCTTGGCTCAAGTGCTTCCAGAGTATGTCCCTGATGGGGACTTGCTTTTGGACTACCAGTGAGGCTGGTACCCTCCCAGCCACACTTCTGCACCTGCCACAGGACCAAAGGGCTTGCTTAGTCTGCAAGGCTGTGAGAGAAGGATGTATGTATTTCCAAGCCTCAACTGGGGGATTTCCAGAGAGGCCTTGCAGGGCGAGCAATGGAGAGGCACCTCTCCTGGCCAATGCAGCCTGGTAGCAGGGCTCAGGGAAGCAATGAGGGGAAATGGCGAATAGTTTTTGGGGCACCAAGCACACCTGAAGATCACAGCTGCACAGTGTTGGTATCTACTGCGGGACCTCACTGCAAGTGTGGACAATGCAGGCAAAGACATGGAGGGAGGTCGCTGACTCCTGTGGAACAGGCACTTCCTGCAAGGGAGCATTGCTGACAGTGGATGGCTAAATCACGGGCAATTCTGCTTTCACGGAGGGCAACCCAAAGAAGCTGGAGCTTCCTAGGAAGCCTCTCCTGAGAAGCCTTGGCAGCTCTGGTGGTGTATGCTGTGATGGTCAGAGCCCTTTCAGGATCTGAAGTGGATATCTGCAGCAGAAAGAAAGATGCAGAGGTAAGAGATGTTTCCTGAGCTGGAATTGGGTCTGGGCAGAGGTGTCAGCTGACCTTATACTACCTGCACCTGTTTTCTCACCAGCCAGGGCTCCCATTCTTCCCTCCATCCTTTGCCTTTCTCTCAGCCTGAGAGGAATGGAAGCACTTGCAAAGCAGGGAGAGCACTTGTGTCTCTGCTCCTTGCTGAGCTCAGATGCTCCCCAGGAGAATGGGCTGTTGTTTGGTAACATCTACTTTCCTGTTCCTGCAGGAATTTGCACGCTTTGTTGATGGAGCAAACCCAAAGTTGCAGCTTCTGCTGGAGGTGTCTCAGCTGAAGGCAGAGATCAGCAGTGTGACAAAGGTGACCATGCATTTTGGGGAAGGAGGCTTGTCTGCTTGAGGAAGCAGTTCTTGAGATCAGTGGTGGCTCATTCTGCTGACTGCAGCAAGCCAGCCTGAGGGAGCTTCTGCGCTGCACAGACCCTTCTCTGGGACCAGGTTAACCAGCCACTTCAGGCAGAAGGAGACTCCTCACATCCTCCCCTTGCATAGAAAATAGAGGAAACTAGAGATCACCTCCCCCAAGTCTATATCCCAAAGGTATAACACTAAGGAAACCTTAGGGTAAAATGCAGCTGCTTACTCCCAGGATGGGATGCAGTTGGCATGCACAGAATCTACCTGGTGACAGTTCTCCAGGTAACCCTGCAGCATTGGCACATGCTGAAATAAACTGAACAGAGAGAGAAGCACAGTGAAGGCCCCACAGCCAGGCTCTGTTACACTCCCTGCGGGAGTGGGAACTTCACCATGTACTTTTAAACCATGCAGCAGCTGCTAAACAAGGAAACTAGATCTGTATTTGTAAAATCAAAGTGAGAGGATTTTACACCCATCAGTAACAAAATGTGTATGACTACACTCACTCAAGCTCTGTATGCAGAGAGTTGGAAAGTTGAAGCCTGTGTTACAATGGAGAATCCTGGACAGATCTAAGGGCCTCCTACAAGGTCAGGATGAACGTCAGTGATGAAGAAAGAACTAACAGCAGGAGAGGTGGCTTTGCCCTTGTGTAGGCAGGTTAAGAAACAGAGCCAATGAATCTCTAATCAGGAAGGACTATCCTTGAAGCCTGGTACAGCACATGGACATCGTCAACATAAGGCTCCTTGCATAAGGAGAAATAGTGATGAGTGGTATCCCTCAGAGGTCGGTGTTAGGACTGATCGTGTTCAATATCTTCTGTGACTTTTTAAAAAGACAACATTTGGTTTGTTTTTGCCGAGTGAAACAGTCTTTACAAGCTGTTTGTTTTGTTTTTGTTTTTGTTTTTTTTTTTCCCCTAACCTGTCCTTGTAATGAAAAGATGCTGTTTCTTTTCTGTATGGGAAGTCAGGCTTAGCAGCCATGTGGATAGTAGACACAAAACTGAAAAATGCACAGCTGTTCCTGAAAGAAAGCTGTGAGGTCCAAACCTTGGTTTGTTCAGTTGCATCTCACAAACAGAGCAGTCAAATGTGTTGTGCTTCTTTTTAGGGTAGTCTTACTGCTTTTCTGAGTTTATGGCCAAAAATAGATCTTTATTATTCTTCTGTATTACTCTGACAAGAAAGCAAAACAACTTTAAAGACCCTGAGATCTCATTTTAGAGAGATTTTCTGTCTCTGAAGGATGCTAGACTAGGACAAAATTACATTTTGAGTTTTCAATTTTGTTAGAATATACTGCTATCTAAAGCAAATGAAACTTCTCAGTTTCAAGACTGCTGTGAATTGCTTACTCTGAGCTTTGAGTATCTGTATTCTTGAATGACATGACCTATAATGAAACTACTGAAGCATTGAGATATGATTCCACTAAAAGAAAGTTGCAAGGATGTGTTAAACCCAAATTAAGAGTTTCAAAAAAGCATGCCTATGAGGGTCTCCGTAGTCTCTTCCTTGTATCAGATAGCCTTTAAGTAGATGCTTGACCATGGCTTGATGACCCTCTGGAGTACAGCAGAGGAGATCCTTGTTGCAAACGATAGAACTGAGACTCTGGGGACATTTCTTCATGTACCTAACAATAGTCTAATAAAGGAGACACAGACAATTTTGAGATGGCTATTTCATAGATATTGTTTTGCTACTAACTTGCTTCCTGCTTATTTGTAAATCTACACAAACCATCTCTGGCTTGCTCCTGTTCAAAGCAGTCATGGTCTTTGTAACTGAAATGGACATCAGCAGCAAATAAAGTCAGAAATAAGCTTAAAATACCAGTACAAGCCTCTTTCAGCCTTTTTCTAACTTTCTGGAGAAAGGGTGGCATTCTTTTTTTTTAAACTCCTGGACCCTCAAACAGTAATATCATAGACTTATTCAGACTTCTGCTAACTTTAAAAAATCTTTTGCAACAGGGTAAAATGTGTTAATTGATTAAAGCTTGCATAACTTAAATCTTTTAACAAGTAGGAAGATTAAGGCTTTTTTCTCATGTCTGATTAGTGAATGTAATTTCACTTCCCTGACAAGTAAACTTGATTCCTTCACACTTACCTAGACTCAGATAATTTGTTTTTAATGTGTGAGGGTTTTGTTTTGTTTTCTTGGAGGCTGAAGTTTCCTTACTAGATTATGGCAAAGATTTTAAAGGGAGCTACATGGCAGAGCATGTTAGAACTTGGTGGGAACTGTTCATTGAACTCTTTGTCGTTGTCCTGGGTTTAGCAGTAGCAGTCATTTTTCTCCTTCTTAGTAGCTGGTGCAGTGCTGTGTTTTGACTTTTGGCCTGGTAACAGAGCTGATAACACTGATGTTTTGGTTTGGCCAAGGACTTTGTGAGCCTCATGCTCTGCCAGGGTGGGGGGAATCTGGGAGGAAACAGAGACAGGACACCTGACCCAAACTGACCAAAGAGGTATTCCATACCACAGCACGTCATGCCCAGGGGGGAACTGAGAGTTACCTGGAAGGGCTAGGAGACTGCAGGGTTGGAGGAGGTATCAGCCTGCTGATCTTTGGGATTGTATTACTAGTGTTTCCCAGCATGTGTCTATTGGAAGGCAGCATTGACAGGTTTTAGTGACATTTCTGGACTGTGAATTGGGATGGTTCAAGTGCAAGCAGGAACTTGTGCTTTCCATCTTACAGAAGTGTGAAGCCTGGCAGAAAATTAGTATAAACAGCTTGGGATTATGTTTGGAACCACTTCAGCAAGATTCACATCTGTAAAATGATGACAAGAGCCTGTAGAAAGAAGTTTATGAAAACTGGCCTGTAGATACTATGTCAGGTATGTCAGGTACATCTGCGTGGAAAAACCTGAGTGCATCTCTACAGTGTGTCTCTACAGTGCTGTCATTTATAGACTTTCTCTAGTTGTTTAGTTTCATGGTACTTAAGAATGAGAACTCAGTACAATTAGTTATTATATCTTCAAAACTGTTGTTCAGAATGTGAAACACGTTTGTTTCCTGCTCCACTTCACACCCCATTTACTGCCTCCTAGCTGAGAGCTGCTCTGTTAAATACAAAGTTTAGTCAGTGTTGACAGGTGAAATCTCGTACTTTTCACTTTGGGAATATTGTCTGAATAACCTGTGAATTTTCTTCTGAGACACTGTGTGTGGTGCAATAGGACGGTGTTGCCTTTCACACAAACAAAAACCTTTCTGAAGTTTGTTCACTAGGTGGCATTTCAGTTCACTTACAGAGCTCAAAGCTTAAGGAAACTACTTTCAAAACGATTCCCATTGCACCCTGTGAGGTGTTTAATACCATTTTTCTAACAGCTGTTCTACTGTTGATCTATTAAATAATTTTATAGGGACATAGGGAGTATCAATTCACAGTTTTCAAATGTAGCTCATATTTCTGAAGACTAATAAACTCTCTGGAAGCAGGTATTATACACAAATCAATTTTGTAATTTTAGTTTTCTTAGAACTACAAAATGGAAAATGCAGACATGTAACCTAATTTTTAATATACATTTGATTAATAACAAATTCTTATACAGTCTGGAAGAACTGGTATCTAAAATGAAATTGTATATTCACTTGATGAATAATCTATAATAGTATGCTAACAATTTGCTATTAAGCTTAAAAAATGGATAAATTTATGAATAAGATATCCTGGATCCTTCCAGATAGATCAGTGTGGAAACTGCCTTCCAAAGCAATCTAAATGGTCATTCAAAATTAATTCTAATAGGTGTCCAAAGGTTGATGGTCCCTATTGTATTATAAGTTGATTATTGGTATGCTAGCTGTTATTAAACAGATATATCCCCTTACAGTCTTCTACAGCCTTCTACTTGTTTTATGTCAACTCTCCTATACGTCTGATTATTTTGACTTTGAAATGACAGGTGAATCACTATTCATCTCTGCGGATAACACCTGCATAGATGAACAGGGTTGTAAACTTGCTAAATAGCTGTAATGAAGAAGCATAGTTCTGTCCATTTCTGTACTCATCCCTTTCTTTTTTTTTTGTCTCAGAGTGCTATACTAAAATTGTCTGACCTGCTCGACAAGAGCTATAGGTTAAACCTCATTAATGTACATCAAAGGGAAAACTGACATTAAAACCTATAGAATCATAGAACCGTTAGAGTTGGAAAGGACCCTAAGATCGTCTAGTTCCAAGCCCCCTGCCCTGGGCAGGGATGTCTCAGACTAGACCATGTACCCAAAACTCTGTCCAACCTGGCTTTGAACACTGCCAGGGATGATAAAATGACTCTCCAAAGGAAGAGATGCAATGATGGAAACAAGTTTAGGACTAAATTTTGTAATTATAACCCCCCCCCCCCCGGTGTTTTTAGTACTAGCGGTATGCTTTTTCAAGATGAAGGTAACAAAAAAAAAAGCTCTTCTCCAAAACCGAGAAAAAAAATTAATAAATTCAGACTCAGAGGTGGTTTTGGATACCCTAAACCCACGAGCAAAAGGACCGGGCGCTAAGAGAAGCCCTTAAGGCGAGTGGAATGTCCGTGCCCTACAGAGGCGTTTTTCCCCGCAGTGGCCGGCAGGGGTCGCCAAAGGCCCGCGCCGAACCTTGCGGCGCACCTCCCACCACCATGCCTTGTCGCTATGCCGCGGCGGAAGCAGGGGGGACGTGGGCTAATAGCCACAGTTGTAACGAGAAGGCAGGCGGGGGCAGTGAGGGGCATCTGGCGGTGTAGAAAATGAATTTCAACCACGCTAAGACGCAGTGGTCACCTTGAGGTTTCTCTGTTCCCCCCGTTCTTTTTCATTTTGAAAGGAGAGCAAGTGAAGGGAGTGTAAGTTTGAAACTCTTACATAATCAAGCAAAAGATGGATTTTATTGAAACAAAGGTCCAAGCATTGTTTACCGTATTTCTGTAGTGCTCATGTGAATAAAAAACACACACTGAAGAACCTACATAGCTGTAGGTTTTAAAAAGCATAGTGCATTTACTTTACAGCAGTGTCTGTTTACCTGTGAAGAGGAGAATGTTCTTAAGGTATGCTTTTATGTAATTCAAAAGTCTTTCCGTTCTTAAACATCAATCCAGAGCAAATGTACCCCTCCTAAGACCTCCCTCTCCTTCCCCCTCCCCCCTCCCGGTAGTCGTTCTGTTTTTATGGGCTTTATATGCTCTCAAAGTGAAGTGAAAAAGTAGCTGGGTAAGCCATTTAATTGAGACACATAAACAGGTATTAGTTTGACTGCTGGTTTTGGAATGAGTGAATTTAGCACCTCTGACATTTTATCCTTCTAAGCCTACAATTTTTCTTCCCAGTATGATCTTTAATAAAGTCTGCTTAATTAGAGTGCTTTAAAACTGATAAACGCTATCAATTGAAATATGGGATTAAAAAATCTTTTATTACATGCTGAAAAAACAAGAGATCTTGGTAGAATTTCTGTCTTACTCCTGTGTATTCCTGCAACACAGCACACTTCCAGACTCTCAAACATGTACGTTTCTCTGTAAGTCTGTGAAGTTCTTTACTAACTGTAACTTCTATGGGGCATGGAAGGAAGGTAGCATCATGTTAATATTTCCAAGTTTTTTCCCCCTTATGTGAGCTTTGTTCTTCAGAAGCGAATGTTATCTGTACTACGTCAGGAACAAGGGGAAAAAAAAGTAGTAATTTAAATGAAGATTGACAGCTAAAGAAGATGTGCATGTTCAGTTGGTTATATTCACTAAATGATGATGTGATATTATTAGCAACATAGATGAAAGCACTGTGCCCAGTAATGTACAGCTGCTCTTGAAGAGTGAGTATCAACCAGAAATAAAAAAGCTCATTCTAAGAGCAAGTTCCCTGTTTCTCATCAGAAAATTACTTCCTCACGCTTTATTATCTTAAGATGTGTTTTTCTTATCCATAAAGGCTTTGTATGTTGAATATTAACATGTAATTGAAAATGGCATCCTAATTCTGTTCTTATTGCATTGGGCTAGTGCTGAAAAACTTGAAACAAATCCTGATGTAAAAATAATTATTGTTAGGAGGCAGTTTAGGGGAATTGCAGGAACCATGGATTCAAGTTTTGACAGATTCATAGTGAAATCAGGTATTGTTCAAGACCCCTTCAGGAAGTATGAGTGCCAAAAGTATTTGGCTAGTAAAGGCACAACATGATATGCAGCAGTGTCAAATTCAGAGACCGAACTGGAAGAAAATACTTTCTGCAATGTCTTCAGTGTATTAGATTCTTTTGAAATCAGTGCTGCTGCTGATCCTATAAATTGGTGTTTCTTAGCCACATTGACATATGGTTTTATTATTTTTGTTTTTTACTTCAGAGGCACTTCCAGTATTTTTTATTGGAGATAAGTGGCTTGTTTTAAAGTGGGCTTGTGTAGAGACTTTGGTAATTTTTGTGCACTTATATGAGCCAGTGAGCCCAAACCTAATTTTTTAACTTGCTTAGGCAGTTTATTTTTCATTGAGGAAATTCCTGTTAAAAATGGAATTAGGATTTTGTTCTCATGGCAACAGATTTCAGTCCTTGTTTCCCACAACTTATATTTTCTCTGTTTCTACAGTCCTAGGGCTTATCAGTGTTTCACCCACTGAGTTTTATCCATTGATATTTCTCAGAAAAGAAAGGGAGTTTTCCGCTTTGTGTGTATCAAGACTTTAAATCTCCTGACATACAACTATATAAAGTAGATAAACATATTTGACAAGAGTCAGCTTTGATATTATAGCCTGAAGGTTTTAATTAAAAATTATACATATATATTAAACCACAAATGTATACTGTGTTTATCCTTTGTGGTGAAAATTGAAGTTTAAGCAGAGTTTAGGTGAAATAATATGATACTTAGAAGAAGGACAATATGGATAGTATTTGCTGTATACAAATACTTGAAGTCTGAATATCATGTTTCCAACTTACAAGATTCAGGAGATTAAAACAGATTTTTTATTTTCAGAAATCAATCAAATTATACATTCTGTCCTGAGAGAGAAGCCAAAGGTAACGAAATCAACAGGTGAGATTCAAGGAGATACTATTATGCATAAAAGCAAAAGGAATAAGGAAGAAAAAGATGAAATAGAAGACAAATATCTCAAACTGTAAAGTACTAGCTACTAAATTTCTTAGCCTAGAAGAAATACAGATGAGGAAGAATCACTGAACTCCCTCCAGAACTGTCTTAAGTGCAACCTTTGCAATAAGGCCCCAGTGTTATGTGCAAATGTCTTATACAAAGAATCTGCACCACAAAACAAGACAGGTTTCACCATGCTCGGAGCGACTCTGATGAGTAAGGTGTTACCTAAATAAACACATAAATGATCAAGTAAAGGCCTATGCTGGAGACTCCCATCACTGGAGGGTAGACCTAATACTAGTTACGGAGAGGTGCCTTGCAGACATGCCTCCTGGCTGGGATTGAGTTAGAAGAGTTGAACATTTAGTCAGGTATTAAATTTTCTAGTCAGGAAGTTACTTTCTCATAAGGATTGTATTTGATTGTATTTCCTTTTCTAGAGTCTGAAATCAGTGCTGCCTGTAGAAACACTAGTTTTGTTCTGACATTTAAGAAAGCATATTACCTGTGGAACATCCAGCAAGTAAAAGCACACATCGCAGCCTGTCTCTTACAGGATTATTTTGTTTCAGAGAGAATTTTCTCCTTTTTCTAATTCACAACGCTCCTAAAACACCATTTGTTATCAGACTTTTACAGACCAAAAAGTGATGTTTCCATATTCTACACACTGAATACTTGTGTAGTTTACAGAGGTTTTTCTGAATTACCCATGCATGACATGAATAAAAACCCTCACATTTTTAATTGCAGTGGTGTAATGACTTAAATTAACATTGGGTTTCATCTGTTTGGTTTTGTCTATATTTTGTTTTGCATCCAACCATGTTTTGACTTTAAAATCTTCTCTATGATATCGGGCTTTCCATGCCTGATCAGGTTTTTGTTTTTATTGTAGCAAAAAGAATTTGAATAAATTAGTAGAGAAGAGTGCCAGGGTGCTGGGAAAAGAGGCCATATAAATGCTGAAATGATAATTAGAAGGGGTTATCCCCAACATTTTTCAATTTAAGAGACTCTAAAATGCTTTTATATTTGATTACTTCTACTCTTTCTACAGATCTTCTAACAAAACTATCTCCATGCCATTCAGCATATATGGAAACTGCTGTCTCTCTTCTAGTAAATCTTTCTAATAGCACCACAGGTGTTTAAGCATCTACAATTTTGGGCCATTTTGTTATTTCAGTGAAACAATGCACAAAAAGATTGAACTCACTTTGATATGCTGATTGAATGCTGCTCCCCGTTAAATGGGTATAATAGTGTTCTTAAATACCATTTTCCTTTTCCTCTATCTACCTTCCAGAAGAAAAATAAAACAGTGATCCAACCTTATTGACAGGGATTTTTATGCTCTGTAAGGTTTAACTTGGAGGAATAAATTAATTCTTTCTGATACCAAACTTTTAATAAAATTAAATGCATTGCTAGTAACTCATATTTAAGTGTGATAATTTGTTAATAGTTTAGGTAATAAGCATTCCTGTATGCTCTGTTAAGCACCAGCAAATCCTTCAAAATGGAGGTACTGCCCCAAGACCACAAGATAGATGAGCTGACTGGATGTTACCACAAGAAATGAGCTCAGCACTGTGTGGGGGAAGGTAATTCTGGCAGGGGTAGATCATGGCCACTGACTCAAGAAACACCCCAGACCCAAAGAGAAGTAAAGACTGAGCATGTGGACTAATTAATATGAGAAAGAAGATTGCTGTTTAATAAATAGGTAACAGAGCACTAATTAATGAAAAATTTATGTAATTTGCAGCCAATGAAGGCCGATATCTTTGCTTGCGAACATGTATATAATGTAAAAGTTGAAAGTGAGCTAGGCATTTGTGGATTTTTATGTACCTCCCTGCTTTGTGCAAACTAGAATGAAAGAACAGAAATATCTTGACTAAGCATGTGAATTAGTGCTGTGCATCAGCTAATGAGCCCACATTCGGGACAAAACTTCCACCATGTTAGTAAAGGGATGTCTACGTGAAAGTTACACTAACTGTATGTGCAGATTCAGAGTCAGAAGGCCATTCTGCTTAATGGCCATTCTGTCAGTGACAGGGCCAACCTTGTCCCCTGGTTTGCATCAGCTTCATTGAGTATGTGGACACACTGTGTCTGGAGAGTTTAGTCAGCTGGCTGAGAATGAACTGACCAAAAAAAGGGAAATGGTTTGCTTTCTTGCAGATCAGTACACTGACCTCACTTGTGTGGTGGCTACACATGCACTATTACTGATGCTAAATTGGGGTGGAGAGAGGAGAATATGCAGGTTGGCTAAACTGGAATTTTTTATGGATTAGAGTTGTCCCAGCTACGCAGGAAACTGTGGTTAGTGCATATGTATAAGCTGATTTTAATCTTATGGACTACTACTATCTGGGTTGTCAAACTAACCTATATTTTAACACATGCTGACCTTATGAATGTTTATTGAGGGGAAAACTTTCAGAAATTTCTTAACTTGTTTTATTTTTGGTGTACCATTTGACCTTACGGGCACTGATGCTAATTTGCAATGGGTCAAGACTGAAAGTTGTTTTTTAAGTGCCTAAAATACTACATATGATATTTCTAAGTGGGCTAACAGACTGGACGTCAGAAAGGGAGTAAGGCACTGGATGAAAATCTAGCCTGCTTTGGGAAAACGTAAGAGTAGGTGTATGGATTCAGACCAAATTTTGAACCCTGTTTTTTCTTGTACAGACAACTGGAAACCACTCATGGAAGGAGAAAGCAAGTATGTGTAGTATGCGTGATGCTTCTTCTGAGTAGACTTCAGACACTTTCCACCTCTATGAGCAGTCTGCTTAATGACCCTAAGTAATTATTCAGAGGCCCTTTGAACCCATAAAAACCTTCTGCATCCACAGCACACTATGCTTTTCTGCACTCTAGATTACACTCCTTTCATTTCCTTTCAATCTGACCCTCAGTTGTTTTGCCTGAAGTTCCCTGGAACTCATATTGAAAAAGACCAGGTTTTCTTTTCTTCTTTTTTCTTTTTTTTTTTTTTTTGTCTTACAATACCACTGCTTGCTTATATACTTCCATCATTTTGTCCCTAAGTTATCGTTTTTCCATACAGAAAAGTGTTTGCCTAGTCAGTCAGATCTCATAGATAGCCAATCTCTACATACTGTAACCCTCCTCTGAACATTTTCTCATTTAAATGTGTCCTTTTTAAGTTGAGGGGAGATATGCACATAAGATTTGAATTTTGGAAGAAATTTTAATTTATACCACAGTATTATGGTATTGACTTGTTGTCTTTTCCTTTCTTAATACTCTAATCCGTGGCTTGCTTTTTGACTTCCACTAAACACCGAGCTGGTGATTTCATGGAACTAAGCACCGTAATTCCAAGATTTTACTCCTTAATGGCAAGGGATATTTTATAACTTCGATTTTAAGGTAAAGCTGTCTTTACTTGCCATGTTTATTAGTCTTTAGCTGCCTTAGCTATGTTAAAAGCATTAATTACCCTCAATTTCATCTACCACTCTAATGCTGAATGATGTAGTTCTATGTAGTTTTTCTGCTCAAATGTATATATAGCAAAAAAATCCCACACCTGTATTAAATATTTAAATTATCCTGGAAGGATCCTCTGTGTTAGGGGGTTGCTGAATCTGGTACCATGTAGTTGTTCTGCGCCCCTAGGACCAACCAGTACCAGTCCTGTGCATGCATTCCCAAAAGACAAACACAAAGACAGGCATACGATCCACATTTACACAGAAGACTGCACAGGTCATAGACAGAAAACACCTTACTCTTACAAATGCAAAAAAGCATCAATGGCCTCATCCTGTCCTCCTCTCTGTCAGATAAGCATCTGTTAGTGGGAAATACATGTATGCCCAAGTCTGCTCCCTAAAGAACTAACTCAGGTGCTCAGTCTGCCAGGTAACATAGCCTGTATCTCAGATCTCTCCAGCGGCTGAGACCTGGGCACGAGGCTTTCCCCTCAGGCTTATGCAGCAAAATTATTACGACTGATATATATATAAATGCCTCCTTTATATTTTAAGTGCTGTGGAAGACAAAAACATAATGTGTAATTTAAAGTTTGATGAAGCTTATGGATGGCTGAAACTGAGGGCTTCCTATTAGCTTAAAGCACTTAATGCTTTTGAATTTATCTGCATTTTTCCCCGTCTTTGTTAGTTAAGAGCTAACAGAATCAAAGCATATTTAGAATTCCCCCTTCCTTATTTAACCATTAACCTCCCCCCCCCCAAAAAAAAAAAAAAACAACACCAAAGCAAAACCAAACAGAAAACCTCAACCATATTTTTTTTTAGGAAGTATTTCAGTGAGCAGCAAGGCCTTGATTAAGCGACTCCTATTGACATCTGTAGGGGAAGCTCTTCCTTTTTTTTTTTTTCTTTTTAATATCATCACACTTCCTTTTTCTATCTAATTCTTAGTGTTTCTGATTTAGGAAGATTCAGGAAGAAGAGTTGTGCTAGAAAGTTTATTGGTTTAGTTGTCAATGAGTACATTTTACTTGTTAAAACTTGCCACATATTCTGTGAGATGTGTTATTGGGAAGGATCACTCCCATTGGCACTCCAGTGACACACAGTTGGTTTTGACACGGTCCATTATCACCCTTACGGACTGATAGATCGGTTTTACTCGTTCTGTTTTGCTTGTTTGGATTATCGTAAATTTAATGATCTTCCAAAACAGTGTTACAGCCTCATTCCCCCTCCTCTTGTTTCATTTTTGAGTGTCTCTATACAGTTTTTTGTATCAATATACTAGGAATCTGGTTTTCCCTCCTCAGTTAAATAGGGAATGATTTGTATTTCTTGTTCCAGAGATCTTAAAGTCATCTCGTTTCTCAAATCTTTTTAAGGTAAAAGTGTGCTGGAATTAAAGGAATGCTAATTATTCCAACAGGGAACTGAAGATGGGGAAATCAAATGGTTTATGTAAAAAGAACTGAGAGAGAAAAAGACACTCTCTTTCCAATCTCCATTTTAGTACTGCAACCACTTTCTCTCAATATATGCTGTCCTATCAGCAAAGTCTAATGAGTAATTTTATCATTTAATCTGCTTCTTCAAATGTTAGCAAATAGAAGAACATAAGGCAGTTTATATCTTAAATTTAGGCTATGTATAATTTGAAAGTATCATTTTATTTGAAAACGTTATGGTGGAATTGGAGAGCCTAATCACCTTAATACACCTGTTAATTGAGAATTAATTAGACAAAATGGACAGTTTATAATGTAAGCAGCACTTGTTAACTTACATATTGTTCTTGATTGGTGACTGGAAGCAAAAGTTAAAAAATATCATAACAGAAGATATAAAAATCAACACAACACTTGCAAAAGCTCTTTGAAGATATTAGCTTGTTTTTCACATCAAAGAAATGCAGTATCTCAGTACAGCTTTGAATAGTCACCCAAGCTGATTTTTTTTTTAATTTTTGGATGGTTGCCCATTTCTGCTACATGCCTCAATTAGGAACATATCTATTTTTTAAAATGTCATTTATACCTTTTGCAAAACCTTTCAGGCAGCACTTGCTATCATCCACTGTTGAACTGAAAAACGTATTTTAAGACTTAGCTGTAAGTAGTTAAGCTTTTTACAGAACTGGCAAGAATAGAATTTATTATCTTTAACAATGTAGAGTTCTCTGCGTAGTAGTGCTAGAGTCCCATTATGCAGCATGGACTGTTCAGTCATTTCTGTACAGGCATACTTCACTGAAGTTTTGATTCAGCACATAATGCATTTTTAAAGACAAATTGGATCAGAACCCAGAATTTAATTCTCATAGAGTTACAGACTCACAGATTAGTTGAAGTTGGAAGGGACCACCTGAGGTCATCTGGTTCAACTCCCCTGCTCAGTCACAGTCACCTAGAGCACATAGCTCAGGGTTGTGTCCAGACAGCTCTTGAATATCTCTGGGGAAGGAACTCCACAACCTCTCTTGGCAACCTCTTCCAATGCTCGGTCACCTCACAGTAAAGAAGATCTTCCTCATGTTCAGGTGGAACTTCCTATGGTTCCTCACCCCCTTGTCCAGATTGGTCTTTGCTGGTGTTCACGCTCCCACTGCACACCCACACTCACTGAAGTTGCTGGCATCATGGACACACTCTGGCCCCTACTCCCAGCCCAGCCACTGGCACTTGGTTTCACTCACTCCATCCTCTCCACTTGCTGGCACCCATGCACACAGGTTCTCTAGCCTGTGGCCCCAGACCAGTAGCTGACACTCAGACTCTCACTTACTTCAGTTGCTGGCACAACAGACAGGTGGGACTCATGGCTCAAGGTCATATCCCAGTTGATGGTGCTTAAGTTCACTCACTGGTCGTTCCAGTTGCTGGTACCACAGTCAGATGATCCATCTGACCCAGTTGCTTGGCACTCAGATGCCATACACACATGCACACAATCCCTGCCTGCAGAAGACAGAAATGGAAATTAATGAGAAGACACGGCAGACTATGCTAATCACAGCAAGGCCAGGCAAGCATACCAACCAGCCCACTGTTCACACACAAATGGCACTCTTTTCCCCTGTTTTTCCCTATTAATCTCCAAATCACCTAGGATCCATTCCTTTCCCTGCCTTTGGTTCATCCCCTAAACATCCCAGTAAGTCTTCTGCAGTTCTGGGATGCTTGTCCCCTGCATCCCACTGTGTCTCCCATACACCTAGGCAGAAACACTACTCAGTTTGAAAAGTGCTCTGGGGTTGCTGAATTTCATGCCTGAACAGGTGGTTGAGACATTCCTGGGAGACATCTGTGAGAGACAGGTACTAGGTGTCCCTTCTGAGTTCTTCATTTGGTTCCTGTTTACCTTTGGTCCTTGCATTTCTCTAGGCTTGTGGAGATGAGCTATGATGCACTTACGGGTCCTGTGATGGGCCTGGGATCTTCTGGGACAGTATTATTCAGTCTTCTCCACCTAACATTGTCTCTCTCTGTCCTGTTGTGGGTGTGCAGATGAACTTTTAATCACATATCCTAGCAGAAAGCTTAATAGAGTAACTGTTTCTGATTTCAAGATACCAGTTACTGTCAGTTATGCCTTTTGTCTGATGCTCAGTAATAACTGAGAATATAGTCCTTTTTTTTTATAAACATAGTAGTTTGGCACACACAGCCAAAGAACTCTTCTATGCATACAAATTCCTTGATCCTACAGTAACTAACTGCCCAGCACTCCACTGCAGGCATTTTAAAAGTATTTCAGGATTTATTTAAAAAGTGCTTCAGGATTTCTTTAAATTTTTTTACCCCTCAAATATATGTTTACTCTTTGACTTCTCTATAATTTCCTGTTGATTCTTCCTTCATCACAAGCTTGGCATTGTACTCTTCTATTGCAGTTATCCCCTACCATTAATCTCGGGAAACTGAAATAAAAATCCTTTTCAAATCTTTCAGGTCTTTTATGTATAATGATTAAAAAATAAAAAAATAAAAAAAAGGCACTGTGAAATCCTTGGCCACTGACCTTTAGAGAAAACTGATTTTGAAAATACTTCTTTCAGTCTGGCCCAACCTCACTTTGGCTTTGTGTCAGATGAAAATGAGACTTTGGTAGAATAATGCAAGAAAATACATTGTTCTGCTCAGGGTAACTATTAAGAATATGTTGCAGATAGAGAAGAAATGGTGAATGAGGATGGGCAAGTTTATGGTTGATGAGGGAAACTTCTGAAGCTGCTGTTTCTCGGAAGTTCTGGATGTTTGTAGGATCACAGTAGCAATTTTCACTTTCAGCAATTTTTACACCTGTTAGCTCTTTTAGAAATAAATTTGGAATGCAAATTCGGAATACATTTAATAGGCTTTTCTAGGCCTGCATATCATTTACAGGCATTCAAGCTGAAATGAATGTTAAGTGTGGCTGCTAAGGGCACTAGCTGGAGATACAGGCTAGAAATACAAAAAAATCTGAGTCAAATGAATATTCAGAAAGCACTGCAGGATCACTGACTGACAGACAGTGAATTTCCAGGTGCACCTATTTTTGGATATACCACAGGCAATTTCTTAGAAAACAGGTGAATGTTTTTGACTAAGTTGTGTTATATTTTGAAGCTTACTCAGACTTCAAAGTCCAAGCAAATCAGAGAAGAGGAGTGCACATGCCAGAAATGTTTATAGGCATCCTGCCAGAATGGTATCACAAAATTATAGCTAAAGTTACTTGTCATTCATAAATTCTTAAAAACTGTCTGTTGTATTGTATACCTACCATGAAAACAACTTACCTACTGGAATTTACAGAATCATAGAATAGTTAGGGTTGGAAAGGACCTTAAGATCATCTAATTCCAACTCCAGGGACACCTCACACTTAACCGTGTCACCCAAGACTCCACCCAACCTGGCCTTGAACACTCCCGGGATGGAGCATTCACAGCTTCCTTGGGCAACCTGTTCCAGTGCCTCACCACTCTCACAGTAAAGAATTTTTTCTTGTATCTAACCTAAACTCTCCCTGTTTAAATTTGAACCCGTTACCCCTTGTCCTGCCACTACAGTCCCTAATGAAAAGTCCCTCCTCAGCATCCTTGTAGGCCCCCTTCATGAAGGTCTCCTGGCCCTCCTGCCACACTTCCTCCTAGTCAGGACACAACACTCTTGAGCTTGTAGCAGGTGATCCTTGAGTATCGACCAGCATTCTTGTGCCACCCTGCCCTCTAGGGCTGTATCCCATGGAACATTCCTAAGCAGGTTCCCGAAGAGGCCAAAATCTGCTTTTTTGAAGTCTAGGGCAGTGAGCTTGCTGCACGCTCTTCTCACTGTCCTGAGGATCTCGAATTTGACCATCTCATGATCGCTGCAACCAAGGCTGCCCTGGAGCGTCACATTTCCAACGAGCCCTTCCCTGTTGGTGAGCATGAGGTCAAGCATGGCACCTTTCCTTGTCGGCTCCTCTATTACTTGCAGAAGGAAGTTGTCTTCCATACAATCGAGGAACCTCCTGGATTGCTTTTGCCGGGCCGTACCATCATTCCAACACATATCAGGGTGGTTGAAGTCCCCCATGAGGACAAGGGCCTGTGAGTGTAAGGCTGTTCCTGTCTATAGGGTGCTTTGTCCACAGAGTCCTCTTGGTCAGGCGGCCTGTAACAGATCCCCACAGTAATGTCCCCCCATCGCTGTTCTTGCTTTGACCCTGACCCACAAACTCTCTGTTGGCTCATCACCCTTCCCCAGGCAGAGTTCCATACTTTCCAGCCTATCGCTAATATAAATAGCATCTCCCCCTCCCCATCTGCTTGGCCTGGCTTTCCTAAAGACCCTGTAACCTTCCATTCCAGCACTCCGATCTTGGGAGCAATCCTACCGTGTTTCTGTGATGCCAGTGCTATCATATCCCCGTAGGGGTGCACACATCTCTAACTCCTCTTATTTATTCCCCATACTACAGACATTTGTACAGAGGCATCTGAGCCGAGCTCCAAATGAACCCAGCTCATTGGCTGAAGCAGCTGAAATATCTTAGCATCACTCTGTTTATTACAGGTGCTGGCAACTGACTGGAAGTGTTGGGATGGAATGGAATGATGTTCCCCTCCCCCAACACATCTAGTTTAAAGCTTTCTTGACCAGCCTGGCAAGCCTCCTACCAAAGCAGCTTTTCCCCTTAGACCAGCTCAACCAGCCTCCAGTAGACCTTACCTCCCAAACTGAGCCCCATGTTCTAAATACCCAAACCCCTGACTATGGCACCACCCTTCTAACCATTTATTAACCTGCCAAATCCACCTGGCCTTTTTAAGATCCTCCCCTTTATCCTGGAGAATTGACAAAAATATGGTCTGAGCTCCAGAGCCCCTAACCACCTCTCCCAGGGCTCTGTAGTCCTTCATAATGTTCTCCAGGCTACTGCTATCTGTACCACTAGCACCTACATGGACCACGAAGTAATAGTCAGTGGGACTTACTAGATCAGGCAGACTCTCTGCAACATTCCTCTTCTGAGCCCCTGGAAGGCAACACACCTCCCTTGAGACTGGGTCAGGCTGACAGATGGGTGTCTCTGTGCCTTTCAGTCCCCTGCGGCTATGACCCACTGCTTTTTCCTGGATGCACCAGTAGTGATTCTCTTTACCGGTGCATCAGCCAGTTGTTCATGTGGCAAGGTGTGTGTTTCCTTATTATTCTACTGCAGTAATGCAAAGTGGTTCTGGTTAGGGACATGGGATTTAGGAGGAAGCCCCTTCCTGTTAATTGTCCTCTTCCTCCTTTTTTCTTTTTTAAATTTGTTTTTTTTTTTTTTTTTTTTTTTGGTCCACCACACAGCCCTGCACAGTTTGGGCCTGGGCAAGGGAGTCCAGTTCCCTCTCAACTTCCCTGACATCTTTCAGCCTATTGACAGCGTCCCGCAGCTCAGCCTCTGCTGCAGAAGCACCTCCACGAAGGCGCACCGGGCGCAGCCCTGCCCACTGTGCACCCTCCCCTCAGCAGACCAGTGCAAGCACTCTCTACATCTGAGCTCTGCGCTGCAGCCTCCGCTCATTGAGTCTGTCTGGTGCCGACGTTGCCACTTCCGGGGCAGACACAGCAAAGCTCCCAAAGCGAGAGTGGCCCCAGACCTGGGCCCTGACGGGGAGGGGAGGGGAGGGGCGGGCCCTCTGCACTCCCAGCCGCAACCAGCTCTCCCTGGGCCGGGTTTTCCCCGCTCGGAGCGGGGCCGTCCCTCCTGGCTCCGCCTGCTGTGAGTCGCTGCTCGCCTGAGCGGAGCTGCGGCTCCTTGAGCAAGGCGGGCGAAGGCTCGAGGCTCAGTCGGTGGCTCTGGCCGCTCAAGAACTGAGGCTCCTAGTCGCGGGGTTTCTGCTCGCTGTAGGGTTGGAGGCTGCGCTCTGCAGCTGCTCACCTCTGTTAACCTTGATGATTTAGAAGTGGATTTAAAAAGAGAACGTAGAGATTAGTTGATTTAAATATTACCAATTTTTTTTTTCCTGACTGATGCAGTGTACTAATGTATCGGAACAAGCCAGCAATGAATGCTTTTAGGATCAACTGTAATAAATAATTTTATTTTGTAAGACAATCTAGAATGGACTTTAATATTTGAATCATATGTGGACAAAAAGTGTTGTAGCTCTTGAATGGAGATACTGGATGTGAAGGATTAATGCAGATACAAGTTCAGGAAAACATATGGGGAAGGATTAGCCTAGGAGAACAAACAGAGGCAGAGGGATGAAGTGTTTGTCCAGAACTGTTGATTATTTTAATATTGAAGCCGGAAAAAAAATGCAGCTGAAAAAAAAAATCAAAAAATCAAAAAAATCTCCACAGCTAAGCCATCAAGCTAACAATCTGCCAATCTCATGCAGAAAGCTGTGATGCTTAGCATTATGTCCCTAATCTTTTTATTAACCAAAGGAAAGGGTGGCAGAATGCTGGGACTCAGTCATTCAGTAGCTTCAGTATTGTTGTTTTCCATCTTGCCAGGATTTTCTAAGGTGTATTTGTAATCTTAAGCTTTCTACTTGAAGGGGGAATTATTACTTTCTGCTTGCAGCATTTCATGCTCATCTAGGTAACTCTGATCAAATAATATCTCTGAGACTACTGATTGAAGTCTTTGGTGTGTACTTATGGTTACATGGTTATAGATCCTATGACTGGGATGCTGACATAAATGGCTGCATACTTTTTAGGAAAGACAGTCTAGCAAGGAGCAACTGGAGTTGCTTTATGTGAGAGAGCAACTGAAAAGTATTGAGCTCTGGCTAGGGGTGAATGAAGAATGAGTTAAGAACTTATAGGAAGGGACTGGTTAACATGGGTGACACTGTTGTGGGTGTTTAGTATAGGCCACCTGCTCCGGAAGTTGATGAGGTTACTATGGGCAGCTGAAAGCAGTTTTATGATCACAGGCCCTGGGTCTGGAAGACTTCTACCACCCTGATGTGTTGAGCTGTGTTGCTGGAAAGAAAACACAGCTAGGACGCTCCTGCAGTGCACTGATGATAACTTTTTTGACGTGGTGAAGGGAAAAACAAGAAGAGATGTATTACTGAACCTTGTACTAATAAATAAAGAAGGACTGGTTGGGAATGTGAAGGTTGGGGGCAGGCTTGGCTGCAGTGACCACAAGATGGTAGAGTTCAAGATCCTGTGTGGAGAAAGCAGGGCAGTAAGGAGGATTGCACCCTTGGACTTCAGGAGAGCTAAACTAGGCCTCTTCAAGGAACTACTTGAGAAATCCCATGAGTTGGGGCTCTAGAAGGTAAGGAGGTCCAGGAGAACTGGTTAATATTCAGCCATCACATCCTGCAAGCTCAAGATTGGAGCATCCCCTGAATAAGAAATCAAGGGAACAGGAAACCTGCATAGATGAGCAAAGTACTTCTGCCAAAACTCAAACGGAATAAGGAAGTTTGTGGAATGTGGAAAAAGGGAGAGGTCACTTGGGAGGAATATAGGAACAGTTAGAGTATGCAGGTGTGCAATGAAGAACTGTCCAGTTCCAGGCTTCCCAGTTCAAGAAAGACAAGAAACTACTGAAGAGGGTCCAGTGGAGGGCTACAGAGATGGCTAGGGGAGCCATCTCTCTTATGAGGAAAGACTGAATGAGTTGGCCTGTTTATCCTGGAGGAGAGATGAGTGAGAGTATCTTCTCAATGTTTACAAATGTCTTACGGGTGAATGTCAAGAGGATTGGGCCAGACACTTCAGTCATGCCTGGTGAAAGGATAAAGGGCAATGGGCACAAACTGAAACACAGGAACTTGCATCTGAATATGTGGAAGAACTTAGTTACTTTGAGGGTGACAGGGCACTGGAACCTGCTGTTCCAGTGAGGCTGTCCAGTAATGCTATGGGATGTTTCCTTATCTGGAGATCTTCAAAACTCTGCTTGACTTGATCCTCTCTCATCTGCTCTAGGTGAATCTGATTTAGCAGTGGGGGTTGGACTGGATGATCTCCAGAGGTCCCTTCTAACCCCAATCATCCTGTGATTCTGCGATATGAAATGGGTAAACATGGACTTGTGAGACTCTGCTGCTGTCACTGTTTACATATTTTCTCATATGGTCACTTGAAGCACAATCATAAGCATTTGTTTTAACTAGAAAAGTCCTTTGGTTCTTTTCCAGACATGAGCCTTTATTATTGCTTTGTAATAGCTTGTGACTGATTGTGTTGGGGTTTCTTTAATAAATTTTAATAGCTGTATTTCAGGATTTCTTGGAACTATCTATATGTGTATACAACTTGGTAGGGTTCAGTTTTCTTCTTTTGTCTGGTTTAATGGTTTGGACCATTACAGCAAGATGATTTAGCGAAATATTTGCTTACTGTCAAATCTCTGTGTTGGTCATTAGGTGCTAGTCATTCTAATGAAAACAAGCATGAATGGCTTGGCTTGATTGTAAGCTTTTGGTGGTTGGTTATGAAAAGTATCTTTTTCTCTTACTTCTCAATGATCTGTCACAGGTCACCACAAAACCCAAAATGCACATACACACCCAAAGCTCCAGTGTGGCATCTGAAGATTCCACTAGTGTGTGGTAGATAGGAACACTGAGAGACTTGGCCTTTTCTGTTGCTGCTGAAAAGTTTTTGTGGCTGCTGGAAAATTAAATAACTGGAATAGCATTGAGGGCTGCCTCATCTGGGACAGTACTGATCATTAGCAGTTTCTTGCTCTGCAATTGCAAGATTGAATAAAGTACCCCAGTGTATTCTAGCTACCACAGTTAATGCCTATTCACAATAGCCATGAATGTCTGTTTTATTTTACTTCTCACTTGCTTGGTTTGGTTGTTTTAGTACCATTGCAAATCAGTTTTGTGTCTTCTTCTTACACTCTTTTTTTTTTTTCTTTCAATACAGTTTCCCTTCTCTGTTATAAGGGCTGTCACCAAACAATACTTACAGTTAACTATAAGTTACCTGTAGTGAGCTTCAGGAAACCTACTATGCTGTTTTATCTATGAGAGCAGAGGACAAAATACAAAACTTGTAACACAACAGTATATTCTGTAGTGACATTTGGTGGTGTCACTGGTGCTCATTGGTGACAGTACTTCACTTTAATGGAACATATGGTAAACAAAAGTAGGGTGACAATGAAAGTAAACATAGGTTATGAATCTTTTTTTCTCAGTGTCTAGAGAGGAACAATTTTTTTTATTATTTAAGGGCTTATAGAATTGTGAAAAGAGAACTGTGTAAGAAGAGTTCTTTCTTTTGTTATATGTCTCTACTTATTTTTTAGCTTCTCTATTTTTCTGTGGGTTAATAATGCTAGTCATCTGCCCCATGGATGCCTTTCTCTGTATACGTAGCAATTGTATGGTAGCTGGTAAATACAGCTTCTGTGGGCATTTGTAATGTGCAAGTAAACCATCCGTCTGTCTTTGTCAGATAATTCAAGACAATTTCATGTGATCTGGTAGAGAACACTGACATCAGGAACTGTCATGTTGTTCTGATGGATTATTTACTGAAATTCTGAGAAACAGATCTACAAAATCCTTAAAGTAAAAAATAACCCCCATTTTTTGTTGTCAGTTACTCTCTGTTGGATCAGTGAAATAGAAACCAAAATATCCTTCCTGAATTACTAGAGGACAATAGCAAAATGGTGCTATTGTAAAATATTTTGACTTCTTGTGTGACATATATATGATTTTGTATTTTTTTGCTTTTCCAGTGCTGCCATTCCTCCTCCCACCCTCCCAGCTATTTCTATGCTTTCTGGGCTACTGTCCAGCACTAACTGTGCACTAACTGTGTAAAACAATTTTAAAATGGAAACATTCATCATTCTGTGTGTGAATAACTTACATTATCTGCAGTCTTTGTGCTACGGAATTTGGCTTACATTTCAGGGCGTGTACAGATTCTGCCAGAGGAATTGTGCCAGATGTGAGTGCCTGAGTTGAAAGATCTTTTTCAAGTAGGGATGATTTTCATGGTGTAATCAGTCTTTAAAATCCAGACTCAACCAAGAGAAGATTGTTTTCATGAATACTTATAATTCATAAGTTTATTAATATGCTAAAATAAAAAAATTCTTTACTGGAAGATGGGAGATATCTTCTGTTCTAAAAGAAGTTTGGAGTTTTGTTGGCACTTTTTTTTTTAGTAGTTAACTGACCTAAAATCTAGGAATGTTAAAACATTCTTATGGGAAAATTTAAACATATTAATCAGAAATTGTGCATCTAAGAAAGTAAAATAGTGCACTAACTTTTTTTTTTTTTGCATAAGCTAGATAGAAATTACTCAAATGATTTGTATTTCAAATACATGACTGCAAAATACCACCTATTTCAATTTTTATTTACAATGTAGATATTTTTATTACAGTTCCTTCATATGCATAAGGTATACCTTGGGGGTAACTAATTTCAAGTGACATAATTTTTTTACAATCTAAAAACAAGAAATAAGATGTAGTTTGCTGAGGTTATATACTAATTATTTAAAATGCTTCTAGCAGTTGTTGTGGTTCATTTTTTCCTGCAGTGTTTTCACTATGGAAAAAAAGGTTTTATTTCTTTAGCTTTATAAAACAGCCATTATGCTATTCCTAATAAGCTATAATATGAATAGTGAAAAATAGGATTTACTTAAGGTTTTGGGGGGCTTTTTAAGCTTTGTATGTGAGGGAGATCACAAAATAATTGAATAGGGCCGAATAGAACAAAGGTGGGTCCTGAACTACATTTTGGAGTTTGTGAATACAAAATTCTAAAACATGACAAAAGATTTCTACAAAATGCAACAGCTTTGGGGAACCATTGTTATGTGAATTCCTCCCTACCACAGTCTAAGACTTAAAATAGATGTTCTGTTTCATGAAAAAAATCAGTAGTTTTATGAAGCTGTATTTTAAGTAAAACTTTTGCTATTCAGATATCTCTGTAAAGTTTTTTCAAGAATAATTGGATTGGTAGAAAAGTTTCCAATAGTTACAAAGTCGTAAGTGTGGTGCAGCAAAATAATGGTATGAATACATAAGGGAACAGCAACACAGAACAAGTGATTTGCTTCTAGCTTGGTCTCACAGAATTGAATGGAATTCTCTTGGGTTTGTTGTTCATATGAAAAAGGTGAAATTCCTTTACCCAAAAGGAAATGGATCTTTCTGAGCATGAATTAATACCACTCGTGCAATGAGAACAGTAGGAAAACTATTTTTCCTGTTTTTTGAACTTTTCTCATGACTCTAGAGGCTTTTCAGTGTTTGCACTGAATAAAGGGTGATAAAAGAAGGGGAATAAAGTGGAAAATTGGAAAGAGGGAATAAGGGAGAGAGAATCTGTGAATAAGCAGTTTAAAACACCTCAAAACCTGCTGATGAAGATGAAGTCTGAATGGAAGAAGAGCACAAATTCAAATTTTCATGTGAGTTACAGGGAACTGAGAGCTAAGCAGCAGCTCCAAAATGTGGGTGACATATCCTGTATGTGCCACTCATTACTGGTGAGCTCTCACTTATTTTAAGGCAACAGAAGGACTGTTTTTTCTTTTGGCATGAAATTGTGTTCAACAGAAAGATTGATGAATACCTAGATTTAAAAAAAGAGTGGTGTGAGGATGGAGTTCTTGTAAAAGGGATGCTTTTGATGCAAAGCAAATTCCCCAGAAAGTTCCAACTTGTGTCCTCAGAGTTGTCTGCTCCTCTTGGTGGAAAAGGAAATTCTTAATTACTCTGAAATAGCACAACCTCACTGTAACAGTTTAGGAGTGGAGGGAGGAGAAAGGAAAGTCCCACAGGAGCAGAAGGTGATAATATAATAGTTCAGTTGGGAGGGCCCTACAGCAATCATCAAGTACTGTTGCCTGACCACTTCAGGGCTGACCAAGAGTTGGAAGCACATTGTGCAGGGCGTTGTCCAGATGCCTCTTTTTAAGGAACTGAATTGCTTGGGTGTCCTGGGTTCAGCAGTAACAGTCATTTTTCTCCTCGGACACTGACCAACTCTCTAGGTGGTCAAATCCTGTTGCAGGGTTTGACCACCCTCTCAGTAAAGTCACGTTTTGTAATACTGCGTCTGAACCTCCTCTGGCAAAACTTTGAACCATTCCTACAGTTCCTGTCACTAGATCCCAGGGAGAAGAGCTCAGCACCTCCTTCTCCAATTCCCCTTCACAGGAAGCTGTAGAAAGCAATGAGGTAGCCCCTCAGCCTCCTTTTGTCCAAACCAGAAAAACCCACAGGCCTCAGCTGCTCCTCGCAGGACATGCTGCAGACCTTCCATCAGCTTTGTGACCTCTGGACACATTCAAGTGCCTTAACCTCCTTTTTAAACAGTGGGGCCCAGTGCACACAGCACTCAAGGTGAGGCTGCAATATTGTTAAATACAGTGGGATAATCACTTTTCACCAGCTGGTTGTGCTGTGTTTTATGCAACCTAGAATGAGGTTTGCCCTCTTGACTGCCAGTGCACATTGCTGACTCATGCTGAGTCTACTGTCAGCTGGACTTTGCCAGGAATATGCCAGCATAATTTTGTCAGGAATAAATAATTTCAGAAGGGGATATTAGATTATTTTGACAAGGTAACTGGGCTATGGGAAGGAAATTAAAATAGTGTATAGTAACAAACCTTTGCAGAAGTAAAGCTTTAGACACGGCTGCACATGGCATAATCAAAATAAGCAGGCTAGAGGTGCAACTGGCTTGAAACCATTGTTCTTGAGTTGTTCCAGATAGTTTCCTGTCAACTTTAGAGGACATACATGCAGTTTTGTCCAGTATATTTTCTTTCCCATTAATCAGCTCATGTGGCAACTGGAGAAGAAAACTTGTTACTCAGGCTAACCTTGAGGTCTTAATGGTTTTAGGCATCTAAGTTCAAAACTATATACTTGAAATGGCATAGAATAAGTTAACTTCTTCAGCTAAGATTCTTAAAGCTAACTCTTGTCTGAAGTATAGGATGGTCTAGTTTTTTGTTTTGTTTCTAATGCACATATTTCTGCATGTATTTTAGAGCAGAATCCGAATCTTAAGTGTATTACAAATAAATGCCTAGAAATCTTGCAATTATTGTTGAACAGTAAAGCAGCAAATTTAAAATGAGTTGTGATTTTTTTTAAAAGATGCACAAAAGCTTCTACTTTGACTGTTTCTTCATTGTCTTACTCATTTGCTAGTTTCATGCTACACTTCCAAATTTGTCTGCTATCCTACTGCAGTCAGATATAACACACCTGGACTATCCACAAGCACTGTCATTACCAATTACCAATTACTAGTCCTATTAAAACTTTGCCAGGCAACGCTATTTCTGCTGCAGTCTTGCTGTTGTCCATTGGTCCAGATGTCCCTGGAGTCAGTCCTGCAAGCGTTACTGATAAATGGTGCTGGGTGACACCAGGGAGAGTTTCAAAGATGTGTTGGAGGGACTAGGATTCTGGCATTACCTCCATTATATAGTAATACCCTTTAACCTTTACCGACAGCTTTAAGATGCCATAAAGAAAAGTCCTAATTTTAAGGGCCAGGCTGAAGCTTCCAGTAAAAATCCGGTACCTCATCACATTATAGGTGCATAGATAAATATATGCATATATGTGTATGTATATATATACACACAAATGTAGATATATGTACACACACATATATATACATATATATCTATACGTTAATACTTTAAACACTGTTTGATCTAACAGTTAGGGGGCAGGGAAGTTGTATAACATTCCCTATGGGTCCCACCAGCTGGGGTCCCAAATGCCAGTGACAGGGTGACAAAAGCCAGCAAAGATGCCATTCGGGGACAGTCAGTCTCCTCCAGGGATGAGATTTGCTGCTGCAAGTCAGAAACCCTCCCAGACCACTCAGGGCATTGCAGCGTCCCTGGCAGAGCTGGCCCACAGTGTTTCATGTCCTTGCACCCTACCAGTGCTTTTATCTGCTTGTGGCAAGTGCTGGGGAAGAGACACACAGATGTCATAGCTTTGCTTCCCTGACAGTGAGACTGAGCCTGAGCTCTTGCCCAGACCAGAGACAGGGGAGGACAAGAACCATCCAAAAATGCCACAAGCCCCCTTCCCACCGCCACCACTGGAAAGGATTGGGGAGCACACACATCAGCATCGCAGGGCCAGTAGTGCTGGCCCCAACCCTTTCCCTTGGACACAAACTCCCCAAGAAGCTTCATTGGGATGGGAAAACACTGTGGGCCTGAGAAACCATGATTTAGGACAGGGAATCATCAGCAGGGGAGGAAACCATTGAGAAAGGAAGCTGTTGGGCTCCACTGGACTCGAGGCTGCTGAAGCGGCCAGAATGGGTGGACTGCTGGGGCAGAACCTGTTGAAAAGAGGAAGTTGGCCCAAGCCCAAATGACACTGGTCAACACTCATGGCAGGTATAGCAGCAGCTCCTGCTCCTCCTGGTGCCCCTGCCCTCCAGGCAGCCCCCCAGCTGGTTTGGCCTCCCAGTTTTTCACCCCATCACCTCTCTCTGCTTCTCTCAACAGAGAGGTTTCCCCTCCAGCTGCCGATGGCATTGTTAAGTGTCTGGTCTGAACTCCACTGCTCTGGCCATGCTGCCTCCTGTCATTACCCACGTGTTGCCCTCTGTTCCAGGAGTGCTGATGTCCTTGGGGCCTGCACAGGAGCAGCCTGTACCCCACCAGCTGGTGCAGGGGGTGTCAGGGCCCCTCGGGAATCCATTGCAGCTGCTGCAACTACCCTCTGTGGTGCCACTCCCACCTGTGGCACAGCTCCCCTGCGCCCATTGACAGGAGGGCAGCCGTGGAGTGCTGCATCCCCACCGCCAGTCCCCACCAGCCTGCCTGGGCCCTGCAGACTCCCAGAACCACCATGAAGCCCAGAAGTGAGGCTTAGGAGGCTGAGGAGCCTGGGAGCGGGCAGCCAAGCTGAGCGAAGCTTCTGTTACCTCAGGCTTGACTTGGCTTTGATTTGTTTGCTTTTTCAGCAGTGGTGACCACCCCAGAAGTCCTGGGGAACCTATGGAGGTGTCTAAGCAGGGACCAGCCACATTTGCAGGGGCCTTTCCTGAGCAGGCAGAGGACATCACCTTCAACAATCAGCTTGCCTGTTCTGACACTGTGGACAGAGATGACACCATCCCTGATGTCCTCGACTGGGCTGCTTTCCTCCGTGAGTTCCCTGAACTCTCCAAGTACACTGTAGAGGGTGGCGGCATGGTGGTGGAATAGGGGACAGTGGGGACACTTTACCTGATAACTTTGATTTTCCCAACAGCCTCACCATCACTGACTTCTTCATTGAGTTCTTCGATTTCCTGGAGCACGTGGTGAATGGCGATTGCCCACTGGACCAGGTGGTACTGGCACAGCTACTGGACATCGAGTACACCACTGTGACTGCTGATGTAACCAACTATTCTGTCAAGGTCCTCCATGAGCTCCCTGAACTGTCCAAGTATGTGGTGGAAGGGGTTTACCCCAAAGACCCGTCAGTGGTGATGGGCCTGGGGGCTGGCCAAGACACAGTCCCCGATGTCCCCAGAGTGCCCGTCCTAACCAGCAACCTCAACAAGCTCCCCAACTTCTTGGAATACAGGGCAGAAGACAGCTGCAGTGGTGAGCTGGAGGATGATGACACCACCTTCTGCGATGGCCCTGACAGCCTTGCCAGCACTGCCTCCTTCAGCCAAGTCCCTGACTTGCTGCAGCACTGGGTGCAGACTGGAGAACTAGGGGTCAGGCAGCAGCATTGATGCTGGGGCATGCCGACCCTTTCTGTGGGGTGGCAGCTTCCCCATTGCAGGACCCACAGGTGAAGCAGGTCAGGCTGTCAGCAGACCTTCCCCCCTGGCCACCACTGAACCCCTCTGAGGAGGGAGAACTGAACCGTTCTGAGGAGAGCTCTGTGGAGAGCTCTGTGCACAGCTTCAGGGAGACTTCAGAGGCTCCAGGGGACAATCCTGAGGAGTGTCCCTGGAAGGATCCACTGACAGCTTCTACAGAGGATCTGCTGCTGAGCCTGTGGTGGCCACCCAGGGTGGTTCTGAAGCGCTTGCCACTGCAGAACCCCCAGGCCAGCCCTCCAGCTGCTTTTAAGTGCCATTCACACTGCACAGCCCCACTGGTGCAGGAGGCACTGCAGAGGCAACCCAGGGTTGTTCTTACCCACTTGCCACTGAGGAGTCCCCAGGCCAGCCCCCCATCTGCCCTCCAGCACCATCCTCCCCACACAGCCCCACTGGTGCACTCAGAGGCAGCCCAGAGTGATTTGGGGCCCCTTGCAACTGCTGCTGGTCCTCTTCTCCTGCCAGGGGTGCCCAGATTGGAGAGGTGGGCTGCAAGCAGGCCAAATGCCCTGTGCCAGCCAGCACCCATAAGGAGTAAAGAGTCCTCCCAGCAGGAAAACATCCCACCAAAGAAATGGAAGAAGATGGTGCTGCCCTGGCTGACCAAGCAGTAGGAAATGCTGTGCGAGGGCAGATGGATGGAGACACCACCGCAATGGGCAGCAGCAGACATTGGGCAGGAAGCAGCAAGGGGAGAGCTGATGACACCCTGCACCGACAGCACAGCATGCTTCCTGAACTCCATTGAGAGTTTCCACCCACTTGGAGCAAGGAGTGGAGGTGCTGGGGCCACTGTGACCACTGCGCTGAAACCATAACAGAGCTGGAAATTACCCTGAACAACCTGGAAGAGGGTGCCATGGCATCCAAATCCTTACAAAATCAAATGAGCAGATTACAGAACAAAATGTTAAAACAGACTCTCTGCTTGTAGAATCATGGAATCAACTAGATTGGAAAAGTCCCTTGAGATCATAAGTTGGAAATAACAAATATGTCAAACTGGAGTCAGCAAGAACAAAGAGTGAAATAGAAAAAGAGAGAAACGAGCTTCAAAGCAAAATGGATGGACTGCTGTAAGACAAGGAAATTCCTAAGGCAGCTGTTGAACATTGTAAGGAGCTTTTAGTAGAAAAGGATCAGGAGCTAATTTGTAAAGTGCAAGATGCCAAAGAGGAAGTTTCTGAAAAAATTGCAGTCTTACAGGATGAAAAGTTAGAACTCAAGAACAAATTAGCTGATCTAGAGATGATGAAACTGGAACAAGGTACTTTGAGACAATCTGAAAAGGATCAGTATGAAGAGAAACTGTATGTGTTGCAGATGGCAGAAGAATCTAGCAAAAAGGAACTTCAGCGTTTGCGGACTTCTGAATGCAAACAAATGGAATGGCTGGAGGAGAAGCACCTGCTTACTCAGGGCATGACAGAGAAAGAAGACAAAATACAACAAGGTATGTTGAGCTGCTGTTGCTCAGAAAAAGACTCTCAATAATAATAAGCAAAGGAGGATGAGAGAGAAGCTAGAACTTTTGGAAGCCAAGATAAAAGAACTGGAAAAAGAAAATAAGGTGCTAAATAGGCAGATTTTTTTCTCTGAAGAATATGCATGCCTCCAGAAAAGACTAAAGGACTTGCAACGTAGGCACAATGAATTATTCTTGTCTTGAATTATTCAGTTTTATTCTGAATCCTACCATATGGTCCCTCAATCCAGTTGGTACAATGTTGTCATCTGCCTTGCTTCCTGAGCCTGAACTGTCCTTATCCCTTTTCCAGGAGGAACAGCATCAAAGAGAGTTTTCCCTGCTTTGCAAGTGGTTGGAGGAACTAGAAACCACACAGAGAAAACAGCTGCAGGATCTTGGACCATCTAGAGAGCGAGTACTGGTGGACACACACAGGAACTTGGCTACAAACAAGGTCACTGGAGAAGGCAATGCTCAGAGTGAGGACTACAAATAAAAGCAGCAAACTCTCTGTGCTGTTGGTGGTCAGTAGCTTATTCTTTGTACGTGCTTTTCCTAAGTAACAAGTTGCTTCTCCCAAGTAACAAGTGATAGGACAAGAGGTGATGGCCTCAAGCTGCACAAGGGAAGGTTTAAATTGGATATTAGGAACACTTTCTTCCCTGAAGGGGTTGTCAGGTATTGGAACAGGCTTCCCAGGGAAGTGGTGGAGTCACCCTCCTGGAAGAGTGAAAATATGTGTGAATGAAGCCCTTAGTGGCATGGCTTAGTGGTGGCAATGGTCAGACTCCATGATCTCGAAGGTCTTTTCCAACATAGTTGATTCTGTGATCATCAAGTCCAACTGTTCCCCAGCACTGCCAAGGCCACCCGCGTCACAGGGGGCCTCATCTACACTGTGAACACTTCCAAGGGGCGGTGTTTCCACCACTGCCCTGGGCAGCCTGTTCCAATGCCTGACCACCCTCTCAGGGAACAAATTGTTCCTAATATCTAGAATAAACCTCCCCTGGTACAGCTTGAGGCTGTTTCATCTTGTCCTATCATTTGTTATGTGAGAGAAGAGACAGACCCCACCTCACTACTCCTCACCCTTCTAAACTGGCTCCAAGGGGCAGCTGGGGCCATACACAGGCACCACTGTGGAACTGGCCTGTGACACCATGCGGCAGGTCCCCAGCCCTGTGTCTGCTGACCCCCAGCAGCTCACACCCGTAGCCAAGGGGCTGCCTAGGTGCCATGTGCCGCTGCCTGCATGGCGAAGCCCTCAGCTGCTGCCACCCCCTTCCCTCCCAGTCTGCTAGAGCGGGTGGCATGGACTGGACACCATCTCATGGCCGCCATCTCACCACCACCTGTGCTCCCAAGCAAAGATAGTTTCATCCCTCTGAGCAGTCAAAATCTCAAGCCCCCAGACAAGGAACTGAATCAATTTCAGTGGCGACTGCAAAGTCCCTTTGCATGGACTGGTACTCCTCAGCTGCAGCAGCACAAATTCTCGGAAAAATCCACTCTGACAGGAGCTGGGGCAAAACTGGACTTGTGGCACCCAAGCCACCATGATGTATGCTTCTATAAGCAACAGTGTAATTGGAACTGTAGCACTGTTCCCCCTTCCACTCTGTGGCGACCAGCATCATTCACTTCTCTGCCCCACTGCACCCATAGGCATTTGTACCTGTATTTTAGAATTACCTCTGCAGCTGAAATTATGCTCCACATTGTTCCCCACTGTCCTGAAGAAGTGCAGAGCTGTGCCTACTGTCACAAATAAATCCCTGCTCCACCACTGACCTGGTGGATAGTGTTTCTGCACAGCCAAAGCTATTCCCACGTTTGGAGATCTTCAGGACTCTCTTTGAGGAGCAGGCTGAACAGAATCATGTGCTCTCTCACACATAGATGGTCTCCAGCAGCTTAACACCAGCCTACACCAGTGTGCAACCCAGCTGCTGGCTGTTCACGGTAACATTTGAGAATTTTTAAGAATTTTAATATCCTTTGCATACACTTGAAGCCAACCTGGTCCTTTTGCTGGGAATCAGCATGTTGCTGCTTGTGGTTCAGATCTTGCTTAAGGTGAAACAGGTATCTAAGAATGTCACCAAGAGATCTTTCCCAAGGCTGGACTCTCATGAGTGGAAGGGTGTGTAGGACAGTATGGGAAAATACCCACTCCAGTGGCACCTCCAGTGCTTTGGAACTTCACCCCTGAACAAGTGTAAAATCTGGACAAACTAGTAAAACACCTAGATAAGGTGTGCATCCTGGCACCACCAGACAGGGACAAGCCACTGCAACCTGCTGGGGCCTTGTCCATGCCTACTGAGCTCAACACTATCCAGTACTCTCAAGGGGAAAAAGATATCTGGATCTGATGGCAAAGCAGCAGACGCAGTGGCTACTCCAACTCCAGCAGCAAGCACTGCAGCTGCTCCAACCACAGCGACAGACACTGCAACTAGTATCTGTTGCTGGGGTTGGATAGCTGCAGTCACTGCAACTTGTGTCTCTTGCTGGGGTTGGATAGCTGCAGTCACTGCAACTACTGTCTCTTGCTGGGGTTGGATAGCTGCAGTCACTGCAACTACTGTCTCTTGCTGGGGTTGGATAGCTGCAGTCACTGCAACTACTGTCTGTCCCTGGGGTTGGACCAGTCTCAGTCACCACATCTAGTGCCTGTTGCTGGCGTTGGACTAGTAGCAGTCACTGCTACTAAGTACAGTTAAAAGATGTAAATGTGTGTGCCTTAGTAAGTTATGTGGGTTCACAACTCAAAAACAATGAATTTTACAATACCCCATGCTCCAAACACTCTCAGTTATTTTCATATTCGAGCCCTGTCATTCTTGGTAATGATCTATTTTTGCAGTACGGCTTTATGCCAAAAGTTATCAGTGCACTGATAGGAGGTTTTTATCCTGCACCAGCTACATTTTTCCCATCTGTTTTGTAATTTTGGGACAGAAAGGCAATAGACATCTAAGTTAGTGTTGATAACATTTAGAAGGGCAAAAAATTCTACTGGCAAAAAATTCTACCAGCAAAAAGTAACTGACAGTATGAACAGCATAGTTGTAATAAGGAAGTACAACTATTAAGGTAATCCTAGGCCTTCTCTTTTTTTTCCAGTTGTCCCCCTTTTTTTGTTCCAGCAATACTCAAAGAAAGCACAAACCGATTATATGTTGCACAAAGTTTGTCTTGGAATTAAAATCAGCATTAATTCCCTAGTGAAGTCCAGGGTAAGTGATACAGCATAAAACAGTGGCAATAAACAGACAAGTACATAACTAAGATCCAGCTCAACAGGAATAGCCTAAAGTTCATCACATAGCATTAGTGTATTATTTAAAACAGAGTTCAAAGAAAATAAGTAAATTTTCAAAACCTATAGCTTTAACTGAAAAATCAATGAGCAAATAATCTTATGTGAGGAAGAAAGAGGAGGGAACTAATATGCTGGATTTGTGCAAAATTTCGTTTGACTGTTTGTCCTGTTATAGAAACATTTTCCCTTATATTCATTTGGGTTTATTCAGAAAAATGCAAGATAATAACAGAATATTATTAGTGTCAGGTAAATAGTATGAAAATTTGGGCTTTGCAGGTGAGTGTTTCATTTTAAAAAAGACTTTAAATTCCTGCTACTTTTTGTTGCTGGAAGGAAATACGCTTCCTATTTTTTCAGACTTCATATGTGGAGAGGGAAGAGTGGTGGTGTCTGCTGATTACTGGAGAGGTATGTTAGGGTCTGATTCCACAAAGGACTTAATCATACAGGAGTGTGATTTCCTACAGCTGTAGGAAATAAATAGTAGGATAGTCTGTTGTGTAACACTGTGTGTATCATAAGCTTGTTCTTCAGTGCCACGCCTGCCTCTTAAAAGAATTTAGCAGCTCTGTTGTCTGACCTTTTATGTTGAGCTTCAGGAAAAGAGATCTTGTGTCAAGTCCTTAGGCAGGGTGCGCTGCTGTCTCTCTGCGTTTCTTGTGTAGACATTAATGAAGTCTGAATCAAAATTTCCTTGCTTCCTCCAATGCTCACAATTCAACCAGCTTGTGTGAAGTTGCCTAAATGCTTATACTATGTTACAGTGGACATTTCCCTTCGCCTCAAGTTGTGCTCATGAATCAGCTTTCTCATGAATTTCTGCTTGCACTCCATTTTATTGTGTATATTACTGACATTATTGCAAAACTTTGAATCAGTGTTTTCATCCCTGGTGGTATTGTTTTGCATTCTAGGGGAAGGAAGTAAGTACCTTGCTTTGTGCCCTAGTCAAGAGTGGGCTAGCTCAGTTGGCTGAAGGGCAGATACAGCATTTTCACTATTTCCAGTGTTTTATAGTATATGTGTACACATTGAGAAGGGCTGCTGGGGGTAGAGTAGCATCCTGTCTCATGATTCTGCAGCAGCAGATCTCTTCAAATGCCTCTGGAGGTACCCTGAATCTTACAGAAAATCTGAATGAAACTTTCATAGACACTGTTCATCAGTCTCCTTTTTACACTGTTGAAAAGCAAAAAGAGAGAAATATATGTTTGAAAAACCATCAAGGGTAAAAGTTTCCAGAACTGTGGAAGATAAAAAGATCTTAGGAGAGGTGAGAAGTTGAATTCATCTAAATCACATTCTTGATAAATGTCAAAGCCCTTGGCATATGCCTTTTTTGGTTTAGATGGCATTGCAAATTCAACTCCTTGGTATTCATCTAGAAAAGAGATCTGTCAATTTCATGTGGCTATTTGCATCATAGTGAAAAAATTACGGTAAATGCTGATAGTGCTCACTGCACTCTGTGTTTGCCTCGTTCTTTCAGGGCTTGAAAAATTAAACCAAGTTGAAAATCTTGGTAATATGCATTTATTTTATTAAAATTGTCAAATAAAGAAAGGAGGACAGGAGAAGGAATTCAGGGATTACATGGTATGAATGAATTTGTTTCTTATTTATTCCCATTTCCCATTAAATTTAGTAAGTAATTACATTTTATGGATTTCAGAAATCAGTAAAGTACATTTCTTATATCTTTCTATGGCTGTTAGCAGGCTATTTAACCACGGCTAACAATAGATAATTATAGATTTAATAGAGACATTACGATTTTTACTTGTAAAGTGATCGTTGTAAGTCCTGGTAAGGCTGACCAATGGTTTCCAAGGATAAATACAGATGCAGCAGCATTAACCTGGGAAAACTCAGTGGAAGTTTATAATGACCTGAGATAACTTATTCTGAACATAGCTCAGTCAAATACTCAGTGTTGCAGATCATAGGATCTGGTTGTTTTCCTGGCTCATGGGGGATGATTGGTCCCAGGGTCTAGAAAATATTCAGTCCTCAGACAGGTATTTTAAATGTATGAACAGATGGAGGGTCAGCGTTTAAGCGTGCAGCCTTGATTCACACTGAAAAGGCCACTTTAGTATAATTACAATGGGTTTGAATTGCGGCAAGAGATTTTTACCTTAGATATTAGGAAAAAAATCCTTATGATAACTTAATTAAGTACTGAAATGGATGGGAGAATAATTGAGGGCCTTAAGGAATTATTGTTGCTGGAGACTTTTGAGAACAGGGCAGACACATGCCTGTTTAACTTATAATTCACCCTGTCTTGTAACTGGTGACCAGCACTATAAACCTGTTCAGGTTCCTAGCAGCCATGTTTTCTATTGTACTGTGCTATTGGTTTTGATTCATTTACCATAGCCATTTAAATAGACAAATAGAGAGAAACCAGTGAGTGGAGAAAAAGGTTATCCACAACTGTCATTGTCACCACTAGTTTAAAAAGCAGTTACTGATCTTTTCTGAATACATAAGTAGGATAACACTTCAATTACATGTCTGTCTTTTACTTTCTTTGTCTCTAAGAAAAAAATGCAATGAAGTAACAAAGACTAAATTACAGTTGCTGTAAACTTATTTCAGTTAATACATGAAGAGGAAGAAACATTTGTTCAATACCTTCTTTGTCTCTGTAAAGAAAAGAAGATCAGAATGCAAGAGGGAAAAGAGGTTTAATATGTAGTCATTCTGCAGAAAACAGTGACTTACTGCACTGCACTGATGGATTGGTTTTGAATCTTTCTTGTGTACCTCTTATCCTATGCACCTCCTGCAAATGCTGTGAATTTCTCCATTGTAGTCAGAGCCCAGTTGAAACAAAGAAGGTCACTTTGAACATAAAGTGATGACAAAGCAAATGACCAGATGGTTTCCCTGGCAACATGTATCAGAATAGCTCTGTTTTCATTGTCTTAGTTCAGATTTGGATGCATCAGTTTGAAAGAAAAATCAAATGTGTCTGGTTTTAAAACTTTTATGTGAAATGAAGTAACAGTTTGTTAGAGCAGTTAAATCACTATTGAATGAATAAGTAAATCATACTCCTTATATACTTGAAGTTAGGCTAGATATGTTTGTTTCTTTTCTAAAGTGCAGACCATTAGAGAATCATTTATGACTATGAATAATCTATGATTAGAAATGCACTCCAATTCTCAAAATGAGAAAAACGAACCAAAAGATGCAAACTATTAAGAATGCAGAACCAACCAAAGCAACTTTCCGCATTGAAAACAATTTGTAATTGTATTGCCTTTGTTGACATGCTATGCTGTCTAACTTTCTGGTCTTCATATCACCATTTATTTTGATACAATATTTGTATATTTTTGTGTGATTTGTGGCTGTTTTGACAATCATCTGAGTGTTCCTCTTTTGTAGCAAGAAAAATTGTCAGTTCCAGAATAAATGTAACCAACTAATTGTAACAGACGAGTCTGCAAGCGGTTTGCACTGGGTGCCAGCAATTACACCAACTGTGTGTCCTTGCCTTTAACTGCAGTAAAAAATTCTCATATGAGCAACCTTTTTCTTCGACAGTAAAAAAGAAGAATAAAGTTGCTTCCTTGTGAGAAAAATCCTGTAATAGCTCAACCAACCAAAACAGGAGAATCTATTCTATGGACAGGATCTGTCCAGCCTGGATCAGAGGCCCCTGTGATACTACATCACTCAGGGTGCCCAGCATCCCATAAGAGAATGTAAGATTGTCTATATTGTTCTTTCTTTATGAATAAATTATAATTTTTAATGGTACTTTACAAATCAGCTGTGCCTTTCTTACTTGTATAACAGACCTGCATCTCCTGCTGCAAAACGTATGTGAGTACAAAAGTCATGTTAATTATCCACTGAAAGAGTGATGTTAAATATTATCAATGACAATATAAAAAATGTGAAAGCATTCATTAAATTAAACTGACTTCCTGTAGGACTTAAGAGCTAAATAAACACAAGCAATAAAATACCTCCTATTCTGATAATGAACAGGAAGTAAAGAGATTACTAAAATTTTTCTCATTTTAAAGTTTGGATCAAGAAATTCATAGCCAATTTTAAATAAATTGAAAAAGTGTGTCTTTCTAAAGATGATTTTCAACACATACTTGAATGTTAAAAGAAAGCCAAGATGGCTGGAAGTAGATGAATGTTATGCTTATACTTAGTTGTAGTGAGAATGATTTAGCCCACAGAAAAATGTTGATAAAGGTATATACGTTAACTAAAGAATTCATCTACACATTACCAATGGAAAATGTGTGTGGGGGTTTAAGTGTAAATGATCTAACCTTATACAATATGAATCTTAACAGAAAGAGTATGTATGTATACTTTACTATCAGAGACTTATTTTAGTGGAGAACTAGTTTTACTGCAGGTTTTGTTTGGGAAGATTCTTGAGAAATTTCCAGGGATGCTATTTCTCAAGAAACTTTAGTATCTCATGTGTCATTTCCTGTAAGCCTCATGCAGTATCTGACAGTCAAATGCATTTTTAATTATGGCAAATTAAGTAAAACCACACCTGTACTTCATGACTATCTTATAATTCTTTATTCCTCATTTTTACATATCTGTAGAATTCAGAAGTGGAAAGAATGGTTTGGGTTGGAAGGGACCTTAAAGCTCATCCACATCCAACCCGCTGCCACAAGCAAGGACACCTTCCACTAGACCAAGTTGTTCCAAGCCCCATCCAACCTGGCTCTGAACACTGCCAGGGATAGGGCAGCATCAGCATCTCTGGGCAATGTGTGCCAGGGCTTCACCACCCTCACAGGGAAGAACTTCTTCGTCATATCTCATCGCAGTCTCCCCTCTGTCAGGTTAAAGCCATTCCCCTTGTTCTGTCCCTACAGGCGCTTATCAAAATCCCCTCTTCAGATTTCTTGTAGCCTCAATAGGCACTGGAAGCTGCTTGAAGGTCTCCCTGGAGTCTTCCCCAGGCTGAGCAAGCCCAGCTCTCTCAGTCTGTCGCCAGAGCAGAGCTGCTCCAGCTCTCACAGCATCTCCATGGCCTCCTCTGGACTTGTTCCAACAGCTCTTTTTTTAAGAAAATGTACTCTCAGATGTTATAACTTCTCCTTCAAGGAGTGTTAGGATGAATGAGTATAACTGTACTTTGAAGTACATGGAACTACGACAGCATAATTTCTAAGTAATATTTTTAGTTTTTATTACAAATTATTCAGGCAACTTTATACTGGATTCCTTACATAGAGATAGTGTTATAGTTTTCAATTATTTAACAAAAAATGTTATTTAAAATACTATTATATCTACTGTAAACTAGATATAAAAGACACACACTAAAAACGTATAATAAGAGCAATAATAATTACACTTAAAACACCCTCCAGAGTCAAATCCACAGGCAATAGCCTGGAAGCAACTATTAGTGAAAAATGGAATATCCATGGAAATGGAATCTCTTTTAAATATCTAAGGTGTTGTAGCAGGATACAATGAACATGGCAAATTTAATGAAATTCGATAAATTGTTTAATAATAACAGTAGTAACTGCAAAAAAAATAAAATCCTTTTTAAAATTACCGTGTGTCAGGGTACAATTATTAAAGCTTTAAGTAGAGCAAGGCCAAGATTATTCCTTTCAGTCATTACTTTGTGAATAGATTAATGAAATTCAGTTCCAAGAAATGGTTCAATATGAGTGAGAATGGCAGTGTCAGACCCTAAGTGAGCAATGCTTATACTGTTGAAGAGAAAGAGAATCTTTCCTTGAATATAAAACAAGTAATTTAATGTTATCTCAAAGACAAATACTTAATGTCGCTTCGTCAGCAATGCATGTGTAATAAGCCTGAAGGGTTTAGAAAGCCAAGTCATATAGTTGTTTCTCAGGGTGATGATGAAACACTATAATTCAGCACCAACTCTGGAGAATACTTAACACCCTTGGTCAGAACTAGATTTTTTTACACTACCAGGTCCACATAACATGCACACAATATTATTAAAAGACCTGGATAAGAAGCATTCTGGGACATCAGAATTTATTTTCAATAAATATTGTTCCTGACTGTGTATTTCAGAAGATGAAAAGGAAAGTACTGTGCTAATATTTAAAAGTGATAAGTGGAACAGCACAAGTAATTGAGTTTTCCTTCCTGTCTCCAAACAATGTAATCATGGCAGCTTTGCAGGTTTTGATTATTAAAAAGCAAGGCTGTGTGATAAAACAAAACTTTAATTATTATGAACCTGAGGATATTTTTCAATCAATACCTGTGGAAAACATATATTTTTATTAACATTGCATGCATATGTAAATAATAATTTGGTTGACAAATGTAATAGTGTAAAAGCAGTTTGATATACTGACATTTCCTTCTGAAAGGCACTTTTATGCCATTTCATATGAGAATAAAAAGAATGCCAGCTTAGCTTGGCTGTCACTACACTGACAACAAATTTGGCTGCTAAGGCTGGAAGTGTAAGTATAATGAAAGAACGAACAAGTGGTTCTAGTAGAGTCTCATGTGATTTTGTTTTTGAACCTGAGTTCCATAACGTTTCTGTTAGTGAGCTGGAACCGATAGAATTTATCATCATTTCAGTGGGTTCAAAGGTATATTTGTAACAAAATACAAAAATAACTGATCCAGAATAATCTAGACTGATTTCTAGTATAAATTATGGAAAGTCTATTTACAGGAAGAGGGCAGTCTAAAGTGAGAAGTGATAACTGCATAAAACACTGAGTGTCAAAGTTCTTAATTAGATAAGTGTCATCTCCCAGTGTAAAACTGGTGAAAGAGACTAATATAAGCATTGCTTATATAAAAACAGAATTCTGGTTGTTTCAAAAATTTAAGCTGGAGTTGTGATTTAAGTTGAAGGAGGAAGCTGATAGAGTAGGATAAAAAGAAAAAAAATATGATAAATCTGATTAAATATCTGTAAGATGTAAAACTTGGAGATTCATAGAATCATATAATAGTTTAGGTTGGAAGGGACCTTAAAGCTCATCCACTTCCAGCCCCCTGCCACAAGCAGGGATGCCTTCCACTAGACCAAGTTGTTCTAAGCCTCATCCAACTTGACCCTGAGCACTGCCAGGGATGGGGCAGCCACAGCTTCTCTGGGCAACCTGTGCTAGGGCTCCACCACCCTTACAGGGAAGAACTTCTGCCTAAGATCTCATCTCAATCTCCCCCCTGTCAGGTTAAAGCCATTCCCCTTGTTCTGTCTCTACAGGCCTTTGTCAAAAGCCCCTCTCCAGATTTCTTGTAACCCCATTAGGCACTGGGAACTGCTCTCAAGTCTCCCCAGAGCCTTCTCTTCCTCAAGTTGAATGAGCCCTGCTCTCTCAGCCTGTCTTCACAGGAGAGGTGATAGGACAAGGGGAAATCCCCTTCAGTGTTGAAGGCCAGATTGGACAGGGCTTTGAGCATCCTGGTCTTGTGGAAGGTATCCCTGCCTATGACAGGGGGTTGGAAAGAGATCATAGAATCGTAGAATAATAGAACAGTTGAGGTTGTAATGGACCTTAAGATCATCTAGTTCCAACCCCCCTGCCGTGGGCAGGGACACCTCACACTAAACCATGTCACCCAAGGTTCTATCCAACCTGGCCTTGAATATCGCCAGGGATGGAGCATTCACAGCTTCCTTGGGCAACCCGTTCCAGTGGCTCAGCACCCTCACAGTAAAGAACTTCGTCCTCATATCTAATCTGAACTTCCCACGTTTATGTTTGAACCTATTACCCCTTGTCCTGCCACTACAGTCCTTAATGAAGAGTCCCTCTCCAGCATCCTTGTAGGTCCCCTTCAGATACTGGAAGGCTGCTATGAAGTCTCCATGCAACCTTCTGTTCTACAGGCTGAACAGCCCCAACTTTCTCAGCCTATCTTCACATGGGAGGTGTTGCAGTCCCCTGATTATCCTCTTGGCCCTCCTCTGCACTTGTTCCATGTCCTTCTTATGTTGACGACACCAGAACTGTACACAGTACTCCAAGTGAGGTCTCACGAGAGTGGAGTAGAGGGGCAGGATCACCTCCTTCGACCTGCAGGTCACACGGTTGGCTTTCTGGGCTGCAAGTGCACACTGAATCCAGCTCATGTTCATTTTCTCATTGACCAAAACCCCGAAGTCCTTCTCCGCAGGTCTGCTCTGAATATCCTCTCCACCCAACCTGTATCTGTGCCTGGGATTACTCTGACCCAGGTGTAGGACCTTGTACTTGGCTTGGTTTAACTGCATAAGGTTGACATTGGCCCACATCACAAGTGTGTCAAGGTCCCTCTGGATGGCATTCCTGCCCTGCAGCATATCAACTGAACCACACAGTTTGGTGTCATCAGCAAACTTGCTGAGGGTGCACTCAATCCCACTGTCTATGTCACTGACAAAGTTGTTGAACAAGACTGGTCCCAATACCGATCCCTGAGGGACACCACTACTAATTGTTTTCCAGCTGGACATTGAGCTGTTGGGCATAACTCTTTGCATGTGGCCAACCAGCCAGTTCTTTATCCACCGAGTGGTCCATTCATCAAATTGATAGCTGATCTTGAAGGTCCCTTGCAATCCAAACCATTATATGGTTCTATGAATACATGGTAATTGTAACTAAGACAGATTAAAGGACAGATGACATTACACATAAATGGTTAGAAAAGTTAAATAAATAAGGAACATATGAAAAATGCTGGAAAAGCACCTCAAATAACAAGAATGCTATATCCTATATATTGTGGAGAAGTTTATTCTGACAATCTAGATAAAGCTAAAGCATGAACTGAAATGTCACTGCAATGGACCACTACAAGGTTAAAAATGTAGATATCTAACGCATATGCAGTGTAAATAGGAACCCACTGATTAGATTTAGGAGATTTACTCCTTTCAATACACAATTTCTAACATCTCTTACAGGGTTAGTCTTAGAAACTTAGATACTTGTGGTAGATAGGATCTAAGAAAAGCTAATACATATCATAAAGAAAAATAATTTTGGAAAGAGTGATGTAGAAAACTGAACTTAAACCAGCCAAAAGAAACAATGACTAAATGACATTTGAGTGGTGTAATCAGGTCAGTGAGAATTTTTTAAATTAGAGTGTCTTGAGATACACTTGTCTCATCCCTTCCCTCTTACTCACTTCTTTTTCTAAAACAGGGATGTTTCAATTTTTTCCAGCCTTCTTGACCCTCTTCACCCACTGCCAGGCAATTATTTGAGCAGAATGCCTGCCTCCAGCAAACCCCTCAGTCTCTGTAAAACTAATTTCTAAGGAAATATTGTGGCTATGACTGAAAAGCTAACACCAGTCTACAAGGTTATTTACCTCAACTGACAGGAAACTCTGGTTTTGCTAAGGCAGTGCAGTACGCAGATTTCATTTCTTTAGTTTCTTTCCCTCTGGTCACAACAGATTTTCAGAATTTTCTGTACTAACACCAATCAGTCCATACACCCTTGCATATTTGGATATAAAATCGGTTCTTCTTTAAACTCAGACAACAGTCCATTAAGAGGGCAACTGAAGTACCACAAGTGCAGTATGAAATTTTTTTTTTACAAGTTTCAGGGTCTGATTGGAGAAAACCCTAGTGCAGTACCCTGTTTCAAGGGTGAAATTAAGACACAAATGAGGTCAAGTACTGTAATCGGACAGTTTATTACAAATTACAAAAATACAATTATTATAAGAAAGGGAAGTTACTGAAATAAAAGGGATAGTGATAGGACAGATTGGAAAAAAGGTAGAAAATGAAGCAAGGATTCCAGGGGCAAAAAGAGAGAAAGGGAGAGAGTCACCACCATGGATCCAGTGGTGTCCTGGGGATCTGTTGTCATTGTCGCCGGTGGTGGGAGTTCTTCAGGGTTTGTAGTCGGTATTGGAGCAGTGTCCCCAAGAGTACGTTGGAGGTGGGTGTCCTCTTGGAGGTGTACTTCTGGAGTCCCCTTGAAGTTACCTGGTGGAGCGTGCCTTGTGGAGTTTCCCTCATGGCCATGTCTCATGGAGGGTGTCCCTCAGGATCCGTAGTAGTCATCAGCGGAGAGTGTCCTCATGGAGTTAGTCCTCACTTCTGCAGTCACCCTCATGGCAATGGATCCCTGGTGATGTGTGTTTGGTGATTATCTTTTCCCACTTTTGTAATGAATTGGGGAGAGTACATCTGTTCTTCATGTCAAGTATTCCACATTCCTGGTGGACCAGTTTCTCTGGTCATGCAGCCAGCTCTTCAACTGCAAGTGTCTGCACACAGGTGTCTGCTTCAGTTCCCGGGATAATGAGTAGCAATTCCTCACACCAGTCCTCCAGGTAATGGACAAAAGCGTCAACTCTTTCCCAGTCATCCCTCAGGCAATGGATGGTGGAGTCCCAGTTCAGCTCCTCACAGCCTTCTCTCAGGCAATGGATACTGGAGCCCAATTTCATCATTTCAAACTGGATAATGGAACCTATTATTTTGAACAGACAAAGCCATTTTCATGGAATTTCCAAGCTACAACCCTGGACACCTAGGTCCTGTATGTAATCTAAACAATGATGTAATCAGGCTGTTCCCAGAGTGTTTCATTTGTCCCCCAAGATTTCAGAGAGGGGTAGGTAATCCAAAGTGTTTTCCTGTTTCTTCAGTCAGCACTAAGCCTGGTCAAAGAACCCGAGGTCATAGCCAACATAAAAGTTGGAAGTCATAAATGTGCAAAATAAGGCATGCAAAAGGTATCCCTTTTCTAGGCAGCACCTCTCCTTTTTGTATGCCTCTTTGTTCCTGGTCATCATCACCAACACAAATTTAACATGGATCCTTTAATGTGCAATCGGTCATACAGAACTGTCATAAATCTATCAAGTGGAATGAAAAGTAATAATGATTTTTTTTCAACTGAGGCTTGGTGATATTCTTTGCCAGAGCTTTGATTCTTTTTCAGTATTACATAAAAGTGGAGATTATTTGGTTACATTGAGACTAGCAATTCAGTACTCCTTTTCTCCCCAGACCCAAACTACACTAGAAATATGAGTCAACAGGAAATCAAAATAAAAAAGCGATCCAGTATAAGCAATACAATTTCTTGCATTCTTTTACTTCAGGTATTAGGTTCAGTAAAATAAAACCTAAGGCCTGGTCTAGCATGTAATTTGTCTATGCTGCTAAACAAAATGGAGAAAATTACTTTGTACATGATTGTAATCACTGACCACGTGCATTGCTTAACTAGTAGCTTTCTCTGTGACATGGCTTTGGCTGATACAAACAAGTATGCTCCACGTAAATGCCCAGCACTAATGAAGAGTCAGCAGTTGTCAGGAGCTCCTCCCAGTGAGCAGCATAAAGAGAAATGCCCCAGCTTTACTATATAAACAGCACTCCAGCACTCAGATTCACATGCCCTTTACATGGACGCAGGTCACATTTTAGGCATTCAAAATTGATCATTAGTTTTGTGCTTTGCTAGCTTTGTAGTGGTGGGCTACAGAGCAGCTCTCATTTTACATGCTTTGCACTGAAAAAGCAAGCAAACAAATAAATAATAATGAAAAAGCATGCACACACACTCCAGATATAATATTACTGTTTTAGGGCCATATGAAGACTATTCAGGCATCAGGGAAATCCCAAGATAAGTGTTATATATTGCATATATCTGTACCAGCTTGGCCTCAAGTTTATTTAGAAACATATACTGCTTGCTTAACCTCCAACCACTGTTTTCTACTCAGCTACTTTGTAGATGATTTCTATATGCTGAAACCAAATCACTAGTATTAGATATCCAGATATCCAGTAATTTTGATGAAGCTTGAGTTTCAATTCAGTACTTGCTGTGTGGTATAAATCCCTATATTACTGATTGTATGTAGGAGGGAATTCATCCTTCTGCAAGAATTGTGATTAAAAATCATATCCCATTCCACTTTCAGTTTATTTCAGATGAACTGGTTTGAATTGACAGAAATGTTATACAGTAGCTGCGTAACAGCTTGCAGGCTTATCTTCAAAATGCCAAAGAGCCAGAAGTGGCGTAAGGACGAATGACTACATTAGAATCTCTTGCATGGGTACTGTTCACAAAGATCTATCCTATGCATCTATTACCTTAGGATCTCTAGGGTTAGTGTACAAGTGACTTCAAGCAATCTAGTAAGATTTTGATTCAGATTCTAGATAAAAATCAGAATGGATCCAGAATTTGAAGTGAGGTCCTCTAAGTACCACCGTCAATTGTTTTAGTTGCTTGTGGAGACATGTCCACTAGGGACCAAATAAATCTTGTTTTCTATACAGCTCAGTAAACAGACATTTGGTGCTTATTCACATCTGAACCACTATACTTGTGGTAGATTCATGCCAGTAATTTGGAAGTGAAAGTTTTAGTGTCCTTTCATTAATTCTGTAAGCCATGTAATCGGAACTAGTATGCATAAGGGTAACTGAGAGTCCCTCACATTCAATGTTTTCTGAGCGCCTCTGCTGTAAACAAAATTTGTTACCAACTTATTATTTGAACCATATCACCACAGGGTAAAAACCTATTAAGGATTTTAGTTATTGTGGGAAGGGGAAAAATCCTGTTATCACTCATGCATGCTGCAAAAAGATCTAAAAAATTCAAAACTGCTGCTTCACTTACATTTAGGGACATCTTATTCCATTTTCCTTGTCAGTTATGTTTGCTTGCAATTGAATGATACGGGATATCTGCATTTTGACTTTCAAAGTTGTCAATGCTGTGCACATAGCTAAACAGATAACATGAATTGCTTAGTTATTGAAAAATATAAATATGAAAGAAAGAAGAAAGGGAATAGCATGGAAGCCCAAAGAAGATATAAATCAGGCAGTTTAAAGCAGGCAAACTTTTTGACAAACTTTTTATATTGTGTTGTTTGTTTTGCTGTGGCAGGTTTACAGCAATCTGAAAGATCTAAGAGAATAACGATCTGGAAAAACTTGTTCAGTGGCCACATGGTAAGAAAGAACTTGAAATAAAGTGATGTAACTGTTATATAATAGGGTCAATTTTCTTAAAATTAAAAATAAAATAAATTAATGCTTTATTGGTAATTCAACAGTATGTTGTTATTTCTGCTTTATGTATTGGTAAAACAGATTTGCATGTACAAGAAAGAGAGCAGCTCACATTAAAGCTGAACATTTTTACGTTTCTGCACAGATTTAAGCTTACAAATTTATTTATAAGAAACTCAGTACACTTTTCCCTGAGGAAGCATTTAAAATGAATGTCTTCTATATTTTATATAATGCATTGTTTTAGTCATATTAATGTTCATCATGAAAAAATATTTCAAAATTACAATTTGCTTTGTAAGCATCACTCTTCTGCCTCTTCTCCCGGATGGGGAGTATAAAGGATCAGAACTGGAGCTGTTGCAGTGTCAAATTAGATACTGACTTTTCTGAACCAGGGGGCATCATTTAGATCCAGAGGTTTTGGGTTTTACCCTCGTTTTCAGGCAATTTAATTTCTTTCCCAGAAAATGATTGTGTATTAATTTACAAAGACCATGCTTGAAACTCATGCTGAGGAATGCTGAAGTCTCAGTCATTTTAGAGAGTGTGTTATAGACTTCACACATTTGTCATGGCTTTTTGTAATAAAATGAACAAATGAAAGGTGGCTAAAGAAGAAGCAGGCAGGAAAGGAAGAAAAACAAGCAAACAAAAACCCCAGCCACATGAACAAAAAAAAAAAAACTGTGTAAAGAAGAAACATTTCAGAACTTGTTCTTCCTATACAGCTGTTAAAGCTGAGAAGAAAGAGATCACAGGGATTCTTAAGCATCAGTAAACAGCAAGGCTGCAGGATGGTCAGGAGGAGACAGGAATGGCTTTGAAGAGGTCGGAGGCTGCAAAATAGGACAATATGGACAAGGCGAGGGAAAGGCTGTAGAGAAGGTAAGAAAAAAAAGCTATCTTTCTTCTAGCCACAAGCAAGAGTAAATTAAATCATGAGGGATCTTGAAAATTTTTGACAAGGCAAAGTTTCAGGAGTAATGAAGATGCAGGTTTCTACTTTCACCTTCTGCCTGTATGTTTTTCACCCTTACAGTTGTACATCAAGGGCCTTGAGGATGTTCATGGTCAGATTTACACAACTCCAGTTCGTATCAGTAGGTTCACATCTTTTACCCGTGTGACTGATGCATTTTTCCTATTTGAAGTAGCTGAACTTTGGTACAGGCTGACACTTAGCAAACAGGCCTAACTAAATTAATTCTACTGTGTGAGGCTCTTGGGAAGAGCACAGGATCAACACCCCGAAAAAATGGTTTGGCTGGAGACTGGGCTGATAAATGGCCAAAACTGCATGAACACAGCAGAAGAACTGACTAAAAAGGAACCATTTCTTACTATAAATATCTGCAGCCATCAAGGGTCGAGTTTTCCCTCCGTAGCAGCTGGCTGTGCAGCAGTGATCTCCCCTTGAGTAGGGATGCCTTTCAAAACTGCTCCTCAAGGCTGAAAGATAAATAGGCAAATGTAGTAAAACCAAGTAAAACTGCATATGCACCTTTCATATTTTCAGAGAGAATGTAAATTCATTCAGAGTTGGGGACAGACAACGTTTTCCTGCTTTCATATCCTGGCTATATACTGTCTATAAGAAAATGATAGTGCTCTCCTTGAACATATTTTCATTAACCACAATATACTTTTGTTCCAATTTAGATCAAGTCCTGTCTGTTTTTTTTTGTGTTGAACTTACAAGGACTCTTAACTTGTTGAATGGATGATGCTACCTAGCCATTATAAGAAAGAAAACAACAGAAATGATACTGTAGCAGTATCACTTTTTTTTTCATTTCCAGCTGAAATAATCTAAGGCAAATGATTATAATTGCCAGTTCCTATCCTTTCCTCTGCTCACCTATTTACTACTACTTAGAGAATATACAGCTGCACAATTATCAACATGCATCAATCCCTCAAAAATGTCTTGCTTTAACCCAAAACTCTCTTTGAAAACTTCCTGGCTGATTGGCCTCACCAGTACAATAAGCTCGTCTTCCACAGTTAAAAGTACTGTTAGACTTGTTTTACTAGACCTTACAAAAAGCAATATTCACAAAAGTGTTAAGATTAATATACAGTGGTGTCAGAGAGATAAAAGTAATCTGAATTTCTTTTTAGAGATGACTGCTAGAATATAAACTCAAGAACAAGAAGTATAAAATCTGATGCTTATTATATCATTTGGATTTCTTTTTAACACATGCTACTTTACACATTGTAAAATCTGCAGAACAAATAACAGTATAATTTGTTTCCTTTCAATCAAGGAAGCTAAAATGGTACTTGAGAAAGGTGTGTTGCAAACATAAGTAGAGAAATTGCACTAGTCTTACATTAAAGTCTAGCTATTATTCCTGGCATCTTCTTACATTACTGTTGCGGGTTAGTCTTGGTAAGCAACTGAATTGACACCCAGCTGCTCACTCCCCCTAGAGGGAAAGGGGAATAGGGAAAACAAGAGAAAGCAAGCTGAAGGGTCAAGATAAAGACAGGGTTTACCAATCAACATGGGGCACAAAACACACTGGACTTGGGAAAATTAACTTCATTTATTGTCAATTAAGATAGATTCAGGTAGGGAGAACAAAAAAAAAAAACAACAACCAACCAAACAAAACAAAAACAACCCAACCAAACCAAACCAAACCAAACCAAAACCCAACAAACAGATCAACCACCTTTCTGCCCTTTTCCAGACTTGACTTCTCCCTTCTACACTCCCGAGTGGTGTGCAGGGTGCAGGCTGTGGTCAGTAAGCAGTGGTTCTTCTTTGCTGCTCCTTCCTTCTCACAGTTTTCTTCTACCTTGGTCTTGTCTCTCATGGCTGAAAGTCCTTCAGGAATGTCTCTCTCTTTGGCGTAGGGTCCTCCACAGTCTGCAGTGTGGATAACTGCTTCACCATGGAGCATTTCCTTTTCTGACCCTGGTGTCCCAGAAGAGAGCTGTTACATTTTTTCCCCCCTGCTCCTCTGCCCATCCAGCATTTTACCCCCTTTCATTACCAGACCAAGGGGCTCAGCTTTGTCCTGAGGTGGGTCCATTAGAGTTGGCTGGAAGCAGCTATTTCTGGCATGGTCTCTCCTCACTCTGTGCTGCCCCTGCAGCCCCCTGTTACGAGCACCTGGACACCTGCACCTTACACGATTACGAAGCACAGATATCTTGGCACATACCCCTTGGCAGGATCTCTTTCCTGATATTTTCCTATGAAATTCTGCTACCATCCCACAGTAACTTAGATTTCAGACTTGCCTTCAAATAAGCAGAAATAAAATGGTACAGTATAATCTATGCTGCTTTGTGTACTATATATATATATATATATACACACTAAACTCCTGAAATTGCATAGAAATTGAGAAGTAAAATGTGGGACCCTGATTTAAAGCTACCCTTTGTGGGTTGTAAGAAGGCAAAAACCCTAAAAATTGACGGCATTTTGAAATTTCAGACTCTTTCCAACAGGAAAAGAAAGTGGCGGTCTTCATCACATCTAACCCAGAATGTTAGTTAACACAGTGCTTAAAGAACTCACACAATCTGCCACACCTTTAAACTTTTTTACCTTTATTGATTCAAAACTCTCGTGGAGAAAAAGGACTGTTTTTTCTTAATCTCAAGGAGAGATGAAGATTTACCGGCATTAACTATTGGTCTGGTCCTTCTTTAAAATGTAAAAACCTCTGTGTACACTACCAGCACCTTGATTACTTCACTTGTCCAGGGGAATAAAAAAGCATAAAACAACACCAGCCTTCCCTTATGTTATCTCAGATTACCATGTCAGCCACAGTTAGGCAGATTCTTATTCAGAAGAGATCTGAAGCAGCCCAAGGAGAGATGCGGTCATGTTCTCTTAGAATCATAGAATCATAGAATAGTTAGGGTTGGAAAGAACCTTAAGATCATCAAGTTCCAACCCCCCTGCCATGGGCAGGGACACCTTGCTCTAAACCATATCACACAAAGCCTCGTCCAGCCTGGCCTTGAACACTGCCAGGGATGGAGCATTCACAACCTCCTTGGGCAACGTATTCCAGTGACTCACCACCCTAACAGGAAAGAATTTCCTCCTTATATCCAATTTAAACTTCCCCTGTTTAAGTTTTAACCCATTACCCCTTGTCCTACCACTACAGTCCCTAAAGAAGAGTCCATCCCCAGCATCCCTATAGGCCCCCTTCAGATACTGGAAGGCTACTATGAGGTCTCCACACAGCCTTCTCTTCTCCAGGCTGAACAGCCCCAACTTTCTCAGCCGATCTTCATATGGGAGGTGCTCCATTCACCTGATCATCCTCATGGCCCTCCTCTGGACTTGTTCCAACAGTTCCATGTCCTCTTTTATGTTGAGGACACCAGAACTGCACAGAGTACTCCAAGTGAGGTCTCACGAGAGCAGAATAAAGGGGCACGATCACCTCCTTCAACCTGCTGGTCACGCTCCTTTTGATGCAGCCCAGGATACAGTTGTCTTTCTGGGCTGCAAGCACACACTGCTGGAACGGGGATGGAACTGGATAAGCTTTACCCTACAGACTGCTTCCCATCAAGGAGTTTTCAGATTTATCCAGAGAAGAACATATTCTTTGTCAGTATGTTTACCGGCTCCCCACTCTGGTAGTCCTGTCAAATAGCAGAAGGTAAAGTTTTAAAGGTAGTGTAGGTAAAGAAACATGAATGTCACTCCTCATTTGCTCAAAAATGAAGCAGTGTCAAAAGAAACCTTTGCTTAGTCAGAAGAATCAGAAGGCACTGGTTGGTAAAATTACCACAAAGAATAAATAGAGCCGTTCACCATTCAATAAATTGAGCAGCCATTTCTATCTTACATATGTTCACCTGGGTATTAGCAAGCAAGAAAAAATTAAAGAACTGGTAAAAGGTATGTGTCACATCTACCTGTGAGACACTGACATGCATGTGTTGTGGGTGTAGGACATAAGCACTGGATGTGCCTGGAAATTTTTGGTATAAACAGGGTAAAGCAGCCCTGTAAGACACTGCATGTCATCATCTGAAGAAATACAGTTGCAGATAACTCACCATAAACCTGTCAGACCCTGTACCAGAGTACTTTATATAACCATAGCTCTGATAGTCAACTTTTTACATTCAATGACCACCTTCTCTGAGTCTTAGGTTTAGTATTAGACTAAAACACCAAATACAAGTTCATATCAGGAAGATGCAATCACTTAATGTAGTGGTCTTACCTTTCCTCATTTTGCTGCGCACTTATACACTGTACAGAATCATGTATTTTTCTACATTTTATGACTGCTCCAGAGATGTAACTCTTCTTCCTCTGGGGATCCAGGCCATGCAAGACACAGAGACTCCTGTCATAGAGACTTAGAGAATGGCTGACCTAGCAGCTGTGGATTTAAGCTGTCCAGCCCCCTTGTTCAAACAGAATCACCTACAGTCACTTTCCTAGGACCATGTCTAGATAGGTTTTCGGTATCTCCATGGATGGAAATTATGCAATATTCCTGGACAATCTGTGCTACTGCTCAGTCCCCCTCACAGTAAAAATGTGTTTCCTGATACTCAGCTGGAATCTTATATGTTTCAGTTTGTGCCTGTTGCCTTTTGTCCTTTGTTTAGAGGTATTAGTTCTTTAGATTAAATAAGTAAGTTTTAAATAGAATGAGTCATTTAGAGTTCCAGTATTGTGTGGTTTAATACACTGTTTGCTCAGCTTTGTTTACTTAGCCTTAGTAGCTAGATTTGCTGAGGCCTTAGGCTGTAGCTTTAGTAACTGGTACAGCTACTGCTGTGCTTGGTAGGAGAGGGATATTTATAACACACTGAAATTTTAGTTGTTGCGAAGTTATGTTTATCCTAGGTCTAGGACTTTTTTAGTGCCCTATGCTCTGTTGGCAGTCAGGCGCACAAGAAATGCATATGAGAAGGAGGCCACAACCACCAGCAGAAGCTGCAACTCAACATAGTAAGAGCAGCTAATGGCCTGCATGTATGGAGACAGAGAAAGCATCCAATAAAGTGTTAGAAGACTTCAAACCAAAAATCACCATTGGACTAAAAAGCATGTGAGGGGAGGGTGCATAAACTGTAAGGGTACAGTTACTCAGGGATTTCTTTCTTTGGAGCCCACCTCTGGAGTCTCCCAGCTCGAGCTGCCCCTTTTGCTGTACCACTCAATTACTAAACCACTTTTTCCTGGAACTGGTCATCTGAGACTGGTGCAGGAAATATAGGGTTGAGCCTGAAGGAGGAGGGAGCATGCCAGAGAATGAGTTTGTGTGTGAGTGAAGAGCCAAAAGGGGGACCCACTGGCTCACTGGAGCTACCCAGTGTCGAGGGTCTCCAGCTGTAGCAGTTAAAATCTCAGGTCGTGTGTGTGTGACTCCTTCAGTGCTGGTGAACACTCAGGCAGTGGCTTCTCCCCAGACACTTGTCACTGGGTACCACTGAAAAGAGCCTGGCTGCCTCTTCTTTACACCTTCCTGTGATATATTTGGACACATAGATTAGTCCCATGCCTTCTTAAGCCCAGGATACCGTTAGTTGTTTTTTTGTCAAAAGCACACACTGCTGGCTTGTGTACAATTTAGTATCCTCCAGGATCCCAGGTCCTTTTCTCACAGGTTACTTTCCAATCAACCTTGGGATACGCTGGTGCTAGGGTTTCCCCACTCCCGACTCCAGTGCAGGACATTTGCACTTCCCCTTGTTGAACTGTATGAGGTTCTAGTCAGGCCATTTATTTCTCTAGCCTGCCAAGATCCCTCTGGATGGCAACATGACCATGTAGCAGCCTGATGTATATACCTGACACATCATCATGTATCAGGTATTATCAACCACTCCTCCCCATTTTTGGGAAGTGCTAAGGATATACTCTGGCTGTTCAGTGCTTAGTCCACCTCACTGTCTGTGTCTCTGTCAGTATCTGATGGGCCATGTGTTGAAAGCTTTATTGAAGTAACTGTAGACAATATCCACTGTTCTCCCCGTTTACATAACCAGTCATTTAATCATAGAAAGGTATTAGGCTGGTCAAGGGTGAGTTTCCATTTGCGTGCTTAGATCTTTCGTGGCAGGGAAGATGGGCCTGAATAAAGGAGAAATAAGAATTTATCTTCAACAGTTTTCTCCTGCAGAGAAGAATTCAGTGATGGACATAACACTTTTTATTTTATTATTGGCAAAAAGAGTGTGAAATTTAGAAATTTTATCTGTTAAAAGATTTATTTTTTTATTTCAGCAACTCCTTCGCTTTCACTTCAGTTCCTTTATTTCTGAGGCAGAACTGTAAATTGCCTTTTTTCATCATCCTCACTTCTTATTTCACTTTTCTCACTGCATTGTTTTCTCACTGTCACCAAGAAGGTTTTCCTTCTCTGTCAAACCCTTTTTTTCATCTCAACTCAGTAGACATGCATTACAAAATTCTACGTTACAGTATAAATATCCTGTAATACCTCTCTAATTCTTCAGGAACAACTTCATCATGAATCACATTCGCCAGTGTTACACAGAAATTACAGTATTTGTGACAGACAGAGAGTGTGATATTGCTGGAATTTGAGTCAGTCAAAATACATTAGCTACTTTTTAGAAGAAAGGTCCAGTTCGTAGGAATATTTCCTTAGAATCACCTTAGCTATGGAGAAGGCTACCAAAGTACCCCATACTCTCATTTTGAGTTTTAAAGGAACACAAACCACAGTAAACACCATCTTTCTATCCGGATGGGTGGGGAGGTCTCCTGGCAGATATAATAAAGTCTCAGAAAAAATTTCAATGGTTTAGTTACTCTATCTGGTTTTGGTGTTTGTTTTTTTTTTTTTTTTTAAATATCTGATAATGCTGAGATCGCTGTTACATTTTTCAGATCTGTAAAGAAGATCATCAGCTGAATATTTTAAATTATTAGATTAGTGTGGTTATGAAAGTTATGAAAGAAATAAACAAAGTAAATGCTTCTTGAAACTAGTGTCAGAATGGGAATATTCACTGTCACTACACACTGAACAGAGTAATGGATGTTACCTGCGTTATTTTTCTTCATACCCATGAATGTATTTGCTACACTAAAAAATTTGATGTCTGCCATAAAATATTAAACTTTGATCAGAGTTAAAAATGCTTGTGCTGAAACAAGCAATAGGCTGAGATTGCAGAGTCACGCTTACATTAGGTAATCACTATCTAAACCAGTTGAACAGTATATTTCTTACTGTTTGGTGTTGAAAAGTATTTTATCACTTTAGTATACTGAAAGGGAAAATTAGATATGTTCAAGTGTGGACAGTACAAAACACAATCAAGCACTGGAGATAGGAAGGAATCTTATAAAGGGCAGAAAAAAGGCATTGGTATGAAAATATGGTGTGCTTTCTTCCCTTCCCCACTTATCTTCTGACATTTATACCAGACTTTCTCACATTAGAGGAAGCTATATCCATTGGCCTGTTCTAATATATAGCATTTTAATCTTATACAAAGCTTTCTAATAATTTTGAAAGAATCTATAGCAACCTTTTCCACTGACCTTTTCTGAATCTCTTGAGTATCTGGCGTGTCATGTGAGTGTTGTCATGTAAATACATCATGTAAAAAAACACAATCATGAGATCAGTCTCCTAATATGTAATAATATATAATTAGAAAGATATACATCTCCTTAATTATTGCTTAATAAATGGGCTTGTAGTGTGTATCTGCAGCTGGATTTATGTGTGTCCTTGCAGGTGAAGATACTACCAGTTCAGTTTTGAATTAGAGAATTTACCCAGTAAGGCTTTCTTTCTTCTTTCTTCTGTCTCTTTAGTGCAAATGGTTGTAATTGTTTAAGTTTATGTCTGTTTAGACTTAAAAAAACTAAAAAAGGTATTACTTGTTGTCGTGGTTTAAACCCAGCCAGACAGCTTGTTCACTCACACTCCCTCCCCCCCCTTCTTGCTCTCCCCCTACTCCTGGAGGGATGGAGAGGAGAATTGAAAAGAATGCAACTCCCACGGGTTGAGATAAGAACAGTTTAGTAACTAAGGTATAACACAAAGCACTACGGCTACCACCAATAACAATAATGATAAAGGAAATAACAAGGGAAGAGAATACACCACCTCATCACCAGGCGACCGATAACTCGCCCCCCCCAGCCTGACCAAGCACTGACTGATACCTCCTCCAACCCCGCAGTCTCCCTGCCCTTCCGGGTAACTCCCAGTTACCTCCTGGGCATGATGTGCTGTGGTATGGAATACCTCTTTGGTCATTTTGGGTCAGGTGTCCTGTCTCTGCTTCCTCCTGGCTTCCCCCCCACCCTGGCAGAGCATGAGGCTCACAAAGTCCTTGGCCAGACCAAAACATCATTGTTATCAGCTCTGTTCCCAGCCTGAAAGTAGAAAATGCAGCACTGCACCATCTACCAAGAAGGAGAAAAATAACTGCTACTGCTAAACCTAGGACACTTCTTCTTGACCTGTAATGGGTCAGTTGGGACTTAAAATTCTTATATTGCCTTATATAATAAATGTTGCACACTTTATGGTAGAACAAACTAAGGAAGTGAAGACAATACATTTTCTCACTGCCAAGACCAAGGAGACCTTCAATCTTAAGAATTTTTTGAAGATGCAAGTTGTGAGACTTTTGTGGGTGTGTAGAAATCAAACCAAACAACGTTGTTTCTTTCTAATTATTTGTTCTTAAAAAAAAACAGAAACCATTTAAGATATATAAGAAGTGCATACAGAATATTACATTTATGCCAAAGTAATAATATGTTAAAAAAATTGTGTTTAACTGGATAAAAAATTCCAGCAGTATTCAATAGAATCTATGCATAAATTCAGAAGTACTTAAATGATCTGTTTTTAACAAGCACATTTATCAGAGTTTTTCTGATTTTGGGGAATTACTTTGATTTCCTTTATTAGAAAGAGCAAAATGGTGTTATGTGGAGAAGTCTGTTAACTTCAACTCGCATGAAAATTGTACCAAAGTCAAGGTAAGTTGGATACTGCATTGCTGTGTTAGACAGTGGCACTTTGTGTCATTAATCACTCTTCTAGCCAAAGCCCTCCTGTTAGTTTATTTCACTGATACAGACTAGCAGTCCTCACTAGCAGTGTTATAGAACATTATTCACAAACACATTTGTTATGGAATTGGCATAGAGCATTCTTCGTTGTTCAATTCTCCTGTTGATTTTTTTCCATCAATCGTAAATTATTTGGTTTGAATGTCAAGTTCTAGCAAGGCTGTTCTTTTGTTAAGTTGAAATAGTGCTCCAAAGATTGTTATGCATTATAATTGGGCTGGGAATCAAACTTCACCTGTAATTCTTAGCCAAAATAAGACTGGCAGTATTCCCTTGGTAAACAAAAAGATTTTCAGTTTAGAAATTGATTGCCAGCATTTTTTAGAAAGGAACAATAAATGTCACTTGGAACATGCTCAGGAATTCAATTCCAAGCGTAACTTTAAGGAAGAAGGATTAAAATTTATAAAATAGGACCTCCAAGATGGAGGACCTCCACTATGATGGAAAGGTAAAGCCTACAGCTGTCTGTGTTAACTTTAAAAACATAAACCCATTTTTGTTTCATTACTTCTTATTAGTGATAATCCCAGCATAGAAGTGCATTAATTGTTTCACTGATGGATTATATGTATTAGGAAGGGGAAAACCTGACAGTCACACTAAGACAAAGCTGCTTCAGCTTCATGCCCCCAAGTACAAGTGGAACTGAGGCTGAGCATGCATTCCCAGTTGGCACAGGCACACACACACAAGGCTCTGATGGGTTGACTTTGGTTGGCTGCCAGATCCCCAGCCTGCCACTATTTCACTTCTCTTCAACAGGACTGGGGGAGAAAATAAGATGGGAGAAAAAACCAGCTAATGAAACATGCCATAAAGGTATTTTCTTTCCTCAGCACTCCTCCTGCCAAATCTGTTTTATTTTATTTTATTTTTAATTGAAAGCATCAGAGTAAATGAATAAAGAATTGATCTTGCCTATAGTTATGAGGAACTCTCCCAGGAATACAGGACAAGTTAGTGAAGTTTACAAGGCAAAAATAATTTAATCCTGAAACCAAAAGAAAAGAAAACAAAAGGATTTTGACATTTATTTTAATGAAGTTGAGATTTCACCCTGAGACATTACAGCTTCAACACATTTATTTTTGTTTTTCTATCTTTTGGATGGAAATGAAATCTCTGATTTACTTCCAGTGTTTGTTTTTTTTTTTCTTTCACTTTTGTGTAGCTTTTCAGCTGCAAGAGTCTTCATATTTTGCTACCACCATTTGAAAACATACGTTTCTGCTCAGAAAGTCTGTTTTGACCAATACTTATTTTACTGAAAAATGATGTAATTTCTCCTTCAGATGTTGGAATTTTATCAGTGACTTTAAGGCCATTTTGAGACTCGTTGAGTACTGCAACAAGAAATATAAAATTTCTCATGACTAGAGCTAAAAAAAATTCTGCTACTATTTACTCATTCAAGTTTATTATTAGGAAAAGAACTTGTCACATTTATGCTACATTGTAAAAAAATTATTGTGTGTATATGAATTGTTCTGCATATATAGAAGTAATAGCATATAAGCCAAAGGAAAACACTGACATTTATTTCTATTCTGCTTTCACAATCAGATTATATGATTATAGGGATTCTGATTCACCTGTAATATTTTATAGGTGAACATCGTTTCACCTATAAAATTGTACTTCATACATACACAGAATATGTTTATTTCAGATCACTGAACTTTTTAAATAAGGTTTTGTTTTTGTTTTTTATTTTTTGTGATGAAAAGTGAAACAACATCATTCAACAAATACCTGATGTTCCAATAGTTTCCTCTCTAGGCAACCGTATTATATCCATCTAACACTAATCCATCTATGTCCTGTATTGGTCACCTACTAAAAAAAAAATATGACCAGAAGTTAGAAAAAACCTTACCCATCAATCTATTTTCATAGAATCATATAACAATAGAATGGTTTTGGTTGGAAAAGACCTTAAGATCATCCAGTTCCAAACCCCTGCCATGGGCAGGGATGCCTCACCCTAGACTATGTCATCCAAGGCTTTGTCCAGCCTGGCCTTGAACACTGCCCGGGATGAAGCATTCACCACCTGTGCCAGTGCCTCACCACCCTCAGGGTAAAGAAATTCTTCCTTATAACTAACCTGAACTTCCCCTGTTTAAATTTGAACCCACTGCCCCTTGTCCTATTACTACAGTCTCTGACAAAGAGTCCCTCTCTGGCATCCTTTTAGGCCCCTGTGAGATATTTGATATTTTCATCAAAATGTTTCTTTTCAACAACCACAGAGGTAGACAAATAGATCTTTCTGCATGCAGCATTTACCTAACTAAAAGGAAGTGACAGTATCAAAAATGTGACAGAGAAAATATGTCCATTCTGCAGCTCTCTGTCATTCTTTATCTTTCACATCAAATGATGGAGTAATATTACTCTTACCAATATAGTAATTTATACTCTCATCTCTTCAGTGTTTGCCTGATGCTAGGATGATACAGACTTGACAGGTTATTTGCACTACAAATAAAAAAATATTAAAATGTTAAGTCTCCTACCCACATGTAATGAGATTAGGTTGGGCAACAAATGGGTTCATGAAAATTTAAAGATATTTTAATGAATGAATTCTAGCAATGCCACCTACCTTTTCTGCAAGTATCTGGCATTTGGTGTTCACAGTTTGAGTTGTCTCCCTATTTCAGGTATTTCATATAAAGTTGATTCACTTTATTATCAGCTGAATTTCCTTAGTTACTTTTCAGTTTCTTCAGGAAATGGTGTGTGTGTGTGTGTGTGGAGTTAACGAGTCCCATTAATTTGCTGCAGGTATAAGCTAGGAATGAAACTTCACAGGAAGTGAAATTTTAATTAGATTTTTATTAATAAAAGAAATAGAACATAATGTGTGCATATAGATCTAATTTTATTGCGCACTGAATTCTTCCCATGCTCTGATCAGAGGCAGATGCAGTCTAATATGCATATTGTGAAATGCTCAGTTGATTATCTGTGACTTGTGGTAGGCATAAACATGTTCTGTGCCAGCTGAATATAATAAAGTGTGTAAGGAGATAAACCATTTTCTTCCGACGTTTCCTCCCTCATAAATCTACAAAATACATTACAGTGCTGGCAGTATGTCACTAATATTAGACACTGCACTTTGAAAATTTCATCATGAAAAATCTGAAAGGAGTCTCATGTCAAGTCATATTAAAAATCTAGAAGTTCTGTTACTCTTCCTCCACAGCTTGGAAAGCCTCAACCTGACAGAAGGGGAGTGAGAATTTGGAAGAAACAAAATTTCTGTATACATAAATATTTGTCTCCTGTTTTGTAAACTGACCTGCAGAGAAAGTTTGGCTACTAGGTGAAGACATAAAGATTCTGTACATAGGGAAATTCCACTCCTTAAACAATGAGTGCAGTATGTTGGAGATACAGTGTTCCAGGATTTTATATTCTCATCAGTAGTCTCTGTCATTCTTCACTGTAACCAAATAAGTGGAAATGGAATTGGGTGGAAGAGATTCAGAAGATGTGCATCACATATTAGGTCAATGCTTTTCATTTGGCCATCTATGACATGCTTGGAAAATGTTAGAAAAAAATTATCAGCAGTGAAGTTAAACATTGCACATGGGAAAAAACACTGGCAAAAATGCAGTGGTGAAAATTCAGTTCTGGGAAAACTGCTAAGAGTCTGTTTCATGCTGTTAGTATCAATCTGTTCCATAGTTTCCAACTATTATACCAACCCATCATTCTCTTTAGTGAGTCTTGTAAAATGGGAAAATAGTGAGATTTTTTTTCAGTGTTGCAGCAATCAGATAGTGTGTCAAAGAAGAACCTCAGTGAAATCTGACTCCCTATAATCTGACTGAAAGTGGTATTTATTTTCTTAATAAACCAGATATACCTAAATATTTTAGTGCTATGTGGTTGTCGTGGTTTAAACCCAACCAGACAGCTTTCACTCACTCCCCCCCCTTCTTGCCCTCCCCCTACTCTCGGCGGGACGGAGAGGAGAATCAAAAAGAATGCAACTCCCATGGGTTGAGATAAGAACAGTTTAGTAACTAAGGTATAACACAAATCACTGCTGCTACCACCAATAATAGTAATGATAAAGGAAATAACAAGGGAAGAGAATACAACACTTCATCACCAGGTGACCAATAACTTGCCCCCCCAGCCCAACCAAGCACAGACCGATACCTCCTCCAACCCTGCAGTCCACTTAGACCTTCCGGGTCACTCTCCCCGTTCCCTCCTGGGCATGACGTGCTGTGGTATGGAATACCTCTTTGGTCAGTTTGGGTCAGGTGTCCTGTCTCTGCTTCCTCCTGGCTTCCCCTCCTCCCTGGCAGAGCATGAGGCCCACAAAGTCCTTGGCCAAACCAAAACATCATTTTTATCAGCTCTGTTCCCAGCTGAAAGTCAAAACACAGCACTGCACCAGCTACCAAGAAAGGGAAAAATGACTGCTACTGCTAAACCCAGGACATTATCCACTCCTTATTCCATACCATTCACGTCATGCTCAGATCCCACATTTTCAATATACCATCACTCTTATATAAGTGCACTCTAATCGTAGTGCATGGGCCAGTCCCTATAAAGCTGCTGAGTCCATCCGGTCCATGATGTCAGGCTCCATCTCTTGTAACAATCTTTCAGAGCACGAGAGGCTGTGTGCAGTGTTCACACACATGAATAACCTGGGCAATAGTGTCCATTGCTCAGTCCACCCCTCTATCATGAGTCCATCTCTATGTTGCATCTCTGCTCTGTTGGCCTTAAGGGTCATGGGCCCACCAGGCTCAAAATAATTCACTGTCCTTCCATCTCCAATGCTTCCAAAGCACTGGAGGAGCCCAGTGGACTAGATACTTGCCCATACTGTCCCACATGCCCTGCCACTCACGATTCTCCAGCCTTGGGGGAAACCTCTTGGTCCTCCCATATTGTCGTCTAACCCCAGAAGAGACCCAAACCCGACTCTGCTTAACTTTTGAGATCACACAAAATGGTGGTGGGTAAAACACACTCTGTGTGTGTGCCAACATGCTGATCCCTATCACAATTAGCAAGCAGGTCCCAAAGGTACCCAAAGGCTTCAGAGCTCTCAAACGATGCTGCTGTACTTGTCACTGGGGCTGGTGTAGCTGCTGTGCTTGCCGGCTCTCCCACCACCAGCTTCCCTTTTTCTGAGTCCAGCTCTTCCCCCTCTGCCTTGCTGGGAAATGCTGCGGAGTCTCCTGCGTCCTCCTGGGGCTCGGCGGGCGGCTTCCGGGGAATGCTCTCGGCCGTCACAGCGCTGGGCTTGGCCGCGGGGCTCGGCTCCTCCGCCGCCTTCTCCCGCTGCTCGGCAGCCGCCTCCTCCCGCTCCCCGACCGCCCCGACCCCCCTCCACCGGCAGCCGTCCCCTCGCGGCCTCCGGCCCCGCTCCCGCTTGGTCCCCGGGGCCGCTCTCCCGGGCCGCTTCAGCAGCCGCCGGCTCCCGGGGCCGTTCCCCCTCGGCTTCCCAGAGGCTCACGCAGGCGGAGGCGAGGGCGAGGGCCAGGACGGTGAGGAGCAGCCGGACGGCCAGGTACCAGTCCACGGCCACGTCCGTCCCGTCCTGCTTCTGGAGCCCGCCCGTATTACAAGTCATTGCCATAAAGTACAGTGAGACAGGAACCTTAGCCCAAGCCCCACACTTGATAAACACTAACACTGCAAATACTGGCTGTAAGTAAGTTACAACATTCTGAAGCTGTGAGATCAAGAGGAACAACTCTGAGAGCCAATAAATCAGCATTGTGACGAGTGACTATTAATCCGGTCAGATCTGTCGTTATCTCAACCCCTTTGAGCCCCACGTTGGGTGCCAAAAAAAGAACTGTCGTGGCTTAAACCCAACCAGACAGCTTTCACTCACTCCCCCCCCCCCTTCTTGCCCTCCCCCTACTCTCGGAGGGACGGAGAAGAGAATCAAAAAGAATGCAACTCCCACGGGTTGAGATAAGAACAGTTTAGTAACTAAGGTATAACACAAATCACTACTGCTACCACCAAGAATAGTAATGATAAAGGAAATAACAAGGGAAGAGAATACAACACCCCATCACCAGGCGACCGATAACTTGCCCCCCCAGCCCGACCAAGCACTGACTGATACCTCCTCCAACCCTGCAGTCCACCCCTGCAGTCCACCTAGCCCTTCCGGGTAAACTCCAATTATATCCTGGGCATGATGTGCTGTAGTATGGAATACCTCTTTGGTCAGTTTGGGTCAGGTGTCCTGTCTCTGCTTCCTTCCAGCTTCCCTCCTCCCTGGCAGAGCATGAGGCTCACAAAGTCCTTGGCCAAACCAAAACATCATTTTTATCAGCTCTGTTCCCAGCTGAAAGTCAAAACACAGCACTGCACCAGCTACCAAGAAAGAGAAAAATGACTGCCACTGCTAAACCCAGGAGAGTGGTATTAGCTGTAAAGCAAAAGTAGTGGTGTCCTGGGTTCAACAGTAGCAGTTATTTTTTTCTCCTACTTAGTAGCTGGTGCAGTGCTGTGTTTTTGACTTTCAGCCTGGGAACAGCGCTGATAACACCGATGTTTTTAGTTACTGCTCAAATGTTTGGTCTGACCAAGGACTTTCTGAATCTCATGCTCTGCCAGGGAGGAGGGGAAGCTGGGAGAAAGCAGAGACAGGACACCTGACCCAAACTGACCAAAGAGGGATTCCATACCACAGCATGTCATGCCGAGGATGTAACTGAGAGTTATCCATAAGGGCTGGTTCACTACTTGGTCAGGCTGGGTATCGGCGGATGGTATTGTATTCTCTTCCCTTGTTATTTCTCTTATCATTACTATTATTGGTGGTAGCAGTAGTGATTTGTGTTATACCTTAGTTACTAAATTGTTCTTATCTCAACCGATGGGAGTTACATTCTCTCAATTCTCCTCCCCGTCCCTCCAGGAGTGGGGGGAAGAAAGGGTGTGTGTGTGTGTGTGTGAGAGGGCTGCATGGCTGACTTACAAGTGGATAGCATGGTCAAAAATCCTTTTGTAACAGAGATTACTTAAAATATGGATTTTATATATTTAGATATGTGCTACCTACTTGAGTTAAATCAAGACACTTGCTTATGACCTAAATAAATAGTTTCCTCTCACTTAAAAGTGGAAGTGACCAATTATATTGTGACCAATTATATGTGACCAATTATAGAGCTCTTATACAATAATTCTGTGAGGAGGACTCTACTGCAGAGTCTTTGTGGCACAAATAATGTACGTTTCTTCTCCCAGATCTTATTAAATCTACTGCTATTTGACTGAAATATAAATCTCACACTAATGGAATGTTTGCTGTAATTGCAAAGAAGTCTGAAATTTAGAATGAAATTTTCAGAACACAACTGTCTTCATCCATGTCTGCCTGTCATTTTCAAGAATGTCTCAATTTTGCTTTACTGCTGAGAGTATCATTGTCACTCTTTTAGTTCAATCAGAATACAATAAATAAATGTGTCCCATTTAGTTCTGCTACAGTGTGATCTAATCTAGCAAAACTGGCAAAGAATATGCTCTTATTTTAAATCAAGCAATGGCAGCTGTGCAGGATTAGTGCGGCAGGAAAGATTCCAAGCAATGATTCTTTGAATTCCATAGGAAAGAGAGCTGAGTTTTAATTGTCAGGATTGTGTGTCATGTGGGAGCGCAGAGACCTTATTAAGTGCAACAGAAATTCAGAAATATTTAACCTTGTCAGAAAATTGCCTTGGAATTCAAGGAGCAGGGAACTGACCTTTGATTGTTCCTTACATTGCATGGAACAGAATTACTAGAGCTATGTGGATATGACTGAACATGAAACGAATTTAAACATGGTTGTTTTGTAAAAAATTTAGGAGGATATGTCTGGAAGAAAACAGAGGGTTTGGAGGCTTTTTCTTTTCTGTATTTTGGAATATTATGTGAATTCACCCTCAGCATATAAACATTTACAGTGGATAGTAAATAACCTTGTTATTAATTCCATACAAGAAAACTGTTACTGTTGTATTTTCTAAAAATGGAAAAAAAAGGAGAAACATAAATTTTTCAGTTTCCTTATAAAATATGTGGTGGTTTTAATTTACTATTTTGCAAACTGAAAGTTTTGCGGAAAAGTGACCGAATGGTGCTTATTGCAACCTGCCTTTCAACAAACTTTAACCTGTAATTAATCAGAAATGAGGCCTATAATCAGTATTTTGAATTTAGGTATTACATTCCACAGAGATAATACAAGTTTACAATAATGTCTTTCAATAACCTTGATTCCTTTCTCAACCTTGCTCCTACTTGTCCTACTGCATCAGTTTCTTAATTTAGCTCATTAATGTCTGTCTAAAAATTTACTTTAAAGGATACTACTTTTAATCACAGAATCCCACCCAGAATGGTTTGGGTTGGAGGGGACCTTAAAGCTCACCCAGTTCCAACCTCCCACAGGCAGTGACACCTTCCACTAGACCAGGTTGCTCCAAACTCCATCCAGCCTGGCCTTGAACACTGCCAGAGATGGGACAGTCACATCTTCCCTGGGCAGCCTGTTACAGTGCCTTACCACGCTCATAGTAAGGAATTTCTTCCTCAACTCTTATGTAAGAAAAAATGGAATTATCTGATACAGGTCATATAGGTAAAAACCCCAGAAATATAGCAACTAAGTGAATGCTGATTGCTGCTCTAGATTTTTAATGGTTACATCAACTAACATTAATATATTTTACACACTGTAATACAGAAATAAACTATTGGTTTAGCCAATCATATAATTTTTAAAAGTAACCTAGACATCTCATTGCTTGATATAATAAAATTATTTGAAATAAGAACCCCAAAGAGATATTTCCAACCCAATTCAAAAGACTGTATTTAAAAATGTGCTTTCGTATATTTTCTGAGAAGAGCCATGGAATACTTTGTTGAACAGTTACAGACTTCCCCACAAGGTTAAATCTGATGAAGTGCTTTGTTATATCAGTATATACACTTATATGGCACTTATATCAGTATACACACTTATATCAGTATACACACTTATATGGCTCAGTTTTGCCTGCTAGATAGCATCAGATTAAGAATTTCAATTGTGACCCAAGGATAACCTTTAATTTTGACTCATCTTTAAAAAAAAAACAAATTAGGAGTTATGTAGTTTGTATGGTTTCAAAATTGATGTATATGCCTAGAGAATTGATAAGTGTATTTTTATAAATTGAGGTGTAAATACTGAATAGACATCTCATTGTATGGATTCTTTTGTTTTCCTCAGTCAGTTTGAATTTAGTGGCTTACACGAGTACAATCATAAAGCAGAGAAAAACATGGAATGTTTTCTTTTTAAAATTATGAAAATATTGCAACAACTTCTTTGAAAAAAGTAGATTTCTTTAGTGGTCTGCACTTAGCTTATCTTTTGTGGATGAGCTCATTAGCAGAATTAGCTTCTAATTGTATGTATGTACATGTTACTGCATAAACATAGCTCTTTACTATTATAGGCATCATTTTTCTTGTTGTCAGTAAGACAACTTGGAATTCCGTATTATTATTTATATAGTGATGTGTTCATTGCAGATATAGCTTAAAGGTTATATGCTTTCCAATTTTCAGATCTGTTCTTTCTGTTCTCGTCCCATCTGATTTTCCTCTCCACACCTACTATAATTTCAGTTGTCTAAGCATCCACACTTTAAAAGAGTAAACAACAGAAAAAGAAATCTGGTTTTGAAGGCTTTAAAACATCTGAGTATTTAATAGACACAATTTAGAACACAGTCACATAAAGAATCAAATTGGCAAAACTAGGAACTTGATTGCCTTTAGTCTGTGAGGAGTGAGAGAGATTTGGTACAGGCAAGGCAAAATGCAACAACATGCCCTTGTTTGGGTCTGCAAGTTACTGAACAGAAAGGTAGATTATTTCAAATACGGTTAGCTTTCCACACTAATTTTGTGTGAATCTGAAACCAATGAAGAATGGTGTTTATTGCTTCTTTCTTCTTTTCAATGGGTACTATAATACGGACAGGACTAAGTCAGTGAAACCCTAAGTGAAATAGGGAAGGTAAAATGGAAATCTATTGTTCAATTCTTCTAAAATAAAGAGTGGAGACATTGTTATCATGCAACATATTGAAACAAAAGAGAAACAGTTACAGAATGTGGACTTTGGCTGCAGTGTTGGTTTTTTTGAAGAAGTTGTATTGTTTAAAGCTGTATGAGTTCAGAAGGAATCTTGACAAATTCATTGGGAAAAAAGTCGCTAAAAACCATTGCATTCCAAGAGACTATCTTCTGGCTCCTGAGGTCTATAAATTTCAGACTGATGGAAGCTGGGAAAGCTTACAGCAGTATTACTATATGCTCATTCTAGTCCTAAATTCTTACCAAGGGATTCCATTCTGGTCACTGTTACAGAATAGAAGGCTAGGTAGGACCTCTGTCTGGGTCTGTTTTCTTGTATGTGACTGTATTGCATCCAGTTTTTCTTATCAATATAATTGTCTCAGTCACTCTAAATAACCTTATTAAGTAGCTGTAAGTCCTATATCGTTTCTCTTAAATGGTCTCTGCATCCTCTGTTGCACACAGAGCTACTTAGCAAAAAAATGAAACTGGATGCCATTTCAAGTATAGTAAGAGCTTCACAAATTTACAGGCCCTGGATTTAAACCCACACAAACCTAATTTCTATAGTTTGAGTTCAGAGGTTGTGATTTTAAAATCTTCCATAAAGAATAAAGGGCACTAGTAATAATGCCTACCATTCTTGTATTTTGAGCATGCAATCACTGTTTATCTATTATGTGCCTGTGATAGGCAAGTGCAAGTGAGTGCTGGTATCCATCTGTTCCACTGTTTGTTTTTTTTTTTATGTTGAGAATGATATTTTTAGAAACACCATTGTGCATTTGAAAAAAATTCAGGGAGAAACATGAGAGCATCTGTAGTAAAAGAATTAAATTGCATTGACATTATTTCTTTTTATTGCTTAGCTCTTTGGGTCATGAAATCACCAAACAAATAAACATTCTTTTACTGCTCAGTATGTGGCTGTACACTGTAGCCAATAAGGATCTGAATTTATATGGAACACAAATTCTGAATAATAAGAATAGAAATTGTGTGTTCTAAATGTCATTTAGTATTTTGATCTTACCCTGGTATTGCCTACTGAATGTCAATAAATAATAGTGGTCACATACAGTGTTTTGTAATTTCTTTCTTAAAAACACATTTGCTGACAGAAGGGACTTTAAAAAGGTGGAGAATAACTGTGTATGGAAGTAAAGTTTATGTGGCAAAGTGGTAACCTCAGGTACTTTTCCATTCTTCCTTATTCAGAAGCTTATTCCACCTCTTATAGAGATATCTCCTTCATAGAACTACTTTGTGAGAATCAAAACAAAGGTTTGTGTACATTAAGAACAGTGTCCACTGTAACTTTACATTATGTAGACTGCCCATTTGCCTCAGGTTGGGACTCTGTTTATTTGATGGCCTGGCCTGTGTTTCTAATGATATTCAATCTGACTTTTCTGTAACCTTACAAATACCCAAATCTATCTGCTGAGCTCTGTTCTGCATCAGGAGAATACATGATAAAAGGTAAAATATTCCATGAGAATCTGAATCCAGTGGATAGGCATCCTGTTAGATATCTTAATTTATTTACATCTCAGCCTGCCACCTTGGCCATACATATTTCATGTAGAAATAAGCTGGACATGGCAAGGGAAGTCAGAATGAGTCCTGGGTGGAGCATACTTTGACACCTGCTGAGCTTCATATGGCTGTTATCAACTAGCCATAATGCCAAAAACCTGTCTAGGCTACTGTGTCCTGCCTGATCACAGTACTGCAATTGATCTTGCTGGGTAAACCATTGAACAAATCCTGGGTTTTTACTAGTGATTTAAGCTTTCAGGAAAGCTGATTTCTCCTAAATTAAAAGCAAAAATAAAGAACACCTCCTTGTTGAAACAAAGTATATGTCAGTTGTACTGTTTTCTAATCACTGAAATACTTTATTTTTCATTTTTAAATATTTTTGCTTTTACTTTCATGAAAAAACCCAGCCTGGAAAGACATTCTTTTCTGTTTTGACCAATACTTATTTCACTGAAAAATTAATTATGAACCAAAATTTTGTGACAAATCCTCTGCAATCAAAAATAGAAAGTGAAATTTGGAGGAAACCTTTATGATGAGTAAGGTTGGTGTTCACTCTAGTCCTGGAACTGTAGCCATTGCAAAGATCTGGAATTATGTGTTGCACAAGGAATAAAGCTTTGTCATGGTTTAACCCCAGCCAGACAGCTTGTTCACCCACTCCCCCCCTTCTTGCCCTACCCCTATTCCCGGAGGGACAGAGAGGAGACTCAAAAAGAATGCAACTCCCACAGGTTGAGATAAGAACAGTTTAGTAACTAAGGTATAACACGAACCACTACTGCTACCACCAATAATAATAATGATAAAGGAAATAACAACAGAAGAGAATACAACACCTCAGTGCAAGCCGACCGATATCTCGCTCCCCCCCCCCCAGCCCGAGCAAGCATCTACCGATACCTCCTCCAACCCTGCAGTCCACCTAGCCCTTCCGGGTAACTCCCAGTTACCTCCTGGGCATGATGTGCTGTGGTATGGAATACCTCTTTGGTCAGTTTGGGTCAGGTGTCCTGTCTCTGCTTCCTCCTGGCTTCCCCTCCTCCCTGGCAGAGCATGAGGCTCACAAAGTCCTTGGCCAAACCGAAACATCATTGTTATCAGCTCTGTTCCCAGGCTGAAAGTCAAAACACAGTACTGCACCAGCTACCAAGAAAGAGAAAAATGACTGCCACTGCTAAACTGTGGACAAGCTTCTAGTGTAAAACAAGCATAGGCCAAAATAGTTCTCAAAAACCTCTAATAATATGCTATTTATTCTTAAGAATTGTTTCATCATGGCTTGACTTCGCGAACGAAGATTTCGGAAGGGCATTTACCCACGCTTACTACAAGCGCGCTGATGACTAAGAAGGCCAATGTGGGATAGGCAAATCCGGCTACAAAAAGCACAGCAGAAGGTCTCCTTGGGTGGAACAGGTGGGACACGATTCTTCCTGCGTTGTCTTTTCTCCTCGAGACTAGTTCTTCGTGAACTCTCAAAGGAGTCAGCGGCATTATGTATGGTGTGCCTCCAAGTCTCCCGATTGGAGGCCAAGGTGGACCACTGATGGTAGTCAATATGGCCAAGGCTAAGGTATTGTTTCAGGGATTCCTTGTATCTCTTCTTTGGGGCACCTCTCTTGCGGCTACCGGTGGCAAGTTCACCGTAAAACACGATCTTGGGGAGGTGGTGATCCTTCATCCTAGAGACGTGCCCTGCCCAGCGCAGTTGCAGTTTCAGCAATGTGGCCTCGATGCTGGTGACCCCTGCCTGTTCGAGGACAGTGACATTAGACACATAGTCAGTCCAATGGATGTTTAGAATTGTACGGAGGCAGCGCTGATGAAAGCGTTCCAGGAGTCGCAGGTGATGACGATAGATGACCCATGATTCAGACCCATATAAAAGAGTAGACAATACAATGGCTCTGTAGACACTGATCTTTGTACTTTTCTTCAGGTGTTTATTACACCAGACTCTTTTATGGAGTTTTCCAAAGGCACTATATGCCTTTGCTATTCTGTTGTCTATCTCTCTGTCGATCGTGGCATCCGAGGAAATGATGCTTCCCAGATAGCTGAACTGCTGAACTGTCTTAAGCTCTGACTCGCCGATGGTAATATGGGGATGGCGATAATCTTCTTGGGGTGCAGGCTGGTAGAGGACTACTGTCTTATTCAAGCTGACTTCCAGCCCAAAAACCTCAGCCGCCTCCGCAAAGCAAGATGTTAAACGCTGCAGAGCTGCTTCTGTGTGGGCAACAAGGGCGGCATCATCAGCAAAGAGCAGTTCACGGACAAGATGGTTTAGGGTCTTAGTGTGGGCCTTCAGTCGCCTTAGATTGAATAGGCTACCATCGGTACGATATCGAATATAAATGCCGTCTTGTTCGTTGAGGTCTGCTGTAGCCCTTTGGAGCATCATGCTGAAGAAGATTGTGAATAAGGTCGGTGCGAGAACGCAACCTTGTTTCACACCATTGGTTATTGGGAAAGGCTCAGAGAGTGCATCACCATACCTGACTTGGCCTTGCTGATCCTCATGTAACAGAATAATCATTTTCAGGAACTTGGGGGGACAACCTAATCGTTCTAAGATCAGCCACAAGCCTTTCCTGCTCACAGTGTCAAAAGCTTTGGTGAGGTCAACGAAAGTTACGTATAACCCCTTATTCTGTTCTCTACACTTTTCTTGCAATTGTCTGAGAACAAATACCATGTCTGTGGTACTTCTATTAGCCCTGAAACCACACTGACTTTCAGGTAGAAGTTCTTCTGCGATGGCAGGTACTAGTTCTGTTCAATAGTATTCTTGCAAGAATTTTACCAGCAATGGAGAGCAGAGTTATACCACGGTAGTTTGAGCAGTCTGACTTGACACCTTTTTTCTTATACAGAGTGACGATGATTGCGTCACGAAAGTCTGACGGTATTTTGCCTTGTTCCCAACAGCACACAACTAGCTCATGAAATTTAGCGTGGAGTGCTTGGCCTCCATGCTTCCATATTTCAGGTGGGACTCCGTCAACCCCAGCTGCCTTGCCAGTTTTCACCTGCTGTATGGCCTTAAGAGTCTCTCCCATGGTAGGGGCTAAATCCAATTTGTTTTTCACCGGATGTTGCAGAATGTGCTGGATTCCTTCGCCTTGAACTACACGATTAGCACTAAAGAGGGTTTGAAAATGTTCAGACCAACGATTCAGGATGGAGATTTTATCTGTAAGAAGCGTTTGGCCATCTGCACCAAGTAAGGGGCTTTGAACCTGGAATGTGGGTCCATACACTGCCTTCAGAGCCTCATAGAATCCTCTGTGGTCACCCAAATCTGCACATAGTTGAGTCTTTTCTGCTAGGTTGACCCACCACTTGTTCTGGATGTCTCTAAGTTTCTGTTGGAGTTTGCTACATGCAAGACGAAAGGCTGCTTTTCTTACATGGCAGAGTGGCTGAGCGAGGTGTGCTTGATGAGCAGATCTTTTTTTGTCAGCAATTCCTGGGCCTCCTGGTTGCTATCGTCAAACCAGTCTTTGTTTTTCTTTGAGGAGAACCCAATGGATTCTACGGAGGACTGAAGGATGCTGTTTTTGATATGTTGCCAAAGCGCTTCAGGAGAAGAATCTATAAGTTGGTCTTCAAGCCTAGTTTGAAGGTTAGCCTGAAAGCTGTCCCTCACTGCAGCTATTTGAAGATTATCAACATTGAGCCTCTTCCTTGGAATGCCGCCCCTCTTAGGTTTGGGCTTGAAGTGGAAATTAAGTTTGCAACTCACAAGGCGGTGGTCTGTTTGGCATTCTGCACTAGGCATCACTCTGGTCTGGCAGACATCACGAATATTTCTCTGGCGCACTAAAACATAATCAATAAGGTGCCAATGTTTAGATCGAGGATGCATCCAGGTTGTCTTCCAGCTGTCTTTCTGCTGGAAGATAGTGTTGGTGATGGTAAGCTGTTGCTCTGCACAGAACTCTAGTAAGAGACGACCGTTATCATTGCAGTTGCCAACACCGTGCTTGCCTAGTACTCCTTTCCAGGCTTCAAAGTTCTTTCCTACTCGGGCGTTGAAGTCACCAAGGATTATGATCTTATCTTCTATAGGAACTTTCTGAGTGAGGTGACGCAGGTCGGAGTAGAATTTTTCTTTTTCTGCAGGGTCAGCTTGCAGAGTTGGAGCATATATGCTGAAAAGAACAACGTGTTGCTTACTGTGCAGTGGAAGACGTAAGGAGATAATACGGTCGGAATGACCTATCGGCAAATTTTCAAGTTTGGAGGCTATGGAGTTCTTAATCATGAAGCCGACTCCAGAAAGATGACTTTCAGTTTTGGGTTTGCCTGACCAGTAGAGTGTATAGCCAGCACCATGTTCTTTGAGGATACCTTCCTCATGAAGGCGAACTTCACTGAGTGCAGCGATATCGATGTTAAGACGTGACAATTCATGGGCAATTAGCGCAGAACGGCGCTCAGGACGCCCACTGTTCACTGTATCAAGCATGGTTCTGATGTTCCAACATGCGAGTGTCAATCTGGACACACCTTTGGAGGCAGGTGTATGCCTTTGTCTCTTTGTTTTTAATTGACCGCAATAGAAGATGCCCGTTGGCCGCGGCTAGCCAACCAGGTGGAGGGGGAGATGAAATTTGGTTAGGCCACCTTTTCTAGGCCTCTCTCCATATGGAGCAAGCAGTGCTGTCCTTGAAAAAGGCTGCTTGGTCATTCAGGATGCTGCCGAACAAGACTGTCATCTCCTGGGTCAGACTTGAGCGACCAATGTCCTGAACCGCCTGCATGCAGGGTTGGGTCTGCGACTTCCAGTGCACCTTATCACCTGCCGTTTCGTCCCTCGCCTGTCGCTGCAGGGCTTTGCAAGTGTGGGTAAACCCTTCGGGCCTGCGCAGTGGATTTGTTGTTTAAGCAAGTCTTTTAAGTGCCATTGCTGTTTGCAGGCATTAAATTTTATAAGAAAACAAAACTTACAGACTTTTAAATATTTCATGACCTACTAGTCCAGCCCTAGATAAACTTTCAGTCTCTGAAGGTACCAGTAGATATAACCTGAAGTCTAAACAAGTCCAAGAAACTTGCTGTATTCACCTCTTAGATATTATGCATAATCTCCAATTGGGTGAAGAAAAAGACCTCACCTTTGAGAAAGAAACTCATTTTTTTTATGAACTACCATTAGTACTCAGCAATATGGTGCAGTCACAAACAGATCTAACCCTTTCCTGCTGCTAGGAAAGATGAAGAAAATTTAATGACCTGTCCTCCAACAGCGTTGAGTTCCCATGGTGAACGATGTGATTTAGTGTTTGGGGTATTTTTAAATTTCCTTAACAAGCTTTATTCAACAAAGACAGTAGCAGTTCTTTTTTCTAATTCCTGTAACATTTTTCCCTGTATTTTTCAAAATAATACAAAGTTACTAGTTTTGGTTGAAAAGTAGTGAAACTTTAGGAAAATGACAGTAACTCCAGCATATCTGACCTAATTAATTGCAGCTGATTTAACTTGAATGTTTCTACTGTCAGTCCAGCCTTGTGAAGTGTGTTACCAACAAATTGCATTTTCTTGCACAAAATCAAAATAATGAATTTATGTATATATTTTTTAATGTCTAGCAGCGTATTATTTGTAAGATAAAAGAAGAGGAAATAATAACTTCACTGTTTGACAGTCCAAATTCTCTTTTCCTTGTCATGTCTTTAGTATTTAAGCTGTATGAAATCAGTTGGAATTGATTTCCATGAATTGTCTCACTCAAAACATAGTCCTTACACTGAATTTAAAAACATTCTTTTACTTTGCAAAGAAATTATTGATTAAAAGAACTACACCAGCCTACTTATTTTTAATTAATTAAGAAATATTGCCGTTTGGTTTTGCAAGTCATTTGCAACTGAAGAATGATATGTGATTGTATGAAAGTTAATATTATTTAATGCATGTTTCTATAATTAACTTTTTTCTAGAGGTGCCAATATATTCCTATAAGGCATTGTTTTTGTTTGATTATTTGTTTGTTTTTAAGTAATGCAGGGTAAAAACTACATAACAAGGCATTGTTCTACTTTTTAGCACTTCTGCTCCTGATAGGAAAACCTGTTATGCTTCAAAATTCTCTATTCAGTTCTCAGAAAACTGCATTTTGACTCTAATTTTTTGTAGTACAGAATCAGATGGCATAAGTGGCAGAGGTGGCTTGATGAAAGACTTGGTTTAGAGTGAATTGTTTTCTTACATTATAGTGATGAAATTATGAGCATGCACATTAATCACCATCAGAATAAATACTATACTTTTTTAACTTCCGTAAGAAAAAAGCAACAACATTTTTCTTTCTTGCGTATGAACTTTGGGTATGGGTTATACTTGATCACATAAAATGAAACATAATTACAGTTTTAAATATCAGAATAGATAAAACCCGAACTAATAAAATGCATTTAAAAAAATTTCATGAGTAGTTTTCTGTTACTCCAGCTGAACTATAAATGTTGGGAGTTTGTGGTTATGGTTCCTTAATCTAGTAATTTTTATTCTCCTTTTTTGTTGGTATGAAAAATCTGATAAGAGAAGCTTATCAGAGCCTACTAGTCAGAAGCATGTGGCAAGGAATAGCTGAATATTATTTTTTAGGCATCAAAATAATAAGGAATCTAAGATTTATTAGATTGTGATAACACTAAAAAAGTGTTGATCCCCTATGGTCCTGAGACTTAAATGGTATTTTCTCCTATACTGTAAATATGTAATGTTGTAAAAGGAAGATGTAGATGTAAATCCATTCTATATTACAGCAAAAGGACACCTTCCGTCTTAGTTCTTAATCATGTTTCTTGAAGATACAAAAAAAAAGTATTGTATATTTTTGATGCACTGCATGTCAAGGTTTCAATGAACCATTAGTGATGATCCCAGAATCCTGGGATGAGACTTAGTGGCAAATTCAACTAGTAAGCATGATCTGAATTATTTTTACCTAGATGAATTTCCAGTTCTGTAGCTCATTGACCCCCTCACTTAATTAGATGACTGCCTGTTCACTCACAAAAACTCTGGATAGCACTGACTATCAGAAACAGCTTTATCTGCAATCTTCAATACTCACTTTCTTCTCTAGATAATCAGTGAAGCCACTGAATAAAAATAGTATCTTAGTGTAGTACTGTGTTCCCTGAACTGCTTTTGTCTACATTGTTACTGACACACTTTTCAAACTGTTGTGTGGTAGGATTTTGTGTCACAGAAACCACACTGACTTTTCCAAGTTCGTCTGTAACAATGATTGTATGGTTTATTATAAATGCACCCATCTCACAAGGGGTGGAAGATAGAGTTGCTGGTTTGTAACTTCTATGATCCCTTCTAAACCCCTGTTTGCGACAGGGAGTTTTCTGTTAAACATTTGCAAATGTTATTATAATTCTGATACCCTTAAACTTCTCTACAATTGACACAGTGGGTTCTGTAGCTCCCACATTATTATGCAGTAATATATATGTTTTCTAGGAAAAAAAAAAAAAAGAGCCAATTAAACTTAGCATTGGTATTTCACTGTGAAATCTTGGCTTGGTACTACAGATCATGACATTTTTTAGAGTAAAAAATTATCTGTGTGTTGAAAACTAGCATCTAAGACACTGTATGATTTCAGTAGCTATTAAAGAGTATCTCATAGACCTGTATTCTTTCCATGCAAAAAGCAGCTGCAGGCTCAGCAAAATAGTCTCAGGAATGCATTTAAACTCAATTGCTTTTTGGTATGTTCTACACTTTTTGCAACTTTTACATTTTCACAGTAATACATTACTTAAAGTAGCAATTATCAAGTGATCTGGATTGTTTCTCCACATCATATAACAATGGGAAGGAAATTATTTACATATAAACTCAAAAAATTGATTATTTTAAATAAAAAGACAGAAAAATTAATATAACTTTGGCTTTTATTTGGATACAATTATATGAAGAAATTATCATCTTAAAGGAGCTTGGCAAGTATGAGTTTTCTTGTACATGAAAATCAGGCTTCAGACTGACAAAAATATTTTATGCTGAAGTCAACAGGCAGACTTTAGCAATTAAGCTGAATGGTGGATGGGAAGAGTTGGCATCTGTCTGGTGTTATCAATCTTTGGTGGTTGTCGTGGGGGATTTTAACTTCCCTGATGTTTGCTGGAAGGACTACTCGGCAACCCAGCTGCAGTCCAGGAGGCTCCTCCAGTGTATGGAAGATAACTTCCTCATGCAAATGGTGGATGAGCCAACCAGGAGAGGTGTGCTGCTGGATCTCATCCTCACTAACAAGGAGGGTCTGGTTGAAGGAGTGAAGGTTGAGGGCTGCCTTGGTTGCAGCGACCACGAGATGGTAGAATTCAGGATCTTGTGTGGTAGGGTCAGTAGAATAGCAAGTAGAATCGCAACCCTGGACTTTAGCAGGGCAAACTTTGGCCTCTTCAAGCGATTGCTAGGGGAAATCCCATGGGCTAGGCTGCTTGAAGGGAAAGGGGCCCAAGATAGTTGGTTGACGTTCAAGGACTGCTTTTTCCGAGCTCAAGATCGGAGCATCCCGACACGTAGGAAGTCAAGGAAGAGGGTCAGGAGACCTGCGTGGCTAAATAGGGAATTGCTCGGTATGCTCAAGTGGAAGAGGAGAGTTTACAGGTCATGGAAGGAAGGGCTGGCCACTTGGGAAGAATATAAGGCTGCTGCTAGAGGATGTAGGAAAGCTGCTAGGATGACTAAGGCCTCCTTGGAATTAAAGCTGGCGAGAGGGGTCAAGGACAGCAGAAAGAGCTTTTTCAAATACATGGCAGGTAAAACTAACACCAGAGGCAATGTAGGCCCGCTGATGAACGGGACGGGTGCCCTGGTGACAGAAGATACAGAGATGGCAGAGTTACTGAATGCCTTCTTTGTCTCTGTCTACTCTGCTGGAGTCAGTCCTGAAGAGCCCTGTACCGCTGAGACCTCTGATGAAGATCTGTCAACGGAGCGGTCTGCCTTAGTTGATGAGGAATGGGTTAAAGACCAGTTGAGCAATCTGGACATCCATAAATCCATGGGTCCAGATGGGATGCACCCGCGGGTGCTGAGGGAACTGGCGGAGGTCATTGCTAGACCGCTCTCCATCATCTTTACCAAGTCTTGGGAAACGGGAGAGGTGCCTGAGGACTGGAGGAAAGCAAATGTCACTCCTGTCTTCAAAAAGGGCAAGAAGGAGGACCCAGGTAACTATAGACCGGTTAGCCTCACCTCCATTCCTGGGAAAGTGATGGAACACCTTATCCTTGGTGCCATCTTAAGGCATATCAAGGATAAGAGGGTTGTGAGGGGCAGTCAACATGGCTTCACCAAGGGGAAGTCATGCTTGACCAATCTCGTAGCCTTTTATGAGGAAATAACACGGTGGATGGATGATGGCAGAGTGGTGGATGTGGTCTACCTTGACTTCAGCAAAGCGTTTGACACGGTCTCCCACAGCATCCTTGCGGCTAAATTGAGGAAGTGTGGTCTGGATGATCGGGTAGTGAGGTGGACTGTGAACTGGCTGAAGGAGAGAAGCCAGAGAGTTGTAGTCTATGGGGCGGAGTCTAGTTGGAGGCCTGTATCTAGTGGAGTGCCTCAAGGGTCGGTACTGGGACCAGTATTATTTAATATATTCATCAACGATTTAGATGAGGGAATTGAGTGTACTATCAGCAAGTTTGCTGATGACACTAAGCTGGGAGGAGTGGCCGACACGCCAGAAGGCTGTGCTGCCATCCAGAGAGACCTGGACAGGCTGGAGAGTTGGGCGGGGAATAACTTGATGAAATATAACAAGGGAAAGTGTAGAGTCCTGCATCTGGGCAGGAACAACCCCAGGTTCCAGTATAGATTGGGGAACGACCTGTTAGAGAGCAGTGTAAGGGAGAGGGACCTGGGGGTCCTGGTGGACGACAGGATGACCATGAGCCGACACTGTGCCCTTGTGGCCAAGAAGGCCAATGGCATCCTGGGGTGTATTAGAAGGGGGGTGGTTAGTAGGTCGAGAGAGGTCCTCCTTCCCCTCTACTCAGCCCTGGTGAGACCTCATCTGGAATATTGTGTCCAGTTCTGGGCCCCTCAGTTTAAGAAGGACAGGGACCTGCTGGAGAGAGTCCAGCGCAGGGCAACTAAGATGATTAAGGGAGTGGAGCATCTCCCTTATGAGGAAAGACTGAGGGAGCTGGGTCTCTATAGTTTGGAGAAGAGGAGATTGAGGGGTGACCTTATTAGTGTATATAAATATATAAAGGGGGAGTGTCACGAGGATGGAGCCAGGCTCTTCTCAGTGGCAAACAATGAAAGGACAAGGGGAAATGGGTACAAATTGGAACACAAGAGGTTCCACTTAAACCTGAGAAGAAACTTCTTCTCAGTGAGGGTGACGGAACACTGGAACAGGCTGCCCAGGGAGGTTGTGGAATCTCCTTCTTTGGAGACATTCAAAGCCCACCTGGACACGTTCCTGTGTAACCTTATCTAGGTGTTCCTGCTCCGGCAGGGGGATTGGACTAGATGATCTTTTGAGGTCCCTTCCAATCTCTAACATACTGTGATACTGTGATACTGTGAAAGAAAAATTGGTAATCCATGTCACAGAGAGCACGTCTTGAGGTTCCAAGTGGTGGAACTTACAAGCTATTCTTACTTTGAATGTAGGAATTTAACCAGCTTATGTTATCACAGGAATTCCTCTTTACTTGTGAGACCTTAGAGATCTACATGTCTTAATTTCCATTTGGTCAGTTTTAGCAATCTGACCATGTTTCAGCATGGTTTCCCAGATAAATTTTTGCAGTTTACATAGCTGCATGCCTGAGCTGATAATTGAGAGCTTTCAAATGCATCTTTAGGTATTATTAATGGCTTATTCAGATTTGTGGGAGACAGCATCAAAAAACTACTGTATCACGTACTGTTGAATGTCAACTTTGTTCATATCTCAGACTTTTTATGTCATGATGCTTTACACTTGAAGTCAAAGAATGTGTAGGTATTTTTGAAGGTTTGCTTTTACCATTATTAACTGAGAATACTTCCTATTTAAGTGGATGCAATCTTAAAATTAAGAAAACAAATAAACTTGAAACGAAAACCCATGATAGCTTGTCATCTTGTTAGACCACTCTGATGAGATATAATGATATGAAGACATAAAAATTTAAATTTAAGACAATACAAAGAACCATTTAAACTGTTTTATTTGTTATAATTTAATTTATTTTAAATAAATGTTATTTATTTTTACATTTTACTGTGTTTTTTTATGCGTGCCACCCTTTTCTAGTCTATTGGAGATAACTCAGTAGAAATATACTTTCCAGAATTATTTAACCTCTTGACCTTAATACAAATGGCACATTAATTTAATCATAAAATAAATCTTAAGTTATAGCTCCAAATACTAGAAAAACAAGGATAACAGTGATGAAATTTCTTTTGAACTCTTACTGAGTTCAACTTGTTGGATTTGCCCCAAGTTAATCTGGTGCCAGTGCGTGTGATAATGATTAGGATAGTAGGGAATGGTTAGTTATGAAGCCTCATCTTCATAGAGGTCAGCTATTTATCTTCCATCAAGCTCTGCACTTCATATTTACCTGTCATGCACTTCCTCATTTTTTTTTTTTCCTGTTTCAGTGCTCCTTTTCTTTGTATCATCTCAGTGATTTGTGGTCAGAAAGATATTCAGGAGAGTAATTGAAGCCCATTAGAAGAGCACTTTGGGTCACTTTGGCTGCCCTAAACTCACTGTTTATACATAAAATGTCGGCAAAACACTGTCTTTCAAGATCCTAAACTAGCTGGAGGGAAAACATGGTTTTAAATGTCATCCTGTTCTTCCTTAGTTTTTTGAGTGGACTCCTAGAGCATCACAGTGACATTTTTATTTTCAAATAGTACAGTTGAATACTGTGATGATAAATAGAATAAGAGGTAACTTGATGGCAGGGGGGTTGGAACTTGATGATCTTAAGGTCCTTTCCAACCCTAACTATTCTATGATTCTATGATTTTTTAATTATTATTATTATTTTCTAGTAACATGTAGTCTTTAGAGTCTGGATTCCAGTTAACTTGAGGTAGAATTTTGCACAACATTTACATCCAGATTGCACATTACATTACTCTGTGAAGGTCCTTGTACTTTTAAATGAGTTAAAGATAAGAACCAATGAGACCACATGTTGTGGATCTTTGCCTAGGCAATTTTTAACTGCTGAGCAACTGGATGCCAGTTTCCTGCATGTGGATGAAAACTCCTTCAGCCGGGTATTATGCTGTGGAGAACCAGGCTAATGAAGATTGGGTCTTCTGTCCTATTTAGTACAAACTGATAAACTTGAAATTTTAAATGCTCAGAATTTATCCAGTCTCACAAGGATTGTGCAATACTGATTGTCATGGAGTAAGAAAAATAGTCTTTTTTGTGTCTGTTTTTCTCACCTTGAAAAATATTCACCACTCATTTAAAATTCTTCTTTGGTGGCAGGACTGTCATTCACTCATTTAATATAAACATACAACTCCCACTCCTTTGTCTTGAAAAATGGGTATGAAAACTCATTTATTAATGTACCATGGCAGAGTTTTTTATTGAATGCATTTAGCCCTGCAGCTGTTAAGTTTTCTTTATAGTTATAGTAAGGACTACAGTTATAGTAAGACCATCTAATTAAAGAGAGCTATAGCAGATTTCATTAGTGTGTTCTGGGGTATTTTATTAAATTTTGTCATCTGTGATGATAATCTTGTTGGAATACAAAGCGTGTTGTTGGCTACAGTCAAGATCTTCATGCATGAAATGTCCACATTTTATTTATCAATCTTTGATATTTTCTTTCCCTTGTACCTCTAGTGAAAATATACATTTTCTTTTCTTTGCATGTATTTGAGAAAAGAAATGGTAATATTTGTTATCTATGGGGTGGTTCTGTGAACAATTTGGGTCAATGAATAGCTTAATGATGTTTTTTGAAATAGATGTGCTTCTTTCTTTTTTTTTTTTTTTTTTTTTTCCCCTAGAAAGTTAACTAGGAATTATTTTATTTTCAGGGACTATTGGAGGAAGTGTCTTCCAGAACTGTAGCAGTTATGATATGCCTTTGCAGCATAACATTAGTATAAGGGCAGTATTGGATAATGAGTCTGGATGGAGGGAGGCTTCTCCAGATTAAATTATATATCAGTTAGTTAGGTATAATTATAGTCTGGAGCACCATGAATCATCATATCTAAAAGAAAGCTGAGCATTCAGTCTGACATTTGTTTTAAAAGTGAGGGTGAGTATATGACTTTCATTTATCAGCTTTCTGTGCTAAAACATCAAACTTATGACACATATATACATGGTCTTTCAAAATAATTTGTTCAGAAGTTTGAAGTTAAGATGATTACAGTTTTTGAATCATGAGGTGTTAAAAAATGGTAGAATATTTTGCATACTCTTATAAAGCATTATACATAACTCAGACCACGGAGTTTCTACTTCAAAGTTAATTTGAATGAAATTTGAAAATTCTCAAATAAGAGGAAGTCATGATCGTGTATAAAATAGCACCAGTTCAACAAAACAATCATATTTTTAATCATAAGCCTTTAATTCACCCTTAATCAGAAGATACATCGTGGTTTCTTGAGATTTGGCTTAAATCAGAGCAACACCTAGTACATGACTTTCCTATGCACAGCAATCTTATAATTTTCATGGTGCACAATGCTCAAGTGCCTAAAATTTAGTACCAATCATTTTGAAGGATATTTATAGATGTAACTCATAAATACCCTAAATTTGGAGCAGCATAATATCATTAGGTGTTATTTTTGTGTTCTACTGTACTATGTTTTTCTGTTCTGGTTATAGAGTAATATAATTTTCGTGTAACAGTTTTACCTTTTCCCACATATGCTAGAGATAATATTTCCCTTTGGGTTCTCTAAAAGACCCAGTCAGTCGTGATTTCTTAGGTAAATACTTAGTCGTGAAGTAAAACTTAAAAAACGGTGCTCTGGGTATGGAATTAATGATTTAGAATCAAAGGTCTGTTGCAGCAAGCTACATTGTGAAAGGATGAATTAGTTCTACTGCACTGCTATATTCTTAGAATACCTGCATCAGCTTTCTAAACTGTTCTAGAAAGCTCTTTGTCCTTCCCAGGAAAGCAAAAACTGCGGAAATCAAGGTCTATTCTATTCCTTTTAATCATACGTTCATTGATCTGCTGCCAACAACAGTGAATTGTACTTCATTGTGAATGTGTTTTAGGGTGGTGTTTTCTTTGTTTTTTTCATTTTTTTTAAGTTTCATTTTTTTGCCTTTTTTTTTAAATTCAAAGTATCTTTTCACAGAATCTCAAATTGTTTATGTCTGTCCTAATTTTATTGGGCATCTAAAGAGGTGTCCCTTTTTTATTTCCTAATTCAACATTACTTGCACAATCTGTACTTAGTGTAGTACCTCCATCTGTTTTGTAATAGGTAAATTAAAAATTCTGTTCATATCGTGTATTATTTGACAGTAAAAAGTCAAAACTAAGAAGCAAATCATGCATCATGTATTTAACAGATTATAAAATACATCAGGATAGGACTGATGTAAAATAGGTGATGCTACCCCTTTAACAGATGTACTGCATGTGAGAAGAATAGCAGCTGTAGAGTACAATGCATTTTCAGCCTTACTCACTTGGGAATAGAAAATAATAATCTTTTTTTTTTTTTTTTTTGACTATGCTGCCTTAATGTTGCAGTAGTTGATTATAAAGATGAGCATTTTGAGTCCTGGGAGCTGACACCCAGACAGCTACATGATCATTGCAACAGAAGCCCTAACAGATTTAAGAGTGTGAACAAGAGTTCTTGGGCAAGATCCATGTTACCTGAATAAGTGATAGAGAAGAATATTCCTGCTATCCCCAGAGCTTTTTCCAGCCGGGGCTCAAATTAATTCCACATTATGACTATATTGTAGGAGATTTAGTTCACAGAAAAGTCCACACAAAAGATTTCTGATATGACTTTGTGCAGTAAGAAGCCAGATGATGTGCAATAACTTTTCTTTAAAAAACAGGAGAGTCAATGAGCAGTGAAATCAAGAAATGAACAGGAAGCTGAGGATGTTATTCTGTCTGCATCCCTTCAGTGACTCAAGAGATACTGTCTGTTTTTGCCATTAATGTTGCTTACAGGGAAATGTTTCCGTATGTAAATCCCAGATCACAATGTGCAATTATCAAAATATTCCTGAAGGAGCTTGTACTGGTGTTCTTCAGATACCTTCATTAGTTTCAAAAGGTGAAATTCTCCACAACAGATATAGGCTACTTATCAGTTACAGTAATTTTCTGCAAGGTGATACGGATCTTTATAGCCTCTAGAGAAACCACTTTTTGCATTTCCTTTTCTTATCTGCCAAACACAAGCTTTTCTGCAACTTCTTTCCATATGTTTATTGGTGACACGAGCATGAAAGTTTGCTTCCCTGTAGGTAAGTGACTCTGTAACACTGTGGAAGCCTGCTTGAACTCACAAAATATTGTAATGAATAAAAGGTAAAAACTTTATAGAGTAGTTATAGAATGACTTGCTCCTGTTCAACTTAAATCTAAGACTCCAATTATTTTCATTAGGAACTCATGAAGGGTAATGCAGAGTAAAATCTGAGGTAAATCCGGACATTGGTAATGTGCAGTTATTGCTGCAGCTTTTTTAATTAGAATCTCATTACACAAATGTTCTTTAAAAATATCAACCTATTATTTGTTTGGTACCAGCAAAATTTGACTTTTCTTAGAACCAAACCCTAGATTTCAGAGCATTTATATATGTATGTACTCTCAGATCCAACACCCAATTTGCTTTATACAACTATTAAAAATAAACTTATTTTAAATCACTTACTGCAATAAAATATCATTATGCCTCTTGATATATAGGCACTAAGTTATACGCTGAAAATTCATGGTACGCAGGGAGCATCTGTAGCTGCACAAGTAAAGTTAAATTGCATTGACTCCTATTCAAGAGCTTTTGTAGATTGTATTATCTGGAAGAAAGAGCTAAAAAAAAAATTAATCTGGCAGGCTTTATTCAATAGAAACAGTATTATATATTATCAGTGTACTACAAAAGTGATCTTTTGACTGCATTTCTGAATTCATGGCAGAGACTGTGTTTTCCTGCAGCTGATGCTCTCTCTGCTATTGAAATCACTTCTTGCAGGTGTCAGTCTGTTGCAATATTTTCTTCTGGAGCACATGTCCTTTTATCAAGGTAGCCAAAGGTTAGTATTTTTCATCACATCCCCAACTGTGATTTTATATTTCAACTAGAAAAGGATAAAAATACTCTAGAGACTTTAGGATTTCATATTAAGAGGAGGAATGGATTTTAATTCCTGAAGTTTGTAGCTTTCAAAGATGTTAAATACCATTTTTTTCTGCTGTTCAAGGATTCAAAAGTAGGGATGTCATTATTGGGACTGGATGGTTATTCAACTCATGTTTAAGAAAACTCATATTTTCTTAAAAGTCATAGGTGTTCTCTGGTTACAGATATTGGAATTGGCTGAGTAGTTAAACTTGGTACTAACAGCAAAGTCCCACCAGTGAAAAAGCAGCTGTTTGTCAAAGTGGTAAGCACCTCATTTCTGAGCATCTCAATTCAGTGGCTTCCTGATATCAAAACCCAGGAATGTAGTCTGAGACCTGAATGTAATCTAATTTGATTAAATCTGATGGGGGCCAAATCATCAGATTGTTCAAATATGAACAGATCACCCCCCCCCAAATCTTTCTTTCTTTGATATTGCTTCAAGTAACTGTTGCTAACACACAGGATTTTAATGTTGGGAAGATTGTGCTGAAGCTGAAGATCTTAGGTCTTTCAAATAGGCTGTAGTTAGAGATACATCTTTTAACTTTGCAGTGATGTAAATTCCTGTTAAATTTCCCAATAAATAATTAATACAGCAGCTTTAGCAAGAGCATATGATCAACTGTGACCATCGAACTCTCCCTCAGTTACTACAGAGACAACTGTATGTTCTTCATCTTTCAATCTAAGTTTAAGTATTAGCCCTTGATATCTCAACAGATAACCAGCTCTTTATTCTGAAACACCTGATTCATACTAATTTTTGATAAATACTTCACACAAGTAACCATAACAAACAACCTAATTAAAAATGTTAACAAACCCGTAAAAGCCAGTGGGTCAACTCAGTCTCTCCATCAAGGCAATGCTACAGAGAATGCGTTTGTAATAGAAACAAAAGCACTGTATGCATTGTAAGGAGGTGTATTTCCCAAATTTTCAGTTATAGAGGTTTTTATCATGTGTTTTTTCTTGGCATTGTTGTTGATCTGAGATGACCTATAGACATAAACTGAAAGGTTAGCTCTGAGCAGCACAAGACTAAATACAGTATTTCCCTGAGATGTTCAGTTCAATAAATGAAAAGTATTGGTACTGGTGCAGTTTGATTTAATTGCTACACTAATAGATAATTTGACTGGGAAAATGCAGACATAATATGTCTAGTTATCCATGTCTCTATAATGTAGAGAGTTCACAAACTTTAGTCTCGGTCCACAGTCAGCTCAGAATGCGTATGCTGCATGTCATTTAGAAACTGGCAACTGTTCAGGAACTTTCATAACTGGTACAATATTCTTAGAATTTTAGAGAGAGTTATAGTGTCCACCTACTGTCATGTCTTGTGATGCCTGTGGAAATATCTCAAATTTGGTATGATACTTCAGTATCAAAAATCTGAGAAGGTTGAGATTGATAGTTTAGTATTTATATTTACTCTAGCCATATTGCTTTTTATCATTTGGCAGGACATAACAAATTATTAAAATATGTGAAGATGAAGCTTTCCTGCAGTTCTAGCAGCAGTGTTTCTGTATCATTTTTATAATGGAATTTATTAGGATGAAAGTTTATAATGGAATATTGCTATGTGCTTTGTATTCTTGTGGTTACAAAAAATTTCAGTACTACATAAATAGCCAGTGATAACCAGCACAGCATCTTAGGGACCTTACTAAACATTTATCAGAATGATTTGACTAGAAAGGAAAGTGCACCCCTTTGAGAATGACAGTAAAGAGATCAGTGAAGAGACACAGATCTTAACATAAGGTGAGTTTACAGTTCTGGTCAACAGCAATGACCATCTACTAGTTTTATAAGCAGAAACCAGAAATAATTTGCAGCCCTCAGCAATTCATTTTTTTGACAGTTACATTATCTGTGTTACATATGCATGGGATGAACCGAATATACAGTCTCTTCACTGTATCTCCAGTAGTTAATACTCTTTAGATGGCATGCATCTCTGATAAAACAAGTGCAAAGGAGACACATTACAGAAAATTCAGGGAGAAATATTTCTGACAGATGGTTTACATGTAATCTCTTTATTTCTGTTTTCTGGAAATTATTCTGTACCAAAAAGCAGAAATCAGTCCAGTACCAACAGAGTAAAGCTTCAGACAGAATTACACAAGAGACAGTATCAGATGGCTTTCTGAAGTTCTCATTCAAAAATATTTCGCCTATCTCTGAAGTCTGACGTACTCCACAGGTTCCAATTAGCCCTATGGTCCTTTGTCTTTCCATTGATATCCTGAAACAATCTCTCCAAAAGGATTTAACTTTGTAATATTAAATAAGATTAAATTCAACCTAATAAGGGAAACCAACAAAAACAACAGCAAAAACTCCTGGAAACAAGGTGATTTTTAAGGCTTTCATATTGTCCATCTGTTTGAATAGTCATTCTTGTTTTTCTTAACTCTGTCTCTCCTAACTTGATTGTGTATGCTTTAGACAATGGACTGTATCATACTCTCTGTGATTTTTTGAACAGACCAAAGAATTTTTACTGGTATCTTCCAATGGCGCAAACACCTACAAGCACCTATGGCCTACTAAGAAGGACTAAGCAATGATAAGAACAGTTTTATATATGTCTTGTGTTTTTCTATGTCTATCCCAGCTTTCCTTGGCATCTGATCTATGAACAGGCAAATGCAGAGCTTAGTCTGTACTTTGAAACAACCAGATTTTTCAAAGTAGAGGGGAAGTGTTGGAATGGAAAATCAGTTTTAACATGAAAAAAGAGCTTTGTGAAATATTGTGAACTGAGTTGAACCATTACACTTTTAGCAAACATTAAATTTTCAACCATTTCATTAAAACTAGCTTTGCTATAAATCATGCATTTTCTACAGATTGTTTTATAATGCATTAATCCACCAAGATTCTGAATAGAGCACCGCATGTTTGATTTAAAACAAGACCTGCACTTTCAGGAATCCTGAATGAAAGCTACTTGAAGTAGCTCAGAAAATTGCACAGTAATCCTGTTCACTCGTGCCCTTTTATTATCATTGAAGTTCACCTTTGATATGCAAACATATTAAAGATGTATTTGAGGCTACTAAATGAGTGCAAATATTACAGTGATGGCAATCAATGGTTGGTGCCATAAACAAATAAATGTTTTTTCTGTGATTGAATAAGCATAGCTCCTATTCAGTAAACAAATCATTGTTTGGTGTTTGATCAAGAATAGCAAGACCAGTTTCCCCTGCTCTTGCCGCAGGATTCATTCTAGAACTTTTTTCAATCTGGCATAGATGTGTTTTCCCCAAGCTATTTGTTTATAGGTATGTTAATGAAATCAATATTAACAGCCTCTGTTCCAGTTTTCTCTCCAAGCTATTTGATGTTATATCCATGCTAGCTCTCACTTCATCCACAGAACCTAAAACAAAACCAAATAAAAACTATACCTCTTCCAGTGTGATTTGAACAGTTGACACCAGTAACAGAATTTTTAAGTCATTCTAAATGTAATTTTTTAGACCTACTTCAACCAAATAAAGTCTGCCAGAATAATGACTAAATAATTTATGATTATGAGTCATAATAAAATAAAATGTCATGAAATCTGAAATGTACAAATCAAGCCAGGTATGTTTTGAATTAGATTTATGAGGTAAATATATAATAGGGAGAAATGGCTGTCAGAGTGGTGCTTCTGCTCTTTCTTCATCTTTTACCTTTTTCTTCTTGAAAGTAGCGTTAATGCAAAGAGATCTAAAAGTTGCAAATTAAAAGATGCACATATCTTTAAACAAGAAAGAGATGAAACAATAGTATATTCATTTTTTTATTTTATAAGAACAGAATTTTATTTTATAGTGACTGAAATATTTTTTCTCCCTATGTATCATTTATTACTTAGAATAAGTGATATGGGAGAAGAATGAAGCTTTTCATAGTAATTGTTGAGTATACAAGTCACATGTTTTGAATTTCTGACATATTCCATATCTCTTTAATCTTCACCTGAATAATCTTTAATCTTCACCTGAATAAAATCAACAGTCTGTAATGGCCTAGTGAGGCAAATTAGAATGAAAATGCTTCTAAGAGAGGATAAAATGCATAATCTACAGATTTACAGTGTTTTGGTAGAGAATGAAGAGTTGGTGTAAAATTATTTTAAGGTCATCTACACACCTTTACCTTTACCTTTTACCTTTTCTTAACTATAAATTACAGTACTGATCATGTCTTACAAAGCAGCACTTTAACAAAAAAGACTTCATACATATAATGTCTGATTTACTTTTTGCACTTCATGCTGGACATAGATGCATGTGCAGCAGGCATGAATATTTACATTGAAAATGCACAAACATAAAAACATTTTTAACAGGATAATTACTTTTTGTTGCATTAGCCTATTCATCAAGAGTAAAATGTTTTGCAGATAGTAATTTTTTTCTGCTACTTTTTCAAATTTCTGTGAGTGAAGTATGAAAAGATGAGATGTGGGACAACCGGGATCTAGTCCTCAATCTGAATTAAAGTCTGCTTGATGTAGTGCAGCACAGCTTCTCTCTGACATTCAAATTCCCCGTACATGGAAATACAGATAAGAGGGAACAAAGGAGAAATGCTGATTTATAGGTGTCCCCCCTTCATATGACATTATGATCAGTAACTTAACTGTCCCACTGCATGGGTATGTAAAAAACTTGTTTCTCATTTAGGAAATAAAATACAGTTTTTGCAAGAATGTGATTTTTTTTTTTTAATTTTTGTCTGGTATTGAGGAAAGGAAAAGAAAATTTGTCTTGTAGCTAGGTTCTGAAATTGTTCATTTTGCTACTTACTTCCACATTCAATTGTATCATCAGTTGGGTATGAACTTTGTGAGCTAGCTAAACAGAAACATTTAGCAATTAGAAACAATTAGCATTTTGAAAATATATCCAGGGCAGTGGGGACAGCTTTCCAGGATCCATATTTCTCAATGGCACAAATATCTGGAGATTATGTTCATGACAGCATGGTTCTATTTTCTCAGCCATCGTTGCATCTTTAAGTTATGCACTCCTAATAGAAGAATAGTTTAAGCTGCATAGTTTTTCATATACCTATGGTGAATTATCCATATTGAATTTGTTTGCAGCAAATGGGATATTGGATGTGCTATTAAGAAGGAATGGAACCATGAACTGAAGCGGCATTGTGCCAAGTTCTATAAAAGAATAATTTACAAAGCAGTATGTACATGCTGTCCTGTTTTCACAAACAGAATCAAAATTAAAGTATATTTTTCTAACCAAAGAGCAGAGCTTTTATTTTTTTTACAGATTAATGTCATATAAATATCTGTGAACATTTGGATCAATGTGCATCTGACATTTTCTCCATGCAGACTAGTGTCAAATATACATGTATGAACATTTGGACATAAATGCACCTGCCAACAATCTCCAGGCTGGGCAAAGCTGGTGCATTCTAAAGAAGTACCATGACCACTTTTAAACTGTTACAGATTACTACTACCTTCCTGAGAGGCTGAAAACTTTTTTATAGAATCATAGGATGGTTTGGATTGGAAGGGACTGTAAAGATTATTCACTTCCAACCCCCTGTTATAGGCAAGGACACCTTCCACGAGATCAGGTTGTGCCTGTCTATCATGGTATGACCCTTTGCTTGCAGCACCGGTAAGAAAATTCTCTACTACTGACATTGCTAAAACAAAAGATTGAAAATATTTTGCTGAAAACTTATCACCAGTAGGTGGTGAGTTGGTTACATAATTTAATATAAATTCTGGTCTACCTGGTTTACCTGTTTATCATATTTACTCAAAATTTTGACAATGTCAGAGTCCTGTTCTTACTTACATTTTATTACTCCAAATGGTCTCTCAGTGCTATTCTGGGAATTTTTCCAAACTTCTATGATCTGTGCACCTATGCACATTGTGAGAAAAAGGGAATGCTCTCTAATAGAACAACAGTGAATGGCCCAAGAGAGATTTATTCTCAACAAGCAAATTTCTATCAGCTCAAATTGCCTTGCTTGTTAGGATTGTGATTAGGAGAGAAAGCCTGACTCACTAAAAAATTGCAGTTGCTTCACCTCAGAAAAGCCATTAGCAGAACTGCCTTATCTATTTGATAACTTTCAAGAGTACCAGCACCAGCCAGAAACATACAACCACCTTGATTTTGTTGAAGCAACTGGATAGCTGGAGGAACCGATCCACACCCTTTCTGCTCAGTATTTTAATTACTTCTAAAAGCTTTCATAAAAGAGAATTTTGTGCTTAGTACATTTTAGAACCAGGATATGCCAAGAGGATAAAAGTATAGACAAACTGACGTCTGTATTCCTGTTCCATTCTTCTACTTCCATACTCGTAAAAAACACACAGCTGTTTTTTGTTGTTGCAATCCGTGGTGTTCCATTATACCTGGAGGTGCACCATCAGAAAGTTTCATTTATGATAAGTGCTGGTAAATGAACAATAGAGAACATTTTTTAGGAAATTGTCAAAACTCTTTTTCAGAAAGTCAAGAAAAAATTTTGATCAGTGTACTCAGGCAACTTCTGAGGATGTATCAGGACCTTTGAAGGATAATTACTGCTCTCCATATTAGTGTTCCCATTGTTAGTCTATCCCTGCATTGTATGTAATGCAGATTTTCTTCTTGTTCTTCCAGTATTTCTGGAAGAAAGACAGATATAAATATGAATTATGTCTTAAATGTTAACATCTATATCCTTCTAACAGGGGTATTGTAACATTTCCATGTTCTCCCAGCTTTGTTCGTTCTTCCACTTTCTACAATCCTTTATCACAGAAGAGCTGATGACAATATTCTGCTCTACCCCCGGTAACTTCCATTTTATGTTTCATCAGAGTCTCAAAAGAGCATCATTTAGGTAGAATTTCTGCAGCCTTTTTGCATTATGCTCCCACTGATTATGCATGGAGTCTTGGAGAATCTTGCCTGATGTGCCAGTCAGATCTGATCTGAGAACAGTTTTAATGGAAAACCACCTACATGAACACAGGGCTCATTTCTGGTGCCGAAATGTAGGAAAATAGGTTTTCCTAAATTTCTTAGTGGTGGAGGGATAATTTTAGATATTTTTGTTTACAAGGTTGCATTAAATTTTTGTAGGCATTGATAAGGAAGTCACTGATTTTTAGTGACCTATTTAGCTGGGACCAGTTTTGCTGTAATCACTACACTGGTTACTGGCTTCATACACACACACCCATCCTGAATCCCACTTTTCTTTTTTATACACCCTAAGTATGGATTTGATCTTCTAGTGTAGCTAAAGGATTCTGGGCTTCTCCCTGCACTGATGTGTATTTGAACAGCAAGGATTAGAGAGCAAGAGCTCCTAATAGTTCATGGCTGAAAGAGACATATATATAACAGAGGTGTATATATATATATATATATATATATATATATGTATGTATGTATAGATATATATATATAACATTTACTGAATGCTACAGTAAATCAATTCACCATCCACAGGGAAAATTAAGAAAAAGGAAGAAGTGTTTCTGGGCTTTCTTTAGGATCCATAGAGAAGAGTATGCGGTTAGAGAAGGAACTGACTGGTAGTGACTAATATAAGAAAATACTTGAAATAAGAAATTTTATTGGTGTAGAGTAAATGCTTTAGTAGACATAAAAAGGCAAAGAGTTGTAATACATATTCTCCCCATGCACACTGCCTGCAGAGAAGCCCACCAACTTGCTAGCTATCACCAAGCTGTTGGTTATTACTGGTACATGTTTGAGACTAACAAAGCAAAAACTTTCCAGGACCTCACTGTAAATTAAGCACAGTCAGAAGAGAGATCTCATGAGTTAAGCACAATGGATGAATATCTGTGAAAGGAAGGAGGTGTCATCTTGAAATCAAACCTCTGTATGAGCCACTGTAAGAATCACATTTCTTTGTCCTTTGTCAGCTTTGAAATTTATTCACCATTCCCTTATTATACTCACCCTCCAATGAGCTCTAAATTACAGCTCTCTAACTGCCAGTTTCGTCCAATGACAGATTAGTCAGAGTATATTATAGACTTGATATTTCAATACTATGAAATGAGAAGGCATTCAGGACAACATGGTTTGACTCAAAATAGTGTGTGTCTTTTAAATAGAAGGACAGGTTATATTGATATATTAACAGGTAGTTATATTAAGTATCTATGGTAATGTGACTGGGTTTTGAAAATGGGAAATAGTTCTTTGTCAGGGTAATTATATGTGGTATTTATTAAATCTTTATTTATTAGGTCTTTATACTTTATAACCCTTTCATAGAGAAATACCCTTTATGAAGATCAGCTGTATGAACTGTCATATTGTGGAGACAGTGTTCTCATGGGAGAATGGATAATTGTTACATAAACTGAATAATCCTGAAAGATACAGCAAGGCCTGAGAGGCCCAAGGAAGCTTAAGCAAGCAAGATAAGAAGAAGCTGTAATTCACTGAGTTAATGCGAACTGTGGACTGTTGGCAAGCTTTCGAGGTCAAGTTCTCACACCTGTGCTTAACCAATTGTGTATTAGTCACTAAGGGTCTTCAAGACATGCATTCAATCATAATATGCCAAATCACTGTAAGTGCCTGTAAGAAATGGTATATAAGGAGTTAAAGCTTTGTAATAAATTGGCATTCGCTGATCACATTGATCGTTCCTGCATTGTCCGTGACTCCTGTGTTGACAAATGGCGCCCGAACAGGGACCCTCAGATCAGTAACTTGTGGCATGCAAGTTTGAAGGTCCAATCAAAAGAAGAGGGGGCGGAGAGCCGGCCGAAAGTCAGCGCTGCCCCGGCGCTGTGAAAGTCAGATGTCTGCAAACAGTGGAGTAACTGTGGGATCTCGCCCTGATCGGGTGAGCGGCCGGGGAGGAGATGGGGCACTCGCCTTCCAAAGAGGAACAGGCAGTGATGGAGCTCCTCCAACATATTCTCTCTAAGAGAGGACTGCAACATGATAGTGCCGCCTTACAGAGGCTGTTAAAGTGGGCCTGTGATCGTGGCTTTATCCCCACAGAGCAAGCCACCTTTGAAATTTCTGAGTGGGAACGTATAGGTCAGGCGTTGTGGGATGAGATTAGTAAAGGGACAAAGGAAGCCTTGAAGTATTCGTTACGGAGATTGATAATTGAGACTTTAAAGGAAATTAAATCGGAAGAGGCAGCAGTGGCATCTGTTTTCCTGGCTGCTGCTCCTTCGCAAAGTCAATCAGAGGTAGAGAAGAGTGCTACCTCTATGGTATTTGCCCCCCACGTTGTGCCTGGCACGGCATCACAGAAACCTCCTCGGCATAAGGGGGAAGATAAAGTGAAACGGCGCTCGTGCCCGAAAGTACAAGCAGAAAGTGCAAACGCGGTCACCTTCGACCTAGAGGAAGAAGACCCCGAATCAGAATTGGAACCAGACCCAGAGACTCCAGCAGAACTGGACTTGTACCCTCCCCTTCCTGACCCCGACTCAGACTCAGATGGTTCAGACAGTTTGGCTCGTCAGCAGATGCGAACCAGCCTCAGTGATGGTCAACTGCGACAGCTGCTAAAGAAATTAGAAGCACTGGAAACAAAAGAAACCTCTGAACCCTCTGCCCCACCCTCCTACAATCCAGTAGTAAAGAAAGGGGAGTGGGAGGTGGGTGTTGGGCATGGGGTAGGGGATTATGGTAATAACCCTGCTAAACGTTGGCGTGGGATGATCAAAGATGCAATTGTTATGGGGGAATTTTCGGCTATGGGTCCCTCAGCATTCCCGGTGTTTAACACTCCACAGGGGGGAAAGGAGTGGGAGGCATTGGATTTAAAGGTAGTAAAGGAGGTGCGTCAACCGGTAACATCCTACGGGTTAAAATCATCGTATACTCAGGCAATTATTGCACATATTTTTTTCTGCATATATCTTAGCACCATATGATATCCATATGATAGCTCAATCGCTGCTTACTCCCCACCTTCAGATATGGTTTAAAGGGGGCACAGCAGAGGAAAAGGCTGGATACATGGCTACTGCCTTCGCTGCTGCTGTTAAACCCCTTCTACAATAAGGTTAGGGTGATTGTGGGGGTGCTAAAGGTATGAGATGTTATAATTGTGGACGGATGGGACATTTTAAAAAGAAACAGTGTACTGTAAAAAAAATTAGTTGAACCCCCCCCCCCCACGGTGGGGTTACTGGTTTTGCAGATAAATGTATTAGATAT